>NC_137204.1:29479722-29529722 GCF_960531495.2 Zeus faber | reverse complement strand
CAATGCTCTCAGTGAAATTAATCTATTACAGTAAAGTAATGCAGTTTTCTCAACTCCATCGACTGTTCCACTGTTAATATCCACATGACCAACGACCGCTTCCACAATGTTTCTTGCGTGTAAAAAATATTATGGATGCATCAATAATCATCACCTAAATATCTTCAAATTATCAATATTGAGGTTTTTGGGGAAAAAAATATGAAAATTAGGATAATACATACTGCCGACATCGCCCAGTCCAATATGAGAGTAGAACTCTAGTATTTCACATAACACTCCCTATATATATATATATATATATATATATATATATATATATATATATATATATATATATATACTGTATATTTATTGATTCACAAACAAGGTGTGTTTTCATAAATGATGTGTTTTGTCATGTATGTCATTGCTGCTGCAACACTGTAATTTCCCTGATAGGGTTAATAAAGTATTTTTATCTTTCTCTTCAATACTTCATTATGATCTCAGTCTATCTGCCGCTGACCTTATCATTTTTGTGTTATAGTCAATGTTTGGAAAAATAAAAAAATAATTCAGAAACATTGGAAAATGTTTCGGAATTTGTCTCAAACAAAATAATTACCAAGACGAAAGTGGTTGAACACTTCCCACACAGCTGCAGAGCATCCAGCTGTGGTCGCTGATTATTGAAACCAGCCGCGCTGCCGCACACTCACTGTTATCGCACGTTTTTTTATTATCATTGTCGCCAGATTTCACGCTTCTGCTCCCACAGTTTTTGAGTCACATACAGGCAAAGTATATCAAATCGAGCGGCTCCGCCCCAAAAGGTGAGCTACTGAGTGGGGCAAAGAAATGCAGTTGTCATGGAAACATATGATGGGAATTCGTCAGAAATTGTGTAGTTATGTATTTATAGAGAGGTCCAGCTCACAGGGCTGGATCCCTGGTGTTTTTGTTCTGATTTTTAGTATCGTTCTCAACAACACCAACACCACGACATCTTGATTTTGGGTTAGCATTAGCATTAGCTTTAGCTGGAAGTCAGAAACTGCTGACGAATGAAAATATTGGATTATGCAATTTTTGATAATTGTGTGTGTGTGTTGAACTCTGGACCAGGATATGCTGTAACCCTCTAACCTGGTTAGTGATTCTAAGTATTGTTACCATAGCTACATGACACCGCTCTTCCCCGCTGATGTGTTTTCTCTGCTACGTTTCCTTTTCTCTTGACTCCGTTCGTCGTCTTTGTTTATATGTTGATTTTTATTGATAAATCAAACCTCTGCTCCATGTGATTTGAAATTGACCCGCATGAGCATCATCTGCAGGAAAAAAGCTCCAGTAGTACTTCATGAAGTTTTATATACTATACAGTATGTCATATCATGGCACTGGATATAACAGCTTTCACTTTTACACCACTTTAAGTACATTTAACAGCAAGTACTTATACTCGAGTCCTTTTTGTGTCAGCGTGTACTTTGGGTGAAGTAAAAGGTCGGAAAACTTCTAACCTTACTGTGCGCGCACCAGTGACGTGCAGTCAGGGAAGGCAGGTGAGGCTGTGCCTCCCCTGTCATCATGAGAGGAAAAAGAAACGAAATAATAAAATAACACAAGTATTAATATTTGTCCTCTGGACTATGATTTTGGTGTGGTTCTTAATGTATTTTGACCATTTTTATAGTAAAAATCGCAGAAAATTCAGTATTTCCTGCTTAAATAAACGGAGACGAGAGGTGAGGCATGGACAGCCGAGCCTCCCTCCAGATTGAGCAATCACTCACAAACTGGATTGAGCGCGTGCAAATGGCGCGTGCTTGTTCCCATGTCTGTGTATGTTTCCAATATGATGGTTGAGGACACTTTGATGTAATAAAAGTATACGTCTTCTTTTCCATGGTGTTCACTAATGTATTTCACGTACGTGTGTCATATTTACATCTTATTGATATGACATCGATCCACAGGGAAAGTGCTTGCCTTGAGGCAGGCAGTACCTCTGCCTCAAGGAAGGCGGCGGTAGTGAGCAGCCTGCTAGCCTGCCAGCAGCCAGGTCACGTCAACTCGAACCCGTGTGCAAAAAGTCAACACAAGCAGTGAGCTGTGCGACGCTGTGGAGCTCAGCGACAAGCTGCCATGTCTCCCCCTGGAAATGGACGATTTGATTTCTAAACGAAGACATTTTTCAAAGCTGGACTTTCAGTCAAAGCAAGAAGTCATAAATACTGGGAGACCGACGCCACAACTACGAGGTTTGCTTCAAACGACGGGAGTCGGGGATAGACGGGAAACTAGTCGTTCTTTTCAAACGGATTGGTAAACACGTAAAGACTGGCTTTGTGGCTGTGCTATAAAAAAACGTCTTTTCTGCTTTCCCTGCCTTTTATTCTCAACGAGTGAGACTGTGTGGACCCATACGGGATTTTGTGACTTGAAAAACTTGCCAAGAAGCCTTGACAAACATGAACGATCAACTGCTCACATTCACAATCAGATTTCTTTAAAAACCTCTGGAACTTCGCGCATTGATCTGGCTCTGAATGAACAACGAAGACTTAATATCAGCCTCCACAATGCCAAGGTAAAGGAAAATCGTGAGATTTTGAAAGACCTCATAAATGCAACCTGCGTTTTAGCTAAACAGGAGCTGGCCTTTCGTGGTAACGATGAGGATGACGATCCTACTGTATGTTTGGAAATCTGACTTGTGGGTCAGTGCCTCCCCAACCCCAACCCTCACTGCACGTCACTGGCGCGCACACACACACACACACACACACACACACACACACACACACACACACACACACACACACACACACACACACACACACACACAGGTGCGCGGTGCTCGTACCTGCGCACAGTGAGCTGCAGGGTCTTGTAGGAGCCTTTGACCAGGGAGATGGCCTCCTGCCGGTAGCCCGTCAGATGGATGTCGTTGATGACGATGATCTGGTCCCCCGCCAGCAGGGGGCACTCCAGGCGCTGGGCCTTGCCGCCCTCCTCCACCTGCAGCGGCACCAATACACAGAACACCGTGGCGTTGGGTCCGTAGCTCGCTAATGTCATACGTCAGCCACGGCGACGGAGGACTGACGACCACCGGGGGCACTGGCCACCGGGGGGCGCCGCCTCGGAGGAGCTCACACTGAACGGAAGTCAATGGAAAAAATATTCAATTCTCACGAGAAATACAGTGTCTCTCATTTCCTACTTTAGGTTTTAAATATTCTATTCGATGTATGTTTGTATTCTACATCTATATAAAGTAGCCTGTTCCACAAAAAATGAAGGAGTGACTAAAGGAGTGAATAAGGAGTGAATAAAGAGTGAATAAAGAGTGAATAAGGAGTGAATAAGGAGTGAATAAAGAGTGAATAAAGAGTGAATAAGGAGTGAATAAGGAGTGAATAAAGAGTGAATAAAGAGTGAATAAGGAGTGAATAAGGAGTGAATAAAGAGTGAATAAAGAGTGAATAAGGAGTGAATAAGGAGTGTATTTTGTCATCTGTGATGAAGCTCGAGGCGTAAAGGAGTAAATATTTCCTAATAAGGAAAAGAATCACTCACTGCCCTGAGTAAGTATGTGTGTGTGTGTGTGTGTGTGTGTGTGTGTGTGTGTGTGTGTGTGTGTGTGTGTGTGTGTGTGTGTGTGTGTGTGTGTGTGTGTGTGTATGTGTGTGATCTCCTCCTTGTTTTGTTTTTTTCGCTGAAATTCATTATTTCTCCATCAGTGAAATTTGATCCAAACGTTACGGTAGCAACAAGGCAGCTCCTGATCAATAGGGAGCTGATCGATCAGATATTATTCAATATAAGCTTTGATGTCTCATTTGGACATGGAATGAAGACGTTGTCATGACAACGACGCAACTTTGTCAAATTTACAACGTTGAGAAATGACTTTTTAAGAGGAAATATCTGAAATATTTGAGGGAGTCTGATTATTTTTGGTCTTAGAATAGAACCTCCAACCCTATGGTGTCAGTGCCTTGCTCCAGGGAATTGCTTCAGACAATGAGAGCATCTATAATGTTTGATCAGTTCTCAGCTCTGTTGCCTCAAGAAGGTTGTGGGTTCTAATCCCACAGACAGGCAGGCAGGCAGACAGGCAGGCAGGCAGGCAGGCAGACAGGCAGGCAGACAGACAGGCAGACAGACAGGTGGAGGGGTGAACAGAGGTGAATATTCTGAATTCTTGTTCTACTTTCGGAGAGTTTGGATTCCATCCAAACTGTTTCTGCTCGTTAAGCCCGAGGTTTAATCAGCAAAACAGAAGGAAAACGAGATAATAATAATAATAATAATAATAATAATAATAATAATAATAATAATAATCATAATCATCATAATAATAATAATAGTAATAATAATAAGAATAATCATCATCATAATAATAATAATAATAATAATAATAACGATAAGAATGATAATAATAAAATAATAACAAAATAATAACAATAATGACGACGACGACGACGACGACGATGATGATGATGATGATGATGATGATGATGATGATGATGATATTTATTATAGATAAACTACCCTCGTAACAACCAACGAAGCTGAGCGGCGGGACCATCCCAAAATACTAAGAATATTCCGCTCATTTTTCAGGGCCAGGGCTTCAGGGTTCAGTCAGTTCCACCGGAGAAAATATTTGGCAAAACATCATTTTTCCACAGTAGATGAACATCTGACGTGAAGCGTCAGGACGGGAGCGGCGGACCCCGCCACCAAGCACGTGCAGCGCAGAGCAAATGAAATATGAGCTCAACACCAAATATGGGATTTCTTCAAGCAAACACTCATGGATTACAACTTTAAATGAGCCTCGGCCTCGGCGATGGAGGTGGACGGGACGTTTGACTTTCACTAACTGTAAGAAGGCAGCACCTCCACCTGCCGCGGCCTCCACCTGCTCCACCACCACCACCACACTACGTGGAGAACAACAACATTTTAATCTGTTTGGCGAAGGAAACGTTTTGAAATGGAAAAGTCATTGATTTATGTTTGTCGGAGTCAAGGATCCACCTCCACCTCCACCTCCACCCCACGTCACCCGGTCGATGTTGGTGAATACCATAGGTTGTGTTATATAGTATATACATGCTGTACTGACATAAAGAAAAGCTGTTCTTCATAACAGACAGACAGAGAGACAGACAGACAGTTTGTACAAGAAAAGAGACGGAGAGACAGAGAGACAGACAGACGGACAGGTAGACATGCAGACAGAGGTAAGGACAGACAGATAAATAAAGGCGTCAACTCAAATGAAAGTTGAACACAGAACACTAAGTCCGTCTCATCTGTCTCCCTCCATCCAACCCCCCAAAAACCCTCCACCCGGGGACCCCTCCACCTCCCCCCCGGGGACCCCTCCATCCCCAACCGAGCACCGGCCCCAGCGATCGACAGACCGGATCGATACCTCTGATCAGTTCGGTGGATTATCGATCCTCCCCCCGCTCCGGGGGACCCACCTTGGAGATGAGCAGCGGCTCCCCGTGCTCCAGGCCTCCCCGCAGGGTGAAGCCCCAGGGAGCTCCGCCCTGCAGCCGGGCCTCCAGCAGCACGCAGCCGCCCAGCCGGAGCACCGCGCCGCCGGGGCGCTGCTGCTCCGGCCGGTCCTCCTCCTCCTCCTCCTCCTCCTCCTCCTCCTCCTCCCCGCCACCGCCGCGGTCCATACCCGGGCACGAGAGCTCTCACGCCGGCTTGGTTCCTCCTGCCGCCTCCCTTTCAGTCCATGGGCGGAGCGGAGGTTGCGGACAAAGTTTTAGACAAACTTTCCCCCCAAAAAAGAACCAAACTTCCCTCGATCGTCGTATCCAGTGGGGTCGACGGAACGGATCGATGCCTCTGATCAGTTCGGTGGATTATCGATCGTTTTGAGTGTTGTGGGGGCTCCGGTGTCTCCGGGGCTCCGCTTCGCTTCCTCCTCGGGCGGCCGGCGCTGCGAAGCACATTCCGGGCATAGTGCCGCACTTGTCCTGCCTCCACCTCCACGGGCAGCAAGTGGGTGGGAAACAAAAAAAACAAAACCCCAAAAACACGCGAAAGCAAAAGGAAAGTGAGAGTCTCCCACGGGGCGCACGGTGCGGCGGCTTGTCCGGGGACGGGGACGGGGCTGCGGCTTGTCAAACTCCCTCTCTCCCCCCCCAAAAAAATTTTAGCATCACAATTGAATTTGCTCCGAGCCACTGGGCGAGGAGAAAGGAGGGATGGAGGGTGGAGGGAGGAGGGTGGAGGGAGGGTGGAGGAGGGAGGGAGGGAGGGAGGGGTCCGGTTTTAGGTCAATTTGCCTGGAGAGGTACATACACAAAATGTATAGATAAATAAATAAATATAAAATAATGAAACAAATGAATGAAATCATTCCAATACAGAAAATAAATAATAATAATAATAATAATAATAATAATAATAATAATAATAATAAATAAAACACAGCAATGATAATAATCATCATTATCATTATTAATACAACAGAGAAATGGATTTAAGAAAACCGTTTGAAGGAAAAACAAGCTCCGAGTTTGATTCTTGAGTTTAAAAGTTTATCTTTTATTTTTAAGGCAAAGTTCAAAGTTCATCTCTGTCTACATGGCTGTCTGTCTCTCTCTTCCTGTCTCTCTCTTCCTGTCTCTCTCTTATATATACAGTGTATATACAGTATATACTGTATATACTGTATATACTGCATATACACTGTTTACACATACACATATATAAACACGCACTGTGTATATATATATACACAGTATACTGTATATATACAGTGTAGATATATATATATCGTTTTCTTAAATTGTTTATTTTTACGGTGACAATGCCCATTTTAACGGAATTACACCAGTTCGCTGAAGCTAATCAGCATTTGTATTCCCTGCAAACAAATCACGATAAGTACAAAATACATAAAGAAAAACATCTTAAAACAGTAGATTTAGCAGAACATGGGGGGGCCTCTTTGGTGGGAACATGACAGAGAAACCGGGACTGTGGTCAACTTTGACCTTTGACATGTTTCATGGGCTCCTTTCTCCTCAGTCCAACGGCCAAACAGAAAGTGGCTGCGTTTCAAAGTAAAAGCGCGCATATTGCTCCACCCCAGAGCCATTTCCAGTCTTTCCCGTTCCGGCGCTCCATTCAGATCTCCCCGGCACCGGTGACGCCGGGATTCTGGGGAGTCCGGTTCCACCAGAATGTCGTCAGGTGCCGAGAAGGAGCAGAAAGGTGTATGGGAAAGAAAGAAAGAAAGAAAGATGTAACACATTTAAAAAGAGGAAAAGAGTAAGGGTTCTGCAGGTTTCAACAAGTGAAATGTTAAAATTAAGGCCTATTTCACGTCAAAACTGGCAAAAAAAAAAAGTACGAAGGATATAAAAGAAAATCTGAGTCCCACAGGTCTGAAATACACTTGTGATGGTCGTCAACGGCTAGAGGGAAGGGGAGGCGGACTACTGACACAAATTGCAGTTTTCCGAGTTCCTGTGAACGCAGCATCACTTCCGACACGAATCACAGTTCTCCAAGTTCCCATGAACGCAGCATCTTTTCCAACACAAATGATGGTTTTCCCAGTTCCTGTGAACACAGCATCACTTCGGACACAAATTTGAGTTTTCCCAATTCCCATGAACACAGCAACACTTCCGACACGAATCACAGTTTTCCAAGTTCCCATGAACGCAGCATCTTTTCCAATACAAATGATGGTTTTCCCAGTTCCTGTGAACACAGCATCACTTCCGACACAAATTTGAGTTTTCCCAATTCCCATGAACGCAGCAACACTTGCAACACAAATTACAGTTTTCCGGTGAACGCAGCATCAAATCCGACACAAATTACATTTTTCCGAGTTCCCATTGATGCAGCATCACTCCAGACACAAATTATAGTTTTCTCAATTCCTGTGAACGCAGCATCACTTCCAACACAAATTAGTTTTCCATGTTCCCGTGACACAGCATCACTTTTGACCCAGATTACAGTTTTCCTAGTTCCCATGAATGCAGCATCCCTTCCGACACAAATTAGTTTTTCCAGTTCCTGTGAACGCAGCATCACTTCCGACATGAATTACAGTTTTCCTATTTCCAGTGAACGCACATGGATTACAGTTTTCCTAGTTCCCTTGAACGCAGCATCACTTCCGACACAAATGACAGTTTTCCACGTTCCTGTGAATGCAGCATCACTTCCGACACAAATTAGTTTTCCCAATTCCCGTGAACGCAGCATCACTTCCAACACGAATTACAGTTTTCCGAGTCCCTGTGAACACAGCATCACTTCCGACCCGGATTACAGTTTTCCCAGTTCCCATGAATGCAACATCACTTCTGACACCAACTACAGTTTTCCCAGTTCCCATGAGCGCAGCATCACTGCGTATGACCAGTGTCTCTCCATAAAGGTCAAGTCAGATGGTGGTGTTTCCCGATCTCCTGGCGGCGCCAACACATCTTTCTTGTCACCGTCGCTTCACTTTTGCCGTGTTTGGTGTTTTTGGCGATTCCGTTTGTAGAAAGGCAGAAATGCTGTCGCATTTCCTTGCGTCAAAGCTAGGAGGAGCTCAGAACGGTGAATTTGCAAAGACACAGTGCTTGAAGTGGGCCGGTGCTTGAAGTGGGCCGGTGCTAGCCGTTCAGCGGTAGCAGCGCTTCTTTGTTCCACTCTTTGTCGTACCGGGGGCGTTTCCTGGCGCCGCCGCCCTCCCCAGGAGCTGCCGGTGTCTGTTCTGCCCTGGAGTGGACCAATCGACTGCAGGTGATGTAAAAATATGTCATATTTCAAGCGCCGGTAGTCATGGTGTCGGTGAGACTGCTGCCCGCGCTCCGGCTCAGGTGGCTCAGAAAGCGCTCCCAAGTTGGTACCGAGCGAGACGTGGCAGGAAGTGATGCCGCGTTCAGCGGGAATTCGGAAATCTGTGATTGGACTCGGCGGTCGGCGCGTGGACACGACGCCAAACCTACGCAGCGGCTCAGAAGGAGGCCAAACGTGTTCAAGTAAATAACAAACGACACAAAGGGAACAGGACGCGGCCGGTCACCGCGCCAGCCCGCAGCAGGTGCATCGGCCCCAAAGAGACTGAATAATTGAACGTGTCGAGGGAGAAGGCCTCGGAGATCCAGGCGACGCTTCGGGGAGGGGGCTCAGGTGGGGGAGGTCGCAGGTCAAAGTTCACGGGATCCAAGGGCGCCGGACGGTGGAGGTAAAGGTAGACGATACAGCTCGGAGGGCTGGGGCGGAACCGGACGAGCTCCTCTGTGACGCCCCACGCCCGTGACGCTTCGCCGAGACCCATAACCCGGCGCCAGGGGAAGGGGCCCCGTTCGGATGGGACCCCTGGGCGACGGGAAAAGGGGGGATCATTGTTTCCTCGTTCTGAAGAGTCGGCTCCACGAGCTCCGAGCTCTGGCTGGTTTTTAGGTCTCGCGCTCTCGGCGTCTCAGCGTCTGCGGTGACGGAACCGTAACCGTACGGACGGCCACCTTGTTGGAGTCATAGCGTCCAATAATTGCTCTGCGCGGTCGTCAATAAATAGAATGAAAGTGTATAAATAATTTGACAAAACAGAACATACATAAAAATTGAGCAAAAAAAAAGGCAAAGTAGGATAAACCAAAAAATGGACAAAAAGGCCGTATACAATAACCCAAAAATGAATCAAAAATAAACTTCTGGTTGCGTGAAAACCTGTGCCGCACTGTGACAAGAAGCCCCGCCCCCTCCGCGGAGCGGAGTTCCTGCGTGCGTTCGATGCTCTCGCGGTTCGCGTTTTCCAGCGCATGCGACAGGTCTGGGTCCGAGGCGACGACAGGAAGTGACGTCGGGCTTAAAGCGGAGCGAACATAAACAATGACGACGACGTCAAACAAACGCAAACACGGAAAATCTGACGTGAATGAGGGAAATAAAAATCGGAGGCGATTACGGATTCGGTGTGAAGCCGCCGCGGTCCGCGGGGAAGAGGCGGGGGACTCGCGCCTCTCGCCTCTTTCGGCGGCGGCCGGGCTGAGTTTGAGAAGGGGCCCCCAGAGGTGAAAGGTGTTTCTGACTCCTGCCGGGACCAAAAATGATGAGATGTGAGACACACAATAACACACGGGCTGACCTCAGCGGTTGGAGGCCGCTGCGGTCGTTCCCCAACATCTGCTCTGGACGGATGATCTCACCGCAGAACAATGGTCTGAAGGAAACACAGAAACACCTCCTCCACCACCTCCTCCTCCTCCACCACCTCCCCCTCCTCTTCCCTGCTCTCCTGCCCGACAACACCAACAAAAAATAAAACCAGGAAAAGCTAAAAAAAAAAGGAAGCAGGGATGGAGGAGAAGGCGGGAGCACGTTTGAAACCGGACAAGGAGCGTGAACTCGCGGCCGACCCCACCTTCACACCATCAGTGGATTCTCCACTGATCCTTCTGAGGACCTTCTGAGGAGCGCGTCCCAGGCCCTGACCCAACGGCGGCGGGTTCTCAACGCGGGGTCCAGGGGGCCCCGCTCGGGGCTCCTTCGAGAGGCTCCGGGGACGGTCCAAAGTGACTCATGTCTGGACCCCCGGTGTCAGACTGAGCTGTCTCTCTGCACGCACACAGACAGGTGGACGTGGCGGGTGGTGTCCACCGGAGTGGGGAGAACAAGCAGTATCATGTTCTTTGGTTTAAAGTTATTATTGTATGGAAGCTGCAGAATGACAGCAGTGGAAGGATTGTTGTGAGAGCTCCATCTAGTGGCCAATCAGCAAAGTCAGCCTGGATTCTGGAAGCAAGGCGACTACGTGAAGCTGTTCTATTTATAGAACGCTGTCCATCCAGATGTGTCTGGGTTGAGGTGTCCAAGCTGTCAAATGACAAACTGCAGATTTTCAAATGAAAAAAATAAATAAATAGATGATTTGTCGCCGTCTTCTCTATGCAAACTAAAATCCTTGGTACAGTCCTTCTGTTCCTCGGTTATTTGAGGCCCCTGTGGCCCCTGCAAGGACCCCTGAAATGCATATGGTTTTAGAACCTCTCCGGTGTAGCAGCAATTTCATCAAGGCATCATTGACAAACACATATTTTTTAACCAATCTTTTATTGATTATCTTGAAAACAGAAACAAGGTATATTAATTAAAGTATCGAGATTATTAAAAAAACCTAAAAAAACACAACAAAGGCGAACGAACATAGGAGTTTGAAGGGGATCTGTTCTGAAAAAGTCACTTTTCGGTGCTGGTGCACAAAGGTCTGGGTTTCCGATGGAACCACGAACACGCTGCGAAACAAGTTTGTTGTGAGCTGCCTGGGTCGCGAGACATGTGACTCGACAAGCCGCTCAGATCCGCCTCCCAGTCCTACGTCACAGGCGCCGCCGCGACGCCCCGTGGCACGGCAACCGCTCTGTCGGCTGCAGACCAGCACAAATCTTTCAAAAGGAGGAATTAATACCAACTGCCCGCGACAAAACTGCAGCAGACGATGGAAATGTAAGTATTTAAAAAGTCATTCTGGTGCGTTTCTTTTGCCGTTGAGCACTGGCAAACGTTAACGGCTGAGATGAGGGCGGAAATGCTGGCGAGAACAGGAGGGTCTAGACCCCACCTTTCTGGGGAAAACAGAGTTGTGCCCCCCAAAAACAACATACGACGATGCCATTGTCCCGTATTTTCACCGTCCAGGGGCTGCCTCCGGGCGCGTCCGCCCTCTGAGACCGGGCTCTGGTCGCCAGCGTGCAGAGTCAGGGCGAGACGGCACCGCAACCACAGGAAACGTTGTCGGAGCGGCTGCAACTCCGCCGGCTGCTTTCGACAAGTCTCGAGTCTTTTGACGGAGACGCTTCGTCTCCGTCACACTTAATTGTCTGCAGCCTCCTTGAGCCAGATTCACACCGAATCCGCAGCCACATCGCACAACAGGAAGTAGTTTACACATGTTCCGTGTAACTACCTTCATACAGTTTTCAAAGAGCAAAATGAATGAAAAATACCCAGAAAATCCACTGATATAAAAATAGATTTATTGATCATCAACAATAACGTCATTATTTTGCACACGCCGCTTATTTACGCTCAGACTTATTTATCGCAGCGCGTCACAGCTTTTCACGTACGGAGCCCGACCCCGGTCAGAATGAATGGACTCCCAGGTTGGTGTTTGTCGTTTCTCGCATTCGGTGTGAAGTAGGGCTGTCAAATGACGGTTTCCACGTTACAGCGCCTTTCCAGTCGTGGGGAAAAAGAAAAAGTCTGAATCTAAAAATGATCATTCGCAAGAAAATTAAAAAAAAAAAAAAGAGTCCAAAAGAGTTTAAAAAACTCAGTATAAATGAATTACTTGTTTCAACAAAGTTGCGCGCATGTGTCCACATACATCCTCCTTGTGCAGGCAAGTGGATGAGCTCCGTACGCTCTCCAGCGCCTGTCTCCGTCAACACCGCCGTCGTGGCGAGGGCGGGGGCGAGGGTGGGGGCGAAGGCGAGGGCGAGGGCGGCCTGCTTCCCGCCAAACCGCCTCCGTAGATGAATTGACCCGTTTCGTCTGCGAGGACTCGCCGCGGCCGGCGGGCGTCCCGCGGGGGCCTGGACTGCCAGGCCAGGGCCGAGGTGCACCGCCCCAAGGTGCCCGACCGTGGCCGGCGCGGAGCTTTCCCAACCGCCGGGCCGCGGACCGGGTGCGCTTGCCACCGGGGGCCGCGAGAACGCCGGAGGGGGTTCTTTCAGGAAGATCTGCGTCGCGGCAGCAGGAAACAGAGTAAATCAAATACAGCCAGAATAAAAACTCTTTTATTCGCTTTCTTCAGAGAAAAGACGAGACCGTGCGTACAGCCTCCCCCGTCATACATTTTAAAATTGTCAGATATTTGTGTTTACTCAAACTTGTGTTTTTTTCAGGAGGTAGTATATACTAGTGTGAAGTCGGCAGAACTCCTGGTTTCATCCATAACGTTTAAAGAAATCTCTTCCACTCTCCCCATCGCTTCTCCCTCCTTTATGTTTTCTGCTGCCCCCCCGGGTGGGGTCAGGTGTGTTGCCTCCACCCCATCATTCCTCCTCCCTGATTGGTCACCTGGTTGTTGTGTCACTTCCTTTAAGCTTTGCTTTGTCATATTTTAATTGTTTCAAATTCATGGCTCCGGTCACGTGACAACAGTTCCCACGCATCAGTTTTCTGAGTGGGATTCTGACAAAATGGCCAACGCCCGAGTGAGTGAATGATTTGGAACACTTTACAAAATGCCAGTACCTTCGTCCACTACACGCTGAAGGAGTGAACGATTTAGAAACATCCTACAAAATGGCCGACACCCTAGTCAGGCCACTGAGCGGTGAAGACGTTAACGATTCGGACCACCGGACAAAATGGCCGACATCCCAGTCGGCGGTGGACTCGGAGCGGAGCCTAGGTGTCCTCTGACACGCTGTGGATGGTCTCGATGATCTTCATCTTCATCCGCTTGACTTTCCCCGGCGGCAGATCGTTCAGACACTCCTCCACGTACCTGAGGAAGCCCGAGTGCGGCGAAGCCACGGGGTTTTGGCAGAAGTTCCTCACCAGGTCCAACACGTCGGCACCCGAGCCGGTGGGCGACTCCTCCAGGGGAACCTGCCATGGCTGCCCGGCGTCGCCGCCGCTGCCCGTGGACGGGGAGGAGCGCAGCGAGGCGGGCGGGGTCGGGCAGGACGGGGGGCGGGGCTCCAGGCCGCCGCTGCTCGCGGGGTCAAAGGCCGACGGGTCGGGGACCTCCGAGGCCTGCAGGGGGCCGGCGGCGTCCTCGTCGTCGTAGGAGTCGCACAGGAACATCATCTGGTGGTAGAACTCCCAGCGGGGAACGTAGAAGTCCTCTGAGCCGCACGTCCGGTTGGAGCTCACCGCCTGGTGCTCGCGCTGGAACGCGGCGCGAAGCATCTGGAACTTGGACCTGATGCCCTCGACTGGAGGAGAGATAAGATAGAATAAGGTGAGAGAAGGTAATAAGAGGAGGTAGGACAGAGCAGGACAAGACAGGGTAGAGCTGGGTGATGCTTCGTTCACCTGTGAACTGGACTGGGTGGTTTTTCGACAGCAGCCTCTTCAGCCTCTCCATGGTGGAGCGTCTCAGTTGGGGGTCGTGGTATTCCTTGGACTTGCTGTTCCACAGGCAGCTGTGGTCTGTGGGAAAACCCAACAAACAACGACACAAAGCAAGTGAGGGGGTGGGCAGCGGGGGTGGGGGTCCTCTCATTTTCTACCACAGCGGGAAAGTCGGGTCCATGTGGACTGGAGCCAACGACGGAGGCCTGTACACATTTATTTCTCCGTCACAGCATGTGAATGAAAACTGTATACAACACTGCAACTTTGAAGTGCTTCCTTCTGAAAAACAGATGATTAAATAATGGAAAATAAATAATGAAGAATGAAAAAAAAAAACACAAATGTTGCTGTTAAACGTTGCCTCTGGGCCAACGGGTATTTACATATCTGGGATGATGATTTGAAACGGACACTTTTGTCTTCATACTTTTTACACAGATGCAATCAACGTGCACACACGTGCTATTTGACGGCAAACCGGGCCGGTCACTGATGCGAAGGGGCAGCGGTCAACGGTCGCCCCCGGTAACGTGGTGGTGTGAGGGGATCTGACGGATGACATACGAGCACTTTGTTTTTCGTTTTGTTTGTGCCCGGCTCCCACCAAGTGCCAAACGGTGTCCCGTCTCCACCACTTTCCTCCACCCACGCCCAGCGCCATTTGTTCTTCACTCCTTCCTCAACTGAGGCCGTATCTTCGCCAGGTTTCATAAGCTGCGTCGCCATCTTTGAGCCATGCCGCAGGTAGCATGCTAACACCACATCAGCGCTAGAGCCATAGAAGGTAGCTCGCTGTTCATTGGAGAAAAAAGTGGAAGTAGCCGAACGCTCGCACATCACTGACACGGTGACGTTCTAAAACCTGCAGTCGGGTGGTGCCGCGAGATGAGTTTGTGGAGTAAGATGCTTTGTGACGTCATCATCCAATTCAATATGTATGTGCAGGGTGTGGCTAAGAACGCACATTCACACTGAGCAAGCTACGTGGTGTAGACTCCACCGCTCTGCTGTGGTTACAAACTGCGTGTGTGTGTGTGTGTGTGTGTGTAAGCATTGTGTTACCTGCTTGAGGTGGGCGGGGCGTTTCATTTGATATTTTATTCTTTCGTCCCTTTTAGTAAATGAACTCATTGTGTTCCATCTAACCCTCCTTACCTCTCAGCACTGGAGCCGGTCCTATCTCAGACTGCAGGAGTGGAAAACTGTCCAAAAACATGTTACGTATTTGTGACTTCGCACATGAACCTCAAACTCTGAAAGTTGAGCTCGTTTTAGACGTTATGCTGAAGAAAAGAAGAGCGACCGCACAAACTGATGCTGGGTTCCATGGGAACGTGAACATTCGTAATTGGTGTTGATACTGGGCCCCGTGTGTTACCGCCTGCAGCTATAATTACTATGGGTATCATCAAGCACCATGGTTTGTAACCTCTACACCCTGCTCATCTTAAATAGCATTAATATTCACAGAACTCACCAGAGTAGAATGCGATCAGCTCTCGCACTTTAGCGTCCGTCCAGTGGTGAGCTTTAGCGCCAGGTTTGGAGCTGGGACGCCCAGGTTTCCGCCTCGAGGAACGAAGAGCAGGGATGGACAGCTTTCTTGATCCTCCGGTGCGGAGCTCGGCGTCCGGCGCCGGCGGTGAGGCGGACCAAGCGTCGTTGAGGGCGGAGGCGGCGTTGTCGCGGTTACCCGACCCGAAACCCCGCGGACTGCCGGACGGCCAGGTGTCGCATTCGCCGCTCGCCCAAGCCGAGTCTCTTGATTGCGGTGCCCCCGTGGAGCCGGAGGTGGGGGCCGCACTGGGCCCGGTTAGGCTGGACACCAGGCTCATGGGGGGCAGAGTGGGAAGTGTTATTTTGTATTTCAGTCCAGGCTCGTCCCGCACTGCTCCGTTCAAGGCGTCCTCCGGGTCGCCGTCCTCGTCGAAGACCTCCTGCAGGAACAGCATCTGCCTGTAGTGCTTCCACTTTGGGACGTAGACTTTGCTGGAGCCCGAGGTCTTGCTAGCCATCACCGCCTTGTATTTACGGTGAAACACCGTGCGGAGGTTCTTCCACTTGCTCTTGATTTCTTCCACTGCGTGAACGTAAAGAGTGTTATTGGAACCGCCATCTTGATAAGGCTTCGTCAGGTATTTACACCATCGCAACTAACCTTCACCACTAGGAGAGGTTGTAGGTTTGCTTTCTAAGATCCACATCCTGAACCAGACCTTTGGACTCTGCTGACCTAAGACCCACCTCTTGAACAAGACCTTTGGACTCTGCTGACCTATGACCCACCTCTTGAACAAGACCTTTGGACTCTCCTAAACTAAGACCCACCTCCTGAACCAGACCTTTGGACTCTGCTTACCAAGGACCCACAGCTTTGGACTGAATCCAAGCCTTGGTTTCTTGAAAGGCACATATAAATGTAAGTATTATTATTTCTCTACCCACTGAGCTACATATCGAATAAAAGCCTCAACCCTGGCAGAGTTAGAACTAAGGAAATATTTTTCGATAGTTGTCAAGTGATGCATCAATACATAGCAATATTTGTTGAAGTAAGCCCTCGAGTGGCATGACCACATTTTGGACATTATCTACCGATAGTGTTAACAGCGACCTGAAAAGGATGCATGGTGCTCGGCCAGCTCGCTCCTCAGGGTCTCCAGCATCTTCTGCCTCAGGTGGCGGTTGTTGTGATTTTCACATCTCTTGTCCCATAAACACCTGTGCTCTGAGAGACGGAGAGATCGGACCGACAGACAGTTGAGGCAGAACGACAGACCAAAAGAGACACCTATCACTACTGTTGACTCCCAACGATTGATAAATAAGGTTTAGGCTAAAAAATGTGCACTTATTTTGTGCTTTTATTTTTAGATCTTTAATATTCAACAACTTGGAGCCCAGAGAGGATCCCACCAGGAGTGAGAGTTTCTTACCGGAGAAGAACCATATGACCGCTCCCTCATTCTCCTCTGTCCAGTATCCTTTCTCCGTCACGGTGTCGGGGGGGGTGGAGGGGTGGATGGGGGTCTCTGCAGCTGGCAGGAAGGAGACGATGCAAGGAGAAGCCGACCGGATCTCCGGCTTCGGGGTCTCCTCCAGCGGTAACGGCGGCGACTGTGGGTCGGGGTCATCTGAAGCCTCCTCGCTCTCCCAGGAGTTCTCCAGAAACGTCATCTGCTGGAAGTGTTTCCAGCGTGAAGCCAGGACGCCCGAGCGCGACGCCCGCCGCGCCATCGCCACTTTGTAGTGCCGCTGGAACGTGGTGCGAAGGTTCTTGAACTTGCTCTTGACATCCTCCACTGGGCAAGTGGAACACATGGGAGACAGATCATCTGATTTCTGTGACTTTTTCCACACTTTTCCTCCCGATAACACTGCTGACGCTAAATACCATATGCATAACTTTAAAAAGTTGAAAGGGTTTAAATTAGTTTAACAAATCCTTGTTTCAAACAGGTAAATCTAAGATTAAAAATAAGTGGAGATGTGTTGCACCATTTAATGTTAGATCAGTAAACTTTAGATTCATGAATTAAATCTGGATTTAAGTTGAAATGTGCTTGGCTAGGCTACTGTTAGGGTGGATGTGGAATTGTAATACTTAATGGCTGAAGTGTCCCTTAGCAAGACGTAACCCTAACACCTAAACCTAAAAGCACCTGATCAATGATGATGCAAAGCTGTTCGCCAAACGATAGCAGCGCTATGTAGCTAACATTATATAAGTGAGTGCTGAAAAATTACAAATAAAGAAATCTCTTAAAATAAAAACAGAGTGTGTTATTATTTTACATGTATTTGTTTTGAGGAGAATGAAACCTAGAGGGAGGTTTGATTTAAAATTCAAAGAGAGAGTTTGTATTAGATATAAAAGCCTCCCTCTAATATGAGCCTGCTCCCAATAGAGGCCTTGTACCCTCTGCAGTTGAGTTAAATAAAGACCCCGGTCACTATTTGAAGAAATACGGTACAGCCGTTCACCGCAGCTTTTCGTTGTTGTTAGTGACACATTGGAACTGCCAACCTTGGGAAACAGTGTGAGCACCACAACAGTGTAATAGGGAGTCTCCGTGGGGTTTGAGTGACTGCAGCTAAATGACTCCATCAGTTGTTCATACTGTAGCCATCTCGTAACCGGGATAATCACATTGTCTGCAAGCTACCACAGCTAACTATGTATAGCATACACATTTATATAGTGATACTATATACAGTATACACATTTATCTCACTACGATCTACCCCTTGAAATGCATCATCTTGTAAAGTTACCAAACAAGATATGCATCGATTGCAATTTCCTTGGGCAATTCTGATTTTTTTTAAGTGTGACCTGCCGATTCTAATTTTCCTTCAGTTGTATGTTGATAACAAAACATTGACTATTAAATAAATGTGCACTGTCGTCTCATCATTCTGAGTTCATATCATGGATCATTTGGTGTCATTGGGCAATCTGTTGTAAGTCAACGACAAATACTTGGAGTGATGTGATGACGCCCACATGAATGGACAGCTGCACATACGGAGCCATGCAATTTGATATATATTTGATATATATATACAGTATGAGATATATATATATATATAATATATAATATATATAATAAATGTGCGACTCTTGTCACTGTGCTTCACTGGAAGTCCTCCTTCACTCAGCGCGCATGAAACCGACTGAATCAAATGGAACGACTGCTTTTACTGAGTGACTGGTCAAGAAGCGAGTGTCAAAAAGGAGTGGAACCTTTGCACCATGAAGCAGCAGAGCAGACGCTGCTGTAGCGACACTGATGCAAACACAGTCTGCACAATGTTGGAGTATTGTCAGGGCATGAATAGGTCTTTTAACCAATCTCGGTTTACCTTGAGGTACCTCCAAACAGCGACATTTTCTTTCTTTCTCTCTTTGTTGAGCATCAACTACTTCATGTCACATCGGCGTCGGGTTTGAGTATCGGAGCATTTTTACCACAACATGAAGAAGAATCATGAGCGCAGAATCGGCCGTGTTCATTTGACCGGCACAGAATCAGATACTGTATAACTGACACTGTTCGATTGATCGGTGCTTCTCTCTTGCCAAGTTTTAAATGTTACAATACGGTCACTTTTTTGTGTTTATTACTCCCCCACTTCCCACTCGACCTCACAACGCAGCGTCGGTGGATAATAAAGAATCAGTGGATGTTGAGTGAGTGAGAGGAGAGGGAGGGGTTACAGAACCACAGGTCGTAGCAACCAGCCAAGGCCATCTTCCTGTAACGGCCTACGCCCTTTCTCCACCTTTCTTTCTGTCTTTACCTGTGTAAGGCACGGCTGGGGGCTGCTCCGACACGACAATCCTAATCTGCTCCAACATCTTCCACCTCAGCACCCGGTTCTTGTAGCTCTTGGACTTGTGGTTCCATAGACAACTGTGCTCTGCGGGGAAAAGAAAAGGCAAGATGAAGAGGATAGTGATAAAATGTTTGGCTCTTACCCCCCCCCCCCCCCCCCCAGAGTCACTTCTTGGTTGGTGTAATTCAGTCGGTCCTCCCTCGCTCGGGACTCAGTAAAAAAAAAAAAAAAAAAAAGTTCAAGAAATTCAATTTGTCCGACTCTTGGTTGGTTTGGTTCAGTCAGTTGTGAATGGAGTTCTCACCGGATTCATTTAACACAATTATTTGTGTTGGGGGAATGCACAGAGTAAATCAATTAATAGTAATAAGTCGTTCAACATGAATGACGCCAAATGCCTTCAGTTTTTTTACACGTTCAATGAACCCTCAGTAATGACTTTCAGTTTGCCAACTGTGAGTCAAAGATTCACTCACTCAGGCTCTCCTTCTCCCAAACTGAGTCATTTAGAAAATGTTCCCAACAAACAAATCCATCACTATGCTGCATGTGCAGTAGCATGTGGATCTTTAATGTCCTGTGCTTATTATCCTCTTGTCTTCAGTTGAAATGATCCCGTCAGGTTTTCTTTGTCTGAAGTGCAGGTGGTCTCTGGTTTCGTGAGCAATTCCACGGACCCTGAGACAAGCTGAGGCTGAACTCTGCTTCCCCCTGAAATGTCAGTGCTGCAGTTACATCATGTCGCCTAGAGATGGCTCTATCTAACTATAAATGCATGAATCTCTGTCTGCCTGCCTGTCTGCCTGTCTGTCTGCCCGTCCTTAGATTATCTTGACGACTGTTCGCGCGATCTACGTCACACTTGGCGGGTGTATCCACTTTGGACACGTGACACGCGTAACGATAATAAGCTTTGATTCAACAAGCCAACAGCGCGCCACGGTGCAGCTGGGCGCTTTGTGACATCATCATCCAGTATGTGAAGCAGGAGAGGAAGCGTGTGACCAACGTCGCACACGAGAGGGGGAGACCCCTGTGCAGCGAGGCCAGCGCCTGGTTGTCCACATAAAACACTACATCCTTGACGGAAGAAACCTGCACTCTGCTGATCCACCTGATGTTATAATATCCTGATATTTTCACATTTGACGCTGACTTTTTATTGCAAAGTTGTCCTTCCATTTTGTTAAACTGGGCCATTTTGAACGGGCATACCGAACACAGGACTGAACCATTGACATGTTGTTAAACTGAGATACTAAAATGTCTAAGAAAGTCTTACATTCACAAGGCACCATTAAAATGTCTTAAATTTGGAACAAGCATGCACTCGTATTGATAAACTTCCAATAAACAGCGAACAGCGAGCCAGCGGGGGGCGGGGCTTCAGGGCTCTGCGACTGAGACCCCAAGACTGTCTCTCCCCGGTGTATGACTTTAAATGTCTTAAATTCTGAACAAGCATGCACTAGTTACACTAAATCCACAGAACACTGTGAACTGCCTTCGTAAAAAGGAAACAAGATTCAAGTTAACTGTTTGGTTTTCATCTATGTATGGATAGTTATGGATGGATGGATAGTTACGTGGCACGGTGGCGCAGTGCATTGCACTGCGCCACCGTGCTGTTGGCACCGTGCTCCGGCGGGTTATCTTCCAAAAAAACAGGAGCCTTTCTGTGTGGAGTTTGCATGTTCTCCCCGTGTTCACATGGGATTTCCTCCACCTCACG
The DNA here is from genome assembly GCF_960531495.2 of Zeus faber. NCBI lineage: Eukaryota > Metazoa > Chordata > Actinopteri > Zeiformes > Zeidae > Zeus > Zeus faber. The sequence continues at coordinate 29,508,577 of NC_137204.1, read as the reverse complement.
TCAGTAAGGACCCCCACCAAAAACATGCACCATCATGGTCTGACCAGCGATGGACACTTATCACCTGGTCCCCGGGCGCGTCCACGTACGCTGCCCACTGCTCCTGGCTGTGCCCCCGGAGGAAGGACAAGCCAGGATGGTTAAAAGCAGAGGAGCCATTTCACCGGCACCATCAAGCATGTGTGTGTGTGTGCAAGCATGTGTTGTGGAGTGTCGTGTGACAATTAAAGACTTTCTTTCTTCTTCTTCTTCTTTCTATTATTTTATCCCTCTGTGCCTCAGTGGAATACTACATCCTGATTGGTCGATAGCAGCAACCAGCGCTCAGTTATTTCTGAATGATGACACTGTCTGTTAATTAGGCTTGGGCAGATTTACGATTACGTCGTCTATCTGCAATTTATGTATCGGCGATGGCCTCCATCGATAGCGACCGACATTGATGACAGATGGGTTTTTCTTTAGTCCGACCAGGAGAAATCTGAGCATTGAAACGGTGTAAATGCAGTTTACTGTGTTCTGAAACTGGAGAGGAGAGAGATGAAGAGAGAGAGAGAGGGGAAGAGGGAGGAAGAGGGGAAGAGGGGGAGAGTGAGAGGGAGAGAGCGAGAGGAAGAGGGAGAGAGAGGGGAAGAGGGGGAGAGTGAGAGGGAGAGAGCGAGAGAGAGGGAGGGAGAGAGAGGAAGAGACAGAGACAGAGAGGGGGAGAGTGAGAGGAAGGGGGAGAGAGAGACAGAAAGACAGACAGAGTGAGGGGGCAGAGACTCCCTCCCTCTCTCTCCATTCAGAGCTGTTGAGTAACCACTGGTGATGGGATGTCACTTCCCCGCTCTACAGTCCCGTGCAGAGGCTCTTAAAGGGGCAGTAAAAGGCACATGAACCCCAGCTCTGGTTCTCAGCATTTTGCCGCTCCGGGCAGACGGAGCAGCACGGGCGGAGCGCAGACCGTGGGCGCCCCGGTGGTGCTCACGGGGACGCTGCGATGTGCGCTCCGCCCGTGCGCACATCCCCGGCGCAACGAGGACACGTCCCTCATGAATGTCTCGCCCAGACAATCCGCCACCTCCATGCCCAATCACGCTTAAAAAAGGCCCAAAACAAAACAAACACGCCCCCGGTAAAAAGGAAACTGTGGGGCAGGTGCTCCGGCGCCCTCCAACCCCGCCCCCACGTGCCTGCCGCTTTACATGCAAATGTTGTGATTATAATTTATCAATATAGAGAAAGATTTTCATTCATTTTTTTTGTGTCGCGTTTGCCACATTCAATTACGTCCTCAGACCCCAATATACAAAGATGCCTTTATTTGGTGAGTGTGAAAGCTTTGACAAACAGATAAACTTTTATTTGTAATACCTTAAATACATTTAAGAGCAAGTAGTACGAGTGAAGTACAAACGTTTGTGCTCCTTTCACATAGAATACTCGTTTTGTGTTCTTCGGGGTTTGTTTACTTGAGTCAAAGCTGAGAAGTTTCACTCATAACAACAACACGGGGCGGCATTCTAACAGGCACCGCAGCTGTAATAATGATAATAATGTTTTTATAACTGCCTAAAACTATTCTACTAACACTGTTATGACAGTGTTTTACGAGAACACTGGATTTGGGACGGTTTGAATTTGAGTTTTGGACCAACGCATGAATACATGTTTGTTCCGTTGGTCGGGAAACGAGTGGCATGCAGTTGATAGGTCACTGTATAGGAAGGTATATTTCACTTTTGGACATGACCTTTTCATTTCACTGCTCTGGTCAACTACCATCATCGGCGGGTGAAACATCGTAGTGGAATACAGTTTTACTGCCGCTGTTACTTTCTAAAGTCATAGTTCCATGAAGGTGGAGCAGAGTGTCAGTGAGTAGCAGATAAAGACGGAAGCTGCTGTGATGGTTGACGCTGCTTGACCACATGTGGTGGATGAGCTGCTGACGTCAGCGCTCTGCGTCGGCACGTTGGCCATGTCGGGACGCCCAACACCCACCAGTAAACAAACAGCTTGTGTGTCAAGGGATGCAGACTGCTCCACAGCATCCACTGCAACTGGCTTCATTCTGAACCCGTTTTCATAAAGTTTAGTTTGTTATAAACGTGAGAAATTGAACACGACACTGGAATTCAATTCAGTTACTGGGGGAGGATCTGATCCGGTCTTTCAATTCACTACCGTGTTTATCATGCGTGCGTGCGTCGCGTCTGCACTTTAATTTAACAATTGAGAATATATATATATTTTAAGATTTTATTTAAACATTGGACGTCTTGAATGTTGTTTGTATTTAAGACCATAGGCAAAAGTTCCTTATTTTCATTGTTTTAAAGAATAAACGGAAAACAAAGATATATTTGTCTGCCTTTCCTTTTTTTTTTTTTTTCTGATCCGAAGAACGTTCCGATCCGTGACTCAAAACCCGGACAGGATCCCAACCGTGGGTTGTGTGATCCGTTGCACCCCTAATTATCTTAGGTTAAATCTGTTGTTTATTATTAGGTTTAGTCTCTCTCTGCAAATTATTGGTTTATTTATTATTGGGTATTAACTGTTAGGTTTATTGTATATTTTCCAAGTGTTCCATATACTGCATTGCCTTTAATTTTCATATTTCCATTGTATCGCCTCATTATTATTTTGCCTTATTGTGTTGATGTTGAGCTGCTGGGAGACTGTAATTTCCCCTTGGGGATGAATGAAGTACCTGTCTGTCTGTCTATCCACCGACCTACCTACCTGTCTATCCACCGACCTACCTACCTGTCTGTCCACCTACCTACCTACTTGTCTGTCCACCTACCTACCTACCTGTCTATCCACCGACCTACCTACCTGTCTGTCCACCTACCTAGGTTTTCCCAATTTACGGTTAAAAAATGATGGTTTCGATTTGAGAAACAACGGACTGCTTGTATTTCGTTTGTTTTTACTTTACACATGGACATTTTTCAACCCACTTTGGCTTATTAATCATTAGGATTATACTCACACCATATAAATTATATTATAAATATATTATTATAATTGGTGGTACTACTATTATTACTAATACTATGACTAATACTTGTTGGGGTTGTTGTTCTATTAGGACCAATAGCAGTGTAGTATGAGGACAATGACCCTGGTAATGGACTGTTGTTATCGTTTTATCGTTGTTATCGTTGTTGTTTGTACTTTATTTCAGTTGAACGACACCTGCACGTTGGGCTAACAGTTAGCACTAGCTAGCATCGTGCTAACTACTTCTGTTCACATCTACAAATATTTCACGTCATTTTATTTATATTTTATCCCCGTTGACTTGCGTGGTTTTTTGGGGGCTTTGCTAAAAGCTGGATCCCCGCTCGGGGACGAATAAAGTCACGTTTTTCCGCCGTGTTCTCTCTTGAATCACAGCGTTGTTTCTGTTGTTCCTTCAACTCGTCCCGTAACTCGCTGCTCTGTTTGTTTACGTTTCTGTCGAGTGAGACATCGTCCAAATCAAACCAAATCCAGTCGAACGAGGTTCACAGAAACGCAACAGTCTCCTCCACAGACCGTCGGCAAGTTCGGACTCGAGCCGCGACGCCCGACGCCATTGCCCGTCGCTCGGAGCGGACGCCGGACGCGGAGCAACGGTTGCCGTAGCGGCGCGTCGTCGTCCCGTCCGCACCGATAAACCAACAAAAAAAAAAACAACCAAAGCTTTTATTATGATTCTTATTCTTATTACGATGAGGATCGTTGTTGGTTGTGTAACCGTTGGGACGCGGGACGCACCGGAGTAGAAGGCGAGCAGCAGCCGCTCCTTGTCGTCCGTCCACGGTCGCTCCATCGCTGCGTCTGTTTCTTCTTCTTTTCTTTTTTCTTCCGCGCCGTCGCCGGGACCGCGGGCGTCACGTGACCCGGGGGAGCCGCGCGGCGATTGGCCGGCTCCCCGCCTTAGCCCCGCCCCGCTGGAGCGCAGTGACGCGGCTCGCCCGCCAGGGGGCGTCGGGGGGGGGTCGGAGGAATCAAAGGAGTCGTTTTATTTTATTTTTTGTCTTTTTTTTTAGCTTAATGTTGCGAAAGTTCGGTTCTCCGAAATGTCCTGGCCCATTTTATTTCAGAGTATTTTGTGAATCACAAAGATAATTTACTCCCGTCCAAATGATTTGTTTTTGGTTGAATCCGTCACGTGTCACATGAACAACGGCATCGGCTTGAAATTATACATGAATCAAATCATTTTCCGTTTGCAATAGCTTCATTCACAAATCCAGATTCAGACTTCGTTTAACTCGGATTCAGACTCAGTGGGGGGGGGGGGTCCGGGGCCCCGGGAAGCAGCGAGGTCGGGGCCACACCTGCCCCGTTCGGCGCGTTTGTTCCTCAGCCCGGAGTTCCCCCCCAGATCGGTGCATTTGTGCGGCAGCTTCGCCTTGTTTTGTCTGTCCGTCTGGTTCTGCATCCCTGCCACCGCACACCTGACCCCATTCTGCCACCCATCCACCCGTCTTCCCCTTCCTCGTCACTCCACCTGTATATAACCTGTTCCCCGTTCACTCAGTCCCGGTCCGATCTTCGTTGTATCCACTGTGTCAATACTACCGCGTCATATCTACTACCCGTTTCCTGCGCCTTCTGTCCGATTCTCTGCCAGATTCCCTGGACCCAAATTCTCTGAATCCCTGCTGGATGAGTTTTCCTTCTCTGACAAATCTCCTGGTTTTGCCCCCTGCCAGTTTTTTTTTGTGATAAACCCTCGATCCTTTGCACCTACTCCTGAGCCTCAGATGTGTCCTGCGTTTGGATTCACCAGACGGCACTCATGACGGTATCGTCACACTTTGGCACATGTGAACACAGCAATCGCATTCGGTTGCGGACCACATCAACCGGATCGAGACCGCCGAGGGAGGGCGCTTCGATTGCGGTGAGAATGCAACCGACCCAACAAAGCGATCCGACACCGGCGAGCGACCCGCTCTGGGTCAGCTTGGAAGCCCCGGGTGCGGAGGTGGCTTTACAGCGGCCCTCCTGCCACTTCCCGGGGCCGCGGACTCGGTTCCCGGTTTCTCGCTCTGCCACCTCCTGGACGGGGGGGCGGCCCACTTACCCTCGGTGCAAAGGGTCAGCGGCGATGTCGGATACCCACCCGACCCGTCTTGAAACACAAACAGTGATCTGTACGTGTGCAAAACCCGTTCCGCACGTACGAATACCGAGATATGACTTTGCAGTTTTGGTTATGGTGAAAGTATTTACATTTAAAAACCCTTTTGAATGCAAAATCAAGATACGTGTTTACAGAGTACGTCATGCGTATTTGAAAAGCGCTCTGTATTTTGGTGGATATGATTTTACGCAACACAAATAAAAAAAAATACATGTTTGTGGCTCGTGGGATTTTTGTGGAGCATGGGACACATTTGCGGATCGTCTTCTGTGGGTTTACACATATTAAAGTCCAACAAAAACGACCCAAATATCAGTGCTAGACCAGGTACTGTCCAAAAGCAAATAGTATTAGTAGTACATACTACATCATAGGCTACTAAGCAGCTCTACGCAGGTCGTGGTATTAGGCGGATATAATAAATACAGCAGTCGGTGGATGTCATGGTTCAGGTTATTAATATTCATCCATATTGTACAGTGCAGAACATGAGCAGGAGGGTTGGTACAAGCATAAACATGTACATTATCATACACCGAGTTGTTGCCAAGTTGCCACCGGTCAAACAGGCCATGGCGACAACGTCAACACAGTACAAGAACTCGAAAGAGTCATTTCGCAATATCTGGTAAAAAGAAACAACCCAAAAAACAGTTTCCTACTTTTCTACCAGGTGCGGCCTCCTGCTGTGAGGTACCTTTACAGCGAAGCCTTTTTATCAACCAGCAGCGAAGCGGGCGGCCGCGCACAGGCGGCCGCGCACAGGCGGCCGCGCACAGGCGGCCGCGCACAGGCACTGAGCAACCGGTTGCCGCCTTTGCGCTCCTCTTTCCCTACCCATCGGAAAGGACTACATTCAGGCGGCGACCACGGGCGACCGGCTCCGGAGCCGCTCCTCCGGTCGCCGCGGCAACCACGGCGGTGCAAATCCTGGCAACCAAACCCTGAATCCAGAGACACGTATATGAACGTGACAGGAACGTGGAAGGTGCCGCAGCCGTTCGATACTAAAGCCTCCGCCTCACGGAGCAGACGGGCGCGTACACGTCCGACTGCCACGACTCCTAGAACGTCTTCGTAAAACCTCGGCGTTGTTTTCCTTTAGAGATAAAAACTCTTTGAGGCTTCAAGTCTCCGGTCAAAGCGGCCCCGGCTCCACCGGACCGGCCCTGCCGCAAAAAGCCTCCTCTGCGAGGGTAGGCTTTTAAAATCCTTCTGCCACACGACGAGGGAGGATGTAACACGAGGGATGAGTCAAGGTCGGAGAGGACCGGTGTGAAAGAGGTTTTGATTATGGGCTGGGAGATTTTTTTTGTGTTTGTTTTTTTTTATACCTGTGACCTGAGGTAGATTTAAACACATCAGCGTAATAATAAACAAACAACGGAGTGGCTTCAAAGCGAAACATTCTTCCACGTGTCAAAAACGTGCCGTTCGATCCCCGGGCGTTTTCGGAGGGAAACCTCCACCCGCAGCCGAACTGCGGTCAGCGGTCAGCGTCACCATGGCAACCGGGGGCAAACGAAGCAGATTCCCATTTTCGGAGCTGGAGCGCGAGAGTGACCAGAAGTGAGCGAGCGCTGCAGGGCGCTGGGACCTTCCCGCTCCATTCTTTTCAATCATTAGGTGCATCCGGAGGCGCCCCCATGGGCCCCCTGCCGGGCCCCCTGCCGGGGCGGCCCCGGCTGACTCCGCCTCTCCTGCAAGCTTTGACATCTCACGGCCGACGCTGCTCCAACGAAAACGCTGGCGGGCGCGGTCCGTCAGGCGCAGAATCCGGCGCCGGCCCGGGCAGGAACGGCCGTTCTCTACCTGGCTGAGGCGGCGGTCGGCATCGCCACGGCGACCGGTGGCCAAGGAAGCCGATCCTCGCCGAGGGCGGGATCCTGGAGCCGTCTGGAGGCGGGGGTCCCTCCTCGCACCCAGACTCTCAACGGGTCTCGGCAGAAGCTGAAACTGAAGTTATTTGTGGAAAAGCTTTTGGCTTCAGGTCGTACGTCGGGTGAAAACGTCTTGTCGCAGCGACATCAACGCTCCAGTGGAATAACATCCAAAAAAATACAACAGTGTTTTTGAAGTACACACGCACGGTGTACACACACCCAGCGGGTGGTTGGACATATATGTATTTATATGAATGCAGACATGTCCCTTTTGGTACAAGAGTGAAAAAATAAAGAAGGCGTCGGCGTTAAAGGACATTTATAGAAATGACACAGTTCAAAGTTAAAAACACTTTTCTCTTTCTGACGATCAGAAGCAGAACATCCATGAAGATGAAAGCAGCTGAGAGGGAGGGCACCACTGTGTGTGTGTGTGTGTGTGTGAGTGTGTGTGAGTGTGTGTGAGTGTGTATGTGTGTGTGTGTGTGTGTGTGTGTGTGTGTGTGAGTGTGTATGTGTGTGTGAGTGTGTATGTGTGTGTGTGTGAGTGTGTATGTGTGTGTGTGTGTGAGTGTGTATGTGTGTGTGTGTGTGAGTGTGTATGTGTGTGTGTGTGTGTGTGTGAGTGTGTATGTGTGTGTGTGTGTGAGTGTGCATGTGTGTGTGTATGCGTGTGTGAGAGGAATGTGTGTGTGTGTGAGTGTGTGTGAGTGTGTATGTGTGTGTGTGAGTGTGTGTGAGTGTGTGTGTGTGTGAGTGTGTATGTGTGTGTGTGAGTGTGTGTGAGTGTGTATGTGTGTGTGTGTGTGTGTGTGTGAGTGTGTATGTGTGTGTGTGTGTGTGTGTGTGTGTGTGTGTGTGTGTGTGTGTATGTGTATGTGTGTGTGTGTGTGAGTGTGTATGTGCGTGTGTGAGTGTGTATGTGTGTGTGTATGTGTGCACGTGTGTTTGTGTATGTGTGTGTGTATGTGTGTGTGTATGTGTGCACGTGTGTGTTTGTGTGTGTGTGTGTGTGTGTGTGTGTGTGTGTGTATGTGTGTGTATGTATGTGTGTGTATGTATGTGTGTGTGCATGTGCGTGCGTGTGTGTTGGTGTGCTTGTGTGTGTAGTGAAGACTTGTTTCCTCCTCTTCCTCTCTTGGTTGCTTTCATTCATCGTTCTCGTTGGAGGAGCCGTTGCAGCCGTTTGGCGTCCTTGGAATCATAAAATGCTAAAAGCAGCTCCTCTCGTCAGTCGATGAAGAAACTTTGTATTTAAATTATATATATATATATATCTCTTTTTTTATTTCCCCGTCCTCGGGAAAGGGAGGAGGAAACACGATTTCCACTCTCTCCTCATCAGTCAAAACGATGGTATTTTCAAAATAAAAGTCTTTTATTTTTCTTCTCAGGCGAAGTTCGGAAGTGTTGTTAGCCGCGTTATCTTCGTTAGCCTCCACCACCAGAACGCTTTCGGCTTTTTCATCTATTTTTTACTCCTCGTCAATCAAACTCAAACTCACAGCATTCATACTGAACGCTATTATTACCATTCTGATTCTGATTCTGATTCTGATTCTGATTATGATTATTATGATTATGATTATGATTATTATTATGATTATTATTATGATTATGATTATGATTATGATTATTATTATTCAGACGATACTGTCCTGCAGCAGCGGCTCGATGTCCTCGTGGCCAGCAGGGGGCGGCGTGTCCTCCTCACTCCCGGGCAGTGGCGTGTTGATGTGGACGCCGGCTAGCGACGCCAGCGACGCCTTGCTGTCCGACGGGTGGTGCAGCTGGTGGTGGTGGTGGTGGAGCTGGTGTTTGTTGCCGTCGCCGTCATCGCCCTCGTCATCGTCCTCCTCGTCGTGGCCGCTGGCAGCGGCGCCGGCGGATGCCTTGGCCGGCGGCGGCGGCGGGGAGCTTTTCTCCGGGATGAACAGAGCCACGATGAAGGCGACGACGACGGTGCAGGCCCCCAACAGGAAGGGAGGACCGGGGATGATGGAGTGCTGGGGGGTGGAGGGGATGGAGGGAGGGGGAGAGGAGAGGTCCATGAAGTGCGACGTGCCTTGAAACATCCCATCGGCTCACAACATAACAATGGGCAACAATAATGAAGTCAGAAGTCATATTAACAAAAAATTGTAAGTGTGCAATAAAGCAAAAAAAAAAAAATCATGAAAAAATGGAAATGAACCTTAAATGCAAAATATAAAAATGTCGACTGTTTGTTGTGTAAACATAAAACATCTTTTAATCAGGTTTTATGAGCCAACGACACAACCACAAAACAAGGACTTTGACTGGGTTGAGTGTGTAAATATGAGATAAAACACATACTGTGTGTGTGCGTGTGTGGGTTTGGTGTGTGTGTGTGTGTGTGTGTAGGTTTTGTGTGTGTGTGTGTGTGTGTGTATAAGTGGTTAGGATGGTAGCTCAGGAGGTAGAGCTGGTGGTCTAGTAATCTAAAGGTTGCTGGTTGGATCCCAGGCTCCTCCTGCTAGCATGCTGTAGTGTCCTTGAGCAAGACACTAAACCCCTCATTGCTCCTGATGGCTGCGTCTGTCAGTGGTTGAACAATTGTAAGTGGCTTTGGATAAAAGCGTCTGATCAATGTAATGTAATGTAATGTAATGTAATGTAATGTAATAAGTGTGTGTGCGCGTGTGCGCGCGTGTGCGCGCTTTTCCTGGAGGAAACAAAACATTTTGGCACGAAAAGTGGTACATTGGTGACGGCTGAGTCCGGACCCCGTCAGCCGACGGAGATCCTTCAGCTCCAACAGTTGTAAACAGGATGAAACAGGTGGAAGTTTACAACATTCCAAGGAGGCGTTCAACGAGTTAGGGGTGAATATATTTTTAGTGTGTGGTCTCTGCACGGTGACGTCCTGGTGTCGAGCTGCGTGTCCCGAGTCCAGACCAATACCAGCACTGAAAGGTCCCGGTTGCGTCACAGAGAGGGTTAGGGTTAGAGGGTTGGGGTTAGAGGGTTAGAGGGTTGGGGTTAGAGGGTTAGGGTGAGAGGGTTAGGGTTAGAGGGTTAGGGTTAGGGTTAGAGGGTTGGGGTTAGAGGGTTAGGGTGAGAGGGTTTGGGGTTAGAGGGTTAGGGTTAGGGTTAGAGGGTTGGGGTTAGAGGGTTAGGGTTAGAGGGTTAGGGTTAGGGTTAGAGGGTTGGGGATAGGGTTAGAGGGTTGGGGTTAGAGGGTTAGGGTGAGAGGGTTAGGGTTAGAGGGTTAGGGTTAGAGGGTTAGGGTGAGGGTTAGAGGGTTGGGGTTAGAGGGTTAGGGTGAGAGGGTTAGGGTGAGAGGGTTAGGGTTAGAGGGTTAGGGTTAGGGTTAGAGGGTTAGGGTTAGAGGGTTAGGGTTAGAGGGTTAGGGTTAGGGTTAGAGGGTTGGGGTTAGAGGGTTAGGGTGAGAGGGTTTGGGGTTAGAGGGTTAGGGTTAGGGTTAGAGGGTTGGGGTTAGAGGGTTAGGGTTAGAGGGTTAGGGTTAGAGGGTTTTGGTATTTTTTAGTATTTATAGAGCTTATTGTACGTAATCACCGGGTGTCATGACATTTCACTACATATGTGTATGACCGTATGTGTATGTATGTGACAAATAATCTCTTGAACTTGAACTTGAACTTGAGATGGTTAGGGTTAGGGGGTTAGGGTTAGAGGGTTAGGGTTAAGGGGTTAGGGTTAGAGGGTTAGGGTTAGAGTTAGGGCTAGAGGGTTAGGGTTAGAGGGTTAGGGTTAGGGTTAGGGTTAGGGTTACGGTTTGAGGGTTAGGGTTAGAGGGTTCGGGATAGGGTTAGGGTTTGATGGTTAGGGTTAGATGGTTGGGGTTAGAGGGTTAGGGTTAGGGTGAGAGGGTTAAGATTAGACGGTTAGGGTTAGAGGGTTAGGGTTAGAGGGTTAGGGTTAGGGTTAGGGTTAGGGTTAGAGTTACGGTTAAGAGGGTTAGGGTTAGAGGGTTAGGGTTAGGGTTAGATGGTTGGGGTTAGAGGGTTAGGGTTAGGGTGAGAGAGTTAAGGTTAGACGGTTAGGGTTAGAGGGTCAGGGTTAGAGGGTTAGGCTTAGGGTTAGATGGTTAGGGTTAGAGGGTTAGGGTTAGAGGGTTAGGGTTAGATGGTTAGGGTTAGAGGGTTAGGGTTAGACGGTTAGGGTTAGAGGGTTAGGGTTAGAGGGTTAGAGTTAGGGTTAGATGGTTTGGGTTAGAGGGTTTGGGTTAGAGGGTTAGGGTTGGAGGGTTAGGGTTAGGGTTAGAGGGTTAGGGTTAGAGGGTTAGGGTTAGATGGTTGGGGTTAGGGTTAGGGTTAGAGGGTTAGGGTTAGGGTTAGAGGGTTAGGGTTAGGGTTAGAGTTACGGTTAGAGGGCTAGGGTTCGAGGGATAGGGTTAGGGTTAGAGGGTTTGGGTTAGATGGTTAGGGTTAGAGGGTTAGGGTTAGGGTGAGAGGGTTAAGGTTTGACTGTTAGGGTTAGAGGGTTAGGGTTAGAGGGTTAGGGTTAGGGTTAGAGGGTTAGGGTTAGAGGGTTGGGGTTAGGGTTAGAGGGTTAGGTTTAGATGGTAAGGGTTAGATGGTTAGGGTGAGATGGCTGGGGTTAGATGGTTAGGGTTAGAGGGTTAGGGTTAGATGGTTAGGTTTAGAGGGTTAGGGTTAGACGGTTATGGTTAGGGATAGGGTTAGAGGGTTACGGTTAGAGGGTTAGGGTTAGGGTTAGAGGGTTAGGTTTAGAGGGTTAGGGTAAGGGTTAGAGGGTAAGGGTTAGAGGGTTAGGGTTAGGGTTGGATGGTTTGGGTTAGAGGGTTAGGGTTAGAGGGTTACGGTTAGAGGGTTAGGGTTATAGGGTTAGGGTTAGGGTTAGAGGGTTAGGGTTAGAGGGTTAGGGTTAGAGGGTTAGGGTTACGGTTAGAGGGTTAGGGTTAGAGGGTTAGGGTTAGAGGGTTAGGGCTGGATGGTTGGGGTTAGATGGTTGGGGCTAGAGGGTTAGGGTTAGGGTTAGAGGGTTACGGTCAGAGGGTTAGGGTTAGGGTTAGAGGGTTAGGGTTAGGGTTAGGGTTAGATGGTTGGGGTTAGATGGTTGGGGTTAGAGGGTTAGGGTTAGGGTTAGGGTTAGGGTTAGGGTTAGATGGTTCGGGTTAGAGGGTTGGGGTTAGGGTGAGAGGTTTAAGATTAGACGGTTAGGGTTAGAGGGTTAGGGTTCGTGGGTTCGGGTTAGGGTTAGATGGTTAGGGTTAGAGGGTTTGGGATAGAGGGTTAGGGTTAGAGGGTTAGGGTTTGGGTTAGAGGGTTAGGGTTAGAGGGTAAGGGTTAGGGTTCAATGGTTAGGGTTAGATGGTTAGAGGGTTAGGGTTAGGGTTAGAGGGTTAGGGTTAGAGGGTTAGGGTTAGAGGGTAATGGTTAGGGTTCAATGGTTAGGGTTAGAGGGTTAGGGTTAGAGGGTTAGGGTTAGAGGGTTAGGGTTAGGGTTAGATGGTTAGGGTTAGAGGGTTAGGGTTAGAGGGTTAGGGTTAGGGTTAGGGTTAGATGGTTGTGGTTAAATGGTTGGGGTTAGAGGGTTAGGGTTAGACGGTTAGGGTTAGAGGGTTAGGGTTAGAGGCTTAGGGTTAGGGTTATATGGTTTGGGTTAGAGGGTTTGGGTTAGAGGGTTAGGGTTAGAAGGTTAGGGTTAGGGTTAGATGGTTAGGGTTAGATGGTTGGGGTTAAATGGTTGGGGTTAGAGGGTTAGGGTTAGACAGTTAGGGTTAGGGTTAGGGTTAGGGTTAGGGTTAGGGTTAGGGTTAGGGTTAGGGTTAGAGGGTTAGGGTTAGAGGGTTGGGGTTAGGGTTAGAGGGTTAGGTTTAGATGTTAAGGGTTAGATGGTTAGGGTGAGATGGCTGGGGTTAGATGGTTAGGGTTAGAGGGTTAGGGTTAGATGGTTAGGTTTAGAGGGTTAGGGTTAGACGGTTATGGTTAGGGATAGGGTTAGAGGGTTACGGTTAGAGGGTTAGGGTTAGGGTTAGAGGGTTAGGTTTAGAGGGTTAGGGTAAGGGTTAGAGGGTAAGGGTTAGAGGGTTAGGGTTAGGGTTGGATGGTTTGGGTTAGAGGGTTAGGGTTAGAGGGTTACGGTTAGAGGGTTAGGGTTATAGGGTTAGGGTTAGGGTTAGAGGGTTAGGGTTAGAGGGTTAGGGTTAGAGGGTTAGGGTTACGGTTAGAGGGTTAGGGTTAGAGGGTTAGGGTTAGAGGGTTAGGGCTGGATGGTTGGGGTTAGATGGTTGGGGCTAGAGGGTTAGGGTTAGGGTTAGAGGGTTACGGTCAGAGGGTTAGGGTTAGGGTTAGAGGGTTAGGGTTAGGGTTAGGGTTAGATGGTTGGGGTTAGATGGTTGGGGTTAGAGGGTTAGGGTTAGGGTTAGGGTTAGGGTTAGGGTTAGATGGTTCGGGTTAGAGGGTTGGGGTTAGGGTGAGAGGTTTAAGATTAGACGGTTAGGGTTAGAGGGTTAGGGTTCGTGGGTTCGGGTTAGGGTTAGATGGTTAGGGTTAGAGGGTTTGGGATAGAGGGTTAGGGTTAGAGGGTTAGGGTTTGGGTTAGAGGGTTAGGGTTAGAGGGTAAGGGTTAGGGTTCAATGGTTAGGGTTAGATGGTTAGAGGGTTAGGGTTAGGGTTAGAGGGTTAGGGTTAGAGGGTTAGGGTTAGAGGGTAATGGTTAGGGTTCAATGGTTGGGGTTAGAGGGTTAGGGTTAGAGGGTTAGGGTTAGAGGGTTAGGGTTAGGGTTAGATGGTTAGGGTTAGAGGGTTAGGGTTAGAGGGTTAGGGTTAGGGTTAGGGTTAGATGGTTGTGGTTAAATGGTTGGGGTTAGAGGGTTAGGGTTAGACGGTTAGGGTTAGAGGGTTAGGGTTAGAGGCTTAGGGTTAGGGTTATATGGTTTGGGTTAGAGGGTTTGGGTTAGAGGGTTAGGGTTAGAAGGTTAGGGTTAGGGTTAGGGTTAGATGGTTAGGGTTAGATGGTTGGGGTTAAATGGTTGGGGTTAGAGGGTTAGGGTTAGACAGTTAGGGTTAGAGGGTTAGGGTTAGGGTTATATGGTTTGGGTTAGAGGGTTAGTGTTAGAGGGTTAGGGTTAGAGGGTTAGAGGGTTAGGGTTAGAGGGTTAGGGTTAGATGGTTAGGGTTAGGGTTAGAGCGTTAGGGTTAGGGTTAGAGGGTTAGGGTTTGAGGGTTAGGGTTAGGGTTAGGGTTAGGGTTAGGGTTAGGGTCAGGGTTAGAGTTACGGTTAGAGGGTTAGGGTTAGAGGGTTAGGGTTAGGGTTAGATGGTTAGGGTTAGATGGTTGGGGTTAGAGGGTTAGAGGGTTAGGGTTAGAGGGTAAAGATTAGATGGTTAGGGTTAGAGGGTTAGGGTTAGAGGGTTAGGGTTAGAGGGTTAGGGTTAGGGTTAGGGTTAGATGGTTAGGGTTAGATGGTTGGGGTTAGAGGGTTAGGGTTCGACGGTTAGGGTTAGAGGGTTAGGGTTAGGACTAGGGTTAGATGGTTTGGGTTAGAGGGTTAGGGTTAGAGGGTTAGGGTTAGGGTTAGAGGGTTAGGGTTAGGGTTAGGGTTAGAGGGTTAGGGTTAGGGTTAGAGGGTTAGGGTTAGAGGGTTAGGGTTAGGGTTAGGGGTAGAGTTACGGTTAGAGGGTTAGGGTTAGAGGGTTAGGGTTAGGGTTAGATGGTTAGGGTTAGAGTTAGGGTTAGGGTTGGAGTCGAGCTCTAGTGCTGAGGTTGCTGTGTAGTGTATCACTGCTCGTATTGTAATATTGCAACTTGGACTACTGGATTGACTCTGTACATTTCACTGCTATTTGCTGATCTGCCAACAAGCTTGTGTTCCAGACACACCCCCTATTCAGGTAAGTCCTCTCTTATGTGGGCGTGCTCTTAGCCAGGTGCAACCCAAATCACACGAGCAGCTGTATTTTATCACCTATTTATGGTCCTGCCCTTGAAGCGTTAGCTTCAAGCGTTGGCCCATTTGTAGTCGCTCTCGTGTGAAGACGCTCTGTGTAAAGACACACGTCTACCTCTGCACGTCAAATAGAAGTGCATTACTGACTAAATCTGTTTTATTGTTGTCGTTTGTTGTTGTCCCTTGCTGTTGTTTTTCTTGTTATTATTGCTGGTTCAGTCTTATTTGGCACTTACTTTGTCCTAGCTGGTTTCAGGGTTGTACCGGCATATCTGCTGCTAACTGCTCAGCCATCAGCAAGGGTGTGAGCCAAGCAACTCCCGCTAATCAGTAAACCCTTTGTCTAACTTTCTGGGCGTGTCCTCCTTCCGCTGGACAGGGATAAATACCCTGCACTACAAACTAACTCTGAGTCGAGCTCTAGTGCTGAGGTTGCTGTGTAGTGTATCACTGCTCGTATTGTAATATTGCAACTTGGACTACTGGATTGACTCTGTACATTTCACTGCTATTTGCTGATCTGCCAACAAGCTTGTGTTCCAGACACACCCCCTATTCAGGGAAGTCCTCTCTTATGTGGGCGTGCTCTTAGCCAGGTGCAACCCTAATCACACGAGCAGCTGTATTCTATCACCTATTTATGGTCCTGCCCTTGAAGCGTTAGCTTCAAGCGTTGGCCCATTTGTAGTCGCTCTCGTGTGAAGACGCTCTGTGTAAAGACGCACGTCTACCTCTGCACGTCAACCGAAGCAAGGACACCGAACAAGGCAAACCTGCCTTCTTTCTCTCACTCCATACAAAATGTGCTACTACCGCATCCCTACAACTTCAAGGTCACCCAGAAAGCGTCGTTATACCATACGCCGATGCAATCCGGGTAACCTCAGGTCCCTGCAGCAAACATCTTCTGCAAAGACCTCCTTATCTGTTGGCTTGTGGAATTGTCGATCTGCAGTTAACAAGGCAGACTTCATTTCTGGTCATGCCAACCAACTCTCCTTAGAGCTCCTTGCTCTCACTGAGACATGGATTAAACCGGAAGATAGCGCAACCCCGGCTGCACTCTCCACTAACTACTCATTCTCCCACACATCCAGACCATCTGGCCGTGGTGGTGGGACTGGCCTGCTAATTTCCAACACATGGAAATTTAATCCACTGCTGCCTTTAAACAACTTTGCCTCCTTTGAATATCACGCCGTCTTGGTGACTGCTCCGGTGAAAGCCTATGTGGTCGTCATCTACCGTCCACCAGGACAACTAGGTGACTTTCTACATGAGCTTGACACCCTGCTGTCATCAATCCCTGAGCATGAGTGTCCCATGCTCGTCCTCGGAGACATGAACATTCACTTGGACAGTGCGAGCTCGGCTGACTTCCTGTCTTTGGTTCGCTCGTTCGACCTAAGACAGATCCCGACTCCACCGACTCACAAGGCTGGCGAAGAGCTTGATCTCATTCTTGCTCGGAGCTGTACCACCGACAACCTATGGGTCACTCCTCTTCATCTCTCTGACCACTTCTTCATCCACTTCAATGTCCAGCTACCAAAACAACCCCCCAACTCCCCACCCATGGTTACTATCCGCAGCAATCTCCGCAACTTGTCTCCCACCCACTTCTCCTCTGTGCTCTCCTCTTCTCTTCCACCCCACGGCACTTTCTCCTCTCTGCAGGTTAATGATGCCACTGACTCCCTCTGCTCCACCTTGAGCTCATGTCTGGATAGCCTGTGTCCACTATCCACCAGACCTGCTCGTTCAACCCAGTCGCACCCTTGGCTGACTGACACCCTCCGGACAACGCGCACCGACCTCAGAGCAGCCGAGAGGAAATGGCACAAATCCAAAACAACTGAGGATCTTGCTAGCTACCAGACACTGCTGTCCTCCTCCTCCAGCATCACTGCTGCCAAGAAGGCCTTCTTCAACGATAGGATCAACGGTGCCACAGACACACGTAAGTTATTCGCCACCTTCAAGTCTCTGCTTTACCCTCCACCACCTCCCCCAGCTACTAACCTCACTGCCGACTGCCTTGCCTCCTTTTTTACTAACAAAGTGGCAGCCATCAGCAGCCAATTCACTAAACAACTTACTCACAACCTGTCTTCTCCAGCCCTAGGCTCATCGTTCCCTGGTTTCACCCCCCTCGCTGAAAGTGAGGTATCTAAACTACTAACATGTAGCCGTCCCACTACCTGTCCGCTAGATCCGATCCCATCCAACCTCCTTCAAGCCATATCACCGACTATCACCCCGGCAATCACACATGTGATTAATTCTTCCCTAACTTCCGGCACTTTCCCTTCCGCTTTCAAAGCGGCTCGGGTCGCACCACTGCTCAAAAAACCCTCACTCGATCCCAATCAAGTAGGAAACTATCGGCCGGTCTCTCTCCTCCCATTCCTTTCCAAAACCTTAGAGAGGGCGGTCTCTAGACAGGTTACAGAGTACCTGTCAAGAAACAACCTTCTTGATACACTTCAATCTGGCTTCAAAAGTGGTCACTCCACTGAAACAGCCCTGTTGTCTGTGACAGAGGCCTTAAAAACTGCTAGAGCTGCTGCCAAATCCTCGGTCCTCATTCTGCTAGACTTATCAGCTGCTTTTGACACTGTCAATCATTGCATACTCCTGTCCATACTCTCAAGCATGGGCATAACGGGCAGTGCACTTTCCTGGTTCGAATCTTACCTTACTGGGCGCTCGTTCAGTGTGACATGGCGAGGCCAGCTGTCTGTGCCTCACAACCTCACCACAGGGGTGCCCCAAGGCTCGGTGCTAGGACCCCTCCTCTTTGCCATATACACCACCTCACTGGGCCCGATCATCCGCTCACATGGCTTTTCATATCACTGCTATGCGGATGATACTCAACTCTATCTGTCCTTCCCGCCAGACGACCCTACTATCTCGACGCGGATCTCGGATTGTCTCGCTGACATATCCACATGGATGAAGGATTATCATCTTCAACTAAATCTGGCGAAAACGGAACTGCTGGTCTTCCCGGCCAAACAAGGTATTTATCACAACATTGATATTAAAATCGACTCTCTATCTCTTGTTCCTACCAAGGCTGCAAGGAATCTTGGTGTCATTATTGATGACCAACTGACATTCTCGGACCATGTTGCCGCAGTCTCCCGGTCCTGCCGCTTCGCACTACTCAACATCCGAAAAGTCAGGCCGTACCTGACCCAATATGCCACTCAACTGCTGGTACAAACCTTGGTGATGTCCCGTCTCGACTACTGCAATGCCCTCTTAACAGGCTTGCCGGCCTGTGCGGTGAAGCCACTTCAGATGATACAGAATGCGGCGGCGCGACTGGTGTTCAACCAGCCAAAGAGGGCACATGTAACTCCGCTGCTCATCGACCTCCACTGGTTACCTGTAGCCGCCCGCATCAAGTTCAAGTCTCTTATGCTGGCCTACAGAGTGATTGTTGGGAATGCTCCCGCCTACTTAAATGCTCTTGTAAGAGCACATGTTGCCCCCCGGATGCTGCGCTCGTCAAATGAGCGTCGCCTGGCTCTGCCGGCCATACAGCCACGGCAATCCAGGCTATTCTCATTTGTAGTTCCACGTTGGTGGAACTACAAATAGGGTTAGAGGGTTAGGGTTAGAGGGTTAGGGTTAGGGTTAGGGTTAGGGTTAGAGTTACGGTTAGAGGGTTAGGGTTAGGGTTAGATGGTTAGGGTTAGATGGTTGGGGTTAGAGGGTTAGAGGGTTAGGGTTAGGGTGAGAGGGTTAAGGTGAGACGGTTAGGGTTAGAGGGTCAGGGTTAGAGGGTTAGGGTTAGGGTTAGAAGGTTAGGGTTAGAGGGTTAGGGTTAGAGGGTTAGGGTTAGGGTTAGAGGGTTAGGGTTAGGGTTAGGGGTAAGGTTAGAGGGTTAGGGTTAGAGGGTTAGGGTTAGAGGGTTAGGGTTAGGGTTCAATGGTTAGGGTTAGATGGTTAGGGTTAGAGGATTAGGGTTAGAGGGTTAGGGTTAGGGTTAGAGGGTTTGGGTTAGAGGGTTAGGGTTAGGGTGAGAGGGTTAAGGTGAGACGGTTAGGGTTAGAGGGTCAGGGTTAGAGGGTTAGGGTTAGGGTTAGAGGGTTAGGGTTAGAGGGTTAGGGTTAGAGGGTTAGGGTTAGGGTTAGAGGGTTAGGGTTAGGGTTAGGTGTAAGGTTAGAGGGATAGGGTTAGAGGGTTAGGGTTAGAGGGTTAGGGTTAGATGGTTAGGGTTAGAGGGTTAGGGTTAGAGGGTTAGGGTTAGGGTTAGAGGGTTAGGGTTAGAGGGTTAGGGTTAGGGTTAGGGTTAGGGTTAGATGGTTAGGGTTAAATGGTTGGGGTTAGATGGTTGGGGTTAGAGGGTTAGGGTTAGATGGTTAGGGTTAGGGTTAGGGTTAGAGGGTTAGGGTTAGGGTTAGGGTTAGGGTTTCGGTTAGAGGGTTAGGGTTAGAGGGTTAAGGTTAGGGTTAGGGTTAGAGGGTTTGGGTTAGATGGTTAGGGCTGGAGGGTTAGGGTTAGGGTGAGAGGGTTAAGGTTAGACGGTTAGGGTTTGAGGGTTAGTGTTAGAGGGTTAGGGTTAGGGTTAGATGGTTAGGGTTAGAGGGTTAGGGTTAGAGGGTTAGGGTTAGAGGGTTAGGGTTAGGGTTAGAGGGTTAGGGTTTAGGTTAGAGGGTTAGGGTTAGAGGGTTAGGGTTAGGGATAGGGTTAGAGGGTTTGGGTTAGGGTTAGAGGGTTAGGGTTAGAGGGTTAGGGGTAGGGTTAGAGGGTTAGGGTTAGAGGGTTAGGGTTCGAGGGTTAGGTTTAGATGGTTAGGGTTAGAGGGTTAGGGTTACGGTTAGAGGGTTAGGGTTAGAGGGTTAGGGTTAGAGGGTTAGGGCTGGATGGTTGGGGTTAGATGGTTGGGGCTAGAGGGTTAGGGTTAGGGTTAGAGGGTTAGGGTTCGTGGGTTAGGGTTAGGGTTAGATGGTTAGGGTTAGAGGGTTTGGGATAGAGGGTTAGGGTTAGAGGGTTAGGGTTTGGGTTAGAGGGTTAGGGTTAGAGGGTAAGGGTTAGGGTTCAATGGTTAGGGTTAGATGGTTAGGGTTTTAGGGTTAGGGTTAGGGTTAGAGGGTTAGGGTTAGAGGGTAAGGGTTAGGGTTCAATGGTTAGGGTTAGAGGGTTAGGGTTAGAGGGTTAGGGTTAGGGTTAGATGGTTAGGGTTAGAGGGTTAGGGTTAGAGGGTTAGGGTTAGAGGGTTAGGGTTAGAGGGTTAGGGTTAGGGTTAGATGGTTAGGGTTAGATGGTTGGGGTTAAATGGTTGGGGTTAGAGGGTTAGGGTTAGACGGTTAGGGTGAGAGGGTTAGGGTTAGAGGGTTAGGGTTAGGGTTATATGGTTTGGGTTAGAGGGTTTGGGTTAGAGGGTTAGGGTTAGAGGGTTAGGGTTAGGGTTAGGGTTTGATGGTTAGGGTTAGATGGTTGGGGTTAAATGGTTGGGGTTAGAGGGTTAGGGTTAGACAGTTAGGGTTAGAGTGTTAGGGTTAGGGTAATATGGTTTGGGTTAGAGGGTTAGGGTTAGAGGGTTAGGGTAGAGGGTTAGAGGGTTAGGGTTAGATTGTTAGGGTTAGGGTTAGAGCGTTAGGGTTAGGGTTAGAGGATTAGGGTTTGAGGGTTTGGGTTAGGGGTAGGGTTAGGGTTAGGGTTAGAGTTACGGTTAGAGGGTTAGGGTTAGAGGGTTAGGGTTAGGGTTAGATGGTTAGGGTTAGATGGTTGGGGTTAGAGGGTTAGAGGGTAGGGTTAGAGGGTAAAGGTTAGATGGTTAGGGTTAGAGGGTCAGGGTTAGAGGGTTAGGGTTAGGGTTAGGGGTAAGGTTAGAGGGTTAGGGTTAGAGGGTTAGGGTTAGATGGTTAGGGTTAGGGTTCAATGGTTAGGGTTAGATGGTTAGGGTTAGAGGGTTAGGGTTAGAGGGTTAGGGTTAGGGTTTGAGGGTTAGGGTTAGAGGGTTAGGGTTAGGGTTAGATGGTTAGGGTTAGATGGTTGGGGTTAGAGGGTTAGGGTTAGAGGGTTAGGGTTAGGGTTAGAGGGTTAGGGTTTAGGTTAGAGGGTTAGGGTTAGACAGTTAGGGTTAGAGGGTTAGGGTTAGGGTAATATGGTTTGGGTTAGAGGGTTAGGGTTAGAGGGTTAGGGTAGAGGGTTAGAGGGTTAGGGTTAGATTGTTAGGGTTAGGGTTAGAGCGTTAGGGTTAGGGTTAGAGGGTTAGGGTTTGAGGGTTTGGGTTAGGGGTAGGGTTAGGGTTAAGGTTAGAGTTACGGTTAGAGGGTTAGGGTTAGAGGGTTAGGGTTAGGGTTAGATGGTTAGGGTTAGATGGTTGGGGTTAGAGGGTTAGAGGGTAGGGTTAGAGGGTAAAGGTTAGATGGTTAGGGTTAGAGGGTCAGGGTTAGAGGGTTAGGGTTAGGGTTAGGGGTAAGGTTAGAGGGTTAGGGTTAGAGGGTTAGGGTTAGATGGTTAGGGTTAGGGTTCAATGGTTGGGGTTAGATGGTTAGGGTTAGAGGGTTAGGGTTAGAGGGTTAGGGTTAGGGTTTGAGGGTTAGGGTTAGAGGGTTAGGGTTAGGGTTAGGGTTAGATGGTTAGGGTTAGATGGTTGGGGTTAGAGGGTTAGGGTTAGAGGGTTAGGGTTAGGGTTAGAGGGTTAGGGTTTAGGTTAGAGGGTTAGGGTTAGAGGGTTAGGGTTAGGGATAGGGTTAGAGGGTTTGGGTTAGGGTTAGAGGGTTAGGGTTAGAGGGTTAGGGGTAGGGTTAGAGGGTTAGGGTTAGAGGGTTAGGGTTCGAGGGTTAGGTTTAGATGGTTAGGGTTAGAGGGTTAGGGTTACGGTTAGAGGGTTAGGGTTAGAGGGTTTGGGTTAGAGGGTTAGGGCTGGATGGTTGGGGTTAGATGGTTGGGGCTAGAGGGTTAGGGTTAGGGTTAGAGGGTTAGGGTCAGAGGGTTAGGGTTAGGGTTAGTAGGGTTAGGGTTAGGGTTAGATGGTTGGGGTTAGATGGTTGGGGTTAGAGGGTTAGGGTTAGGGTTACGGTTAGGGTTAGGGTTAGATGGTTGGGGTTAGAGGGTTGGGGTTAGGGTGAGAGGTTTAAGATTAGACGGTTAGGGTTAGAGGGTTAGGGTTCGTGGGTTAGGGTTAGGGTTAGATGGTTAGGGTTAGAGGGTTTGGGATAGAGGGTTAGGGTTAGAGGGTTAGGGTTTGGGTTAGAGGGTTAGGGTTAGAGGGTAAGGGTTAGGGTTCAATGGTTAGGGTTAGAGGGTTAGGGTTAGGGTTAGGGTTAGAGGGTTAGGGTTAGAGGGTAAGGGTTAGGGTTCAATGGTTAGGGTTAGAGGGTTAGGGTTAGAGGGTTAGGGTTAGGGTTAGATGGTTAGGGTTAGAGGGTTAGGGTTAGAGGGTTAGGGTTAGAGGGTTAGGGTTAGAGGGTTAGGGTTAGGGTTAGGGTTAGATGGTTAGGGTTAGATGGTTGGGGTTAAATGGTTGGGGTTAGAGGGTTAGGGTTAGACGGTTAGGGTGAGAGGGTTAGGGTTAGAGGGTTAGGGTTAGGGTTATATGGTTTGGGTTAGAGGGTTTGGGTTAGAGGGTTAGGGTTAGAGGGTTAGGGTTAGGGTTAGGGTTTGATGGTTAGGGTTAGATGGTTGGGGTTAAATGGTTGGGGTTAGAGGGTTAGGGTTAGACAGTTAGGGTTAGAGGGTTAGGGTTAGGGTAATATGGTTTGGGTTAGAGGGTTAGGGTTAGAGGGTTAGGGTAGAGGGTTAGAGGGTTAGGGTTAGATTGTTAGGGTTAGGGTTAGAGCGTTAGGGTTAGGGTTAGAGGGTTAGGGTTTGAGGGTTTGGGTTAGGGGTAGGGTTAGGGTTAGGGTTAGAGTTACGGTTAGAGGGTTAGGGTTAGAGGGTTAGGGTTAGGGTTAGATGGTTAGGGTTAGATGGTTGGGGTTAGAGGGTTAGAGGGTAGGGTTAGAGGGTAAAGGTTAGATGGTTAGGGTTAGAGGGTCAGGGTTAGAGGGTTAGGGTTAGGGTTAGGGGTAAGGTTAGAGGGTTAGGGTTAGAGGGTTAGGGTTAGATGGTTAGGGTTAGGGTTCAATGGTTAGGGTTAGATGGTTAGGGTTAGAGGGTTAGGGTTAGAGGGTTAGGGTTAGGGTTTGAGAGTTAGGGTTAGAGGGTTAGGGTTAGGGTTAGGGTTAGATGGTTAGGGTTAGATGGTTGGGGTTAGAGGGTTAGGGTTAGACGGTTAGGGTTAGAGGGTTAGGGTTAGGATTAGGGTTAGATGGTTTGGGTTAGAGGGTTAGGGTTAGAGGGTTAGGGTTAGGGTTAGAGGGTTAGGGTTAGATGGTTAGGGTTAGGGTTAGGGTTAGAGGGTTAGGGTTAGGGTTAGAAGGTTAGGGTTAGAGGGTTAGGGTTAGGGTTAGGGTTAGAGTTACGGTTAGAGGGTTAGGGTTAGAGGGTTAGGGTTAGGGTTAGATGGTTAGGGTTAGATGGTGGGGGTTAGAGGGTTAGAGGGTTAGGGTTAGGGTGAGAGGGTTTAGGTTAGACGGTTAGGGTTAGAGGGTCAGGGTTAGAGGGTTAGGGTTAGAGGGTTAGGGTTAGGGTTAGAGGGTTAGGGTTAGAGGGTTAGGGTTAGAGGGTTAGGGTTAGGGTTAGAGGGTTAGGGTTTGGGTTAGGGGTAAGGTTAGAGGGTTCGGGTTAGAGGGTTAGGGTTAGAGGGTTAGGGTTAGGGTTCAATGGTTAGGGTTAGATGGTTAGGGTTAGAGGGTTAGGGTTAGAGGGTTGGGGTTAGGGTTAGAGGGTTAGGGTTAGAGGGTTAGGGTTAGGGTTAGGGTTAGATGGTTAGGGTTAGATGGTTGGGGTTAGATGGTTGGGGTTAGAGGGTTAGGGTTAGATGGTTAGGGTTAGGGTTAGGGTTAGAGGGTTAGGGTTAGGGTTAGGGTCACGGTTAGAGGGTTAGGGTTAGAGGGTTAGGGTCAGGGTTAGGGTTAGAGGGTTTGGGTTAGATGGTTAGGGTTAGAGGGTTAGGGTTAGGGTGAGAGGGTTAAGGTTAGACGGTTAGGGTTTGAGGGTTAGTGTTAGAGGGTTAGGGTTAGGGTTAGATGGTTAGGGTTCGAGGGTTAGGGTTAGAGGGTTAGGGTTAGAGGGTTAGGTTTAGGGTTAGAGGGTTAGGGTTTAGGTTAGAGGGTTAGGGTTAGAGGGTTAGGGTTAGAGGGTTAGGGTTAGGGTTAGAGGGTTTGGGTTTGGGTTAGAGGGTTAGGGTTAGAGGGTTAGGGGTAGGGTTAGAGGGTTAGGGTTAGAGGGTTAGGGTTCGAGGGTTAGGTTTAGATGGTTAGGGTTAGATGGTTGGGGTTAGAGGGTTAGGGTTAGAGGGTTAGGGTTAGAGGGTTAGGGTTGGGGTTAGGGTTAGATGGTTAGGGTTAGATGGTTGGGGTTAGATGGTTGGGGTTAGAGGGTTAGGGTTAGATTGTTAGGGTTAGGGTTAGGGTTAGAGGGTTAGGGTTACGGTTAGAGGGTTAGGGTTAGGGTGAGAGGGTTTGGGTTAGGGTAAGAGGGTTTGGGTTGGATGGTTAGGGTTAGAGGGTTAGGGTTAGGGTTAGGGTTAGGGTTAGGGTTAGAGGGTTAGGGTTAGGGTTAGATGGTTAGGGTTAGAGGGTTAGGGTTAGAGGGTTAGGGTTAGAGGGTTAGGTTTAGGGTTAGAGGGTTAGGGTTTAGGTTAGAGGGTTAGGGTTAGAGGGTTAGGGTTAGAGGGTTAGGGTTAGGGTTAGAGGGTTTGGGTTTGGGTTAGAGGGTTAGGGTTAGAGGGTTAGGGGTAGGGTTAGAGGGTTAGGGTTAGAGGGTTAGGGTTCGAGGGTTAGGTTTAGATGGTTAGGGTTAGATGGTTGGGGTTAGAGGGTTAGGGTAAGAGGGTTAGGGTTAGATGGTTAGGGTTAGATGGTTAGAGGGTTAGGGTTAGATGGTTAGGGTTAGAGGGTTATGGTTAGAGGGTTAGGGTTAGGGTTAGAGGGTTAGGGTTAGAGGGCTAGTGTTAGAGGGTTGTGGTTAGAGGGTTAGGGTTTGAGGGTTAGGGTTAGGGTTAGATGGTTTGGGTTAGAGGGTTAGGGTTAGTGGGTTACGGTTAGAGGGTTAGGGTTAGAGGGTTAGGGTTAGACGGTTAGGGTTAGAGGGTTAGGGTTAGAGGGTTAGAGTTAGGGTTAGATGGTTTGGGTTAGAGGGTTTGGGTTAGAGGGTTAGGGTTGGAGGGTTAGGGTTAGGGTTAGAGGGTTAGGGTTAGAGGGTTAGGGTTAGATGGTTGGGGTTAGGGTTAGGGTTAGAGGGTTAGGGTTAGGGTTAGAGGGTTAGGGTTAGGGTTAGAGATACGGTTAGAGGGCTAGGGTTCGAGGGATAGGGTTAGGGTTAGAGGGTTTGGGTTAGATGGTTAGGGTTAGAGGGTTAGGGTTAGGCTTTAGAGGGTTAGGGTTTAGGTTAGAGGGTTAGGGTTAGAGGGTTAGGGTTAGAGGGTTAGGGTTAGGGTTAGAGGGTTTGGGTTTGGGTTAGAGGGTTAGGGTTAAAGGGTTAGGGGTAGGGTTAGAGGGTTAGGGTTAGAGGGTTAGGGTTCGAGGGTTAGGTTTAGATGGTTAGGGTTAGATGGTTGGGGTTAGAGGGTTAGGGTTAGAGGGTTAGGGTTAGATGGTTAGGGTTAGATGGTTAGAGGGTTAGGGTTAGATGGTTAGGGTTAGAGGGTTATGGTTAGAGGGTTAAGGTTAGGGTTAGAGGGTTAGGGTTAGAGGGCTAGGGTTAGAGGGTTGTGGTTAGAGGGTTAGGGTTTGAGGGTTAGGGTTAGGGTTAGATGGTTTGGGTTAGAGGGTTAGGGTTAGTGGGTTACGGTTAGAGGGTTAGGGTTAGAGGGTTAGGGTTAGGGTTTGAGGGTTAGGGTTAGAGGGTTAGTGGTACGGTTAGAGGGTTAGGGTTAGAGGGTTAGAGGGTTAGGGCTGGATGGTTGGGGTTAGATGGTTGGGGCTAGAGGGTTAGGGTTAGGGTTAGAGGGTTAGGGTTAGAGGGTTAGGGTTACGGTTAGAGGGTTAGGGTTAGAGGGTTAGAGGGTTAGGGCTGGATGGTTGGGGTTAGATGGTTGGGGCTAGAGGGTTAGGGTTAGGGTTAGAGGGTTAGGGCTTAGAGTGTTAGGGTTAGGGTTAGAGGGTTAGGGTTAGAGGGTTAGAGGGTTAGGGTTAGAGGGTTAGGGTTAGAGGGTTAGGGTTAGATAGTTGGGGTTCGATGGTTGGGGTTAGAGGGTTAGGGCTAGAGGGTAAGGGTTAGGGTTAGAGGGTCAGGGTTAGAGGGTTAGGGCTAGATGGTTAGGGTTAGGGTTAGGGTTAGTGTTAGGGTTAGAGGGTTAGGGTTAGAGGATTAGGGTTAGGGTTAGAGGTTTATGGTTAGAGGGTTAGGGTTAGATGGTTAGGGTTAGATGGTTAGGGTTAGAGGGTTAGGGTTAGGGTTAGATAGTTAGGGTCAGAGGGTTAGGGTTAGGGATAGAGGGTTAGGGTTAGATGGTAAGGGTTAGATGGTTGGGTTAGGGTTAGGGTTAGGGTTAGATGGTTGGGTTAGGGTTAGGGTTAGATGGTAAGGAATAGATGGTTGGGGTTAGATGATTGGGGTTAGAGGGTTAGGGTTAGATGGTTAGGGTTAGATGGTTGGGGGTAGATAGTTGGGGCTAGAGGGTTAGGGTTAGAGGGTTAGGGTTAGAGGGTTAAGGTTAGGGTTAGAGGGTTGGAGTTAGAGGGTTGGAGTTAGAGGGTTAGGGTTAGAGGGTTAGGGTTAGTGGGTTAGGGTTAGTGGGTTAGGGTTAGAGGGTTAGGGTTAGAGGGTTAGGGTTAGAGGGTTAGGGGGTTAGGGTTAGAGGGTTAGGGTTAGAGGGTTAGGGTTAGAGGGTTAGGGTTAGATGGTTAGGGTTAGATGGTTTGGGTTAGAGGGTTAGGGTTAGAGGGTTAGGGTTAGGGTTAGGGTTAGGGTTAGGGTTAGAGGGTTAGGGTTAGAGGGTTAGGGTTAGATGGTTAGGGATAGAGGGTTAGTGTTAGAGTGTTAGGGTTAGAGGGTTAGGGTTAGTGTTAGGGTTAGAGGGTTAGGGTTAGAGGGTTAGGGTTAGATGGTTAGGGATAGAGGGTTAGTGTTAGAGTGTTAGGGTTAGAGGGTTAGGGTTAGGGTTAGGGTTAGAGGGTTAGGGTTAGAGGGTTAGGGTTAGATGGTTAGGGATAGAGGGTTAGTGTTAGAGTGTTAGGGTTAGAGGGAGCGATCCAGGTGCCATGTGCTCCACGTTCCTCCACCCCCCTTTCCCAGTTTCTCCAAATAAAAACTAAAAACCGTGTGTTTTTTACCTCAGGTGCATTTTATTTCACTCTGTTTCCTTATTGAACTGAAGAAACAGTTGTGACACTGTGCCTAATTTTGAGTCGGGTACAACCCGAATTTCTAATAAACCGCTTTCTCAAACCTTTAACAAAGTTACAGCGAAGCTGTCAGGATTGATCTGGTGGTTTTGAGATAGTCTTGTCTTTTCGGGCTGGAACATTGTGGGCAGAGTAGCGCGGCGAAATATGGCTAGCATAAGAATATCTGCAAAAATAGTATTTTATTGTAAGTATGAGGTGTGCCGGCAGCGCTGCACACTTTATATTAACAACTACATTTACATTTACATTTAGTCATTTAGCAGACGCTTTTATCCAAAGCGACTTACAAGGGAGAATAACATTCAAGCTACAGTGCGACAGAGATTAGTGTACTAATAACATTACATCACATTTAGTCATTTAGCAGACGCTTCTATCCAAAGCGACTTACAAGGGAGAGTACTAATACAAACAGTACTAATTACAGTACTAATTACAGTTGGTGAGGAGGTAAGACAGGAATGTGAAGGGCGTGTCTCACCTCAGTGGGGGCCTCTGCTGGGAGGGGGTCGAACTCCCCCTGGATGGGGTCCACGGTGTTGAGCTCCACGTTGAACAGGAAGAAGATGAAGCCGTAAAGTGCTGGCCCCAGGCCGTTGCACAGACCCCGGATTCCTGTGATCATCCCCTGGACCAGGCCTGGGCGGGGCCACACACAGAGAACACGATAGAACAGAACAGAACAGAATGAAACAGAATGAAACAGAATTAAACAGAATTAAACAGAATTTAACTGAATTTAACTGAATTAAACTGCTCTGGTTATAATTATAAAATAGATAATAATAAAGAAAAGTCAGGTGAGGTGATTGTGGACACACACACACACACACACACACACACACACACACACACACACGAGAGGAGAGGAAAGAAGGGAACAAGAGTTGATGATGGTGAGATGACAGGAAAGGAAAGAAGGAGACAACTGTGGAGACAGAAGGATGGATGACAGATGGATGGAGGATTTCATTTCATTTCATGACATTGATCAGAGGCTTTTATCCAAAGCGACTTACAATTGTTCAATCACCGACGGACGCAGCCATCAGGAGCAATGAGGGGTTAAGTGTCTTGCTCAAGGACACTACAGCATGCTAGCAGGAGGAGCCTGGGATCCAACCAGCAACCTTTAGATCACTAGACCACCAGCTCTACCGCCTGAGCTACCAGCCCCGTATGGATGGATGGATGGATGGATGTAAAGAAGTGTGGCCTCACCCTGCTTGTCGGCGTCTGCAGACCTGGACACCAGAGCAGAGACAGCTGGGAAGGTGATGGAGGACATGGCCGCCACCGCACCGGCTGCCCACATCATCCTGCACACACACACACACACACACACACACACACACACACACACACACACACACACACACACACACACACACACACACACACACACACACACACACACACAGGTTAGAGATGTGTATCTAGATATATCCCGAGGCTTGTATCGCTACGGTAACACACACCCAACACATATAAACAACCGTAATATTACTAATAATATATCCAAT
>NC_137204.1:29439722-29474722 GCF_960531495.2 Zeus faber | reverse complement strand
GGTACGACAGGAACACCGTGATGCAGATCATCAGCACCGTGGAGTCCTGGCCCACTTTCCTCAGGGACTGGAGGGACAGGACGTGGGGACATGGGTTAGGAAGATCTGGACCTGGAGCTGGATCTGTATCTGGACCGGGTCATGGACCTGGACCTGGATGTGGACCTGGACAAGCCTCCTCACTGAAGAGCATCAGAGTTTATTTAAGTAAGTAACCAGGCACCCAGCCAGCCAGCCAGTCAGTCAGTCAGTCAACCTGCCAACCAGCCACCAGCCAGTCAGTCAACCAGTCAGTCAGTCAACCAGGCAGGCAACCAGCCAACCAGCCAGCCAGCCAACCAGCCAGCCAGTCAACCAGTCAACCAGTCAACCAGCCAGCCAGCCAGCCAGCCAGCCAGCCAACCAACCAGTCAGCCAGTCAGCCAACCAACCAGTCAGCCAGTCGTCCAGCCAGCCAGCAGGCCACCCAGCCTGCCAGTCATGGGTATCTACTCACGGCGAAGGGGTCGGCCTGCTCCCAGGAGATGGGCGCTCCCCAGGTGTTGAGCCTCATCTTGTCGGGCAGCGACTCAGGCACCGCCAGCACGATGAAGCAGATGTCAGCCAGGGCGATGAGCGTGGCCAGCAGCACCACCAGGCTGTCGCCGTACCAGGCAGAAAGGTAGGCCCCGATGGCCGGGCTGGTCACCAGGCTGGCAGCAAAGGTGGCCGACACCTACAGGAGGGAGAGAACCGATCCTAGAGTCGGCTTTACACTGAATCCAAAAACCAGATCAGACTACACGAACAGCGGCCCCTAGCGCCCGTCGTCTTAGTGCATTTGTCTGGATTTCACATCCCACATCACCAATGTGGTAAAAAGCGAGGGAGAGCTGTTTCTTCTCCAGAGCAACAGAGAATAGTTAAGACATTTAGCAATTTCACTGAATCAGAATTTAAAACTCATTTTCTTCTCGGGCTGCCTTCTGAAAGTCGACTGGTCGAATAATCAGTCGGAACCCAGCAAGCCAGTCAACTGAGATCCTTCAAGTCAAGCAGTCGTTTTTGGTTTTTTTTCCCAGTTGGTGTTTATCGCCCCCTTCCTCCAAATAAAACGACTAAAAACAGCGTGGGGGGCGGGGCGCCAGCGTGGGGGGCGGGGCGCCAGCGTGGGGGGCGGGGCGCCAGCATGGGGGACGGGCGCCAGCGTGGGGAGCGGGGCACGGGGGGGACGGGGCGCCACTCGTAGGCTCCTCCCGATTGTTTTCTGTGCACTACGCACGGAGAGGGGGTGAGCAGGGAGAGAGTCACGGAGAGAGTGTCCCCGTTACTCATGCTTTACTTCCAGACCGCTCCACACGTGCTTGCCGCGTCCCATGAGGAGACGTCAAATACAATAATCTACATGTAGAATAAAAACACACGCCGATCACGGGCGCCTCGTTGCCGCCGTGCGCCTGGTCGCTATCGTCGGAGAGGGAGACAGGTGTGCAAAACGCAGCCTCCGTCAGGATGGCGCCCCAGGCAGCCGCCTATCTTGCCAAGGGGAAGTGCGTAGTCCAGTAAAAGTCGAGTAAAAGTCGGGTGAAAGCCCCCGAAACTGAATGTACTTCAGTACATGGAGGTACATGAAAATTTTACTTCAGTACCATCACGGGGTTCTTGTATTTTGTGACAAAGTACCTAAGTACCACTGAAGAACTGGGAGAAAATGCTGAAAATGCCAGAACCAAAGCCTCTGCAGCGCCCTCACCAGGCCGTAGGCGGTGCTGCGCTCCCTCTCATCCGTCACGTCGGCGACGTACGCGAAGATGACGGAGAAGGTGACGGAGAAAGCCCCGGACATGGAGATCATCGCAAAGTACCACCTGGTGGACGAAAGCACAACACACGGATGAATAGGAGCTCCCCGGCAAACAATCACCCAGTTACAGTAGCCCCCTGTATTGCTCCGGCCACATTCTGATGCTAACACTAGCATGTGCCGCCATCTAGTGGTTATAAAATCATTTCTAATCAGTATTGCGTCTCGGTGTATTATTGTACTGAGTAAGCGGGGTGTAATGTGCAGCCAGACAGTTATTATCTCTGAATAACCTCCTTCAGAGAGATACCGTGCCTGGCCACCGGGGGCCACCAGGGGTTGTTCTGCGATAATGACCGTCTGGCCCGACGTCATCCTGACCTGTGTGACAGGGGCGTCTACAAGTGGAGGCCGCGCCACGTACCAGGGACTGAGCCTCATCAGTGGAATGGGAGCGCAGGTGAAGAAGACCGTGACCAGGAGGAACGGCCGCCGCCCCCAGACATCCGATAAGGCGCCGATCAGAGGGGCCGACATGAAGGACAGCAGGCCCTGCACCGCAGAGAAGGACAAGGACGCATTGCATTTATTATTATTGTTATTGTATCAGTTTTTTGGTTTCATAGCCGCGCCCGGTTGCCGCGGCGCTGTCCAAGCCGTGGGGTGGGCTCCCCTGCAACTCCTCCACGCCCCCACAGGGGGGAGTGCGAAGCTCCAGATTTATATGATAGATTTTTGTTGTTTGAACTCCACTAATAGAGGTACATGTACTCAGTGTGCTAAGTGTTAGTTACCTTCACCCCCTGGATGAGGCCGTTCATCAGGAAGGTGTGCTGGGGAAAGGTTTCGTGTAACACCTGGACAGACGAGCGGAGAAAGGTCCATTTTAGGAAAGTCGGTCATTTCACACAACTCCACCCAGAACAAGTACAGCTGGGGACAAGGAGCATCGCCAGCGTTTCAACTCCAAACATCCTCGTCTCCGTTCCGTTTCCTGTTCCGATCCCCGAACGCTGAGCTCCCAACGTTGTGTTTGGTGCCGGGCACACTGACACGGGGCTTTTCGGGTGTCCCCCCCCCCCCACCACTCACTGTGAGCATGGGCGTGGTCAGGAGGCCCCAGGAGAAGAACTCAAGGAAGATGACCACCACGGCATGGTACACGCTGGGCCTGCCCATCCCCTGCTGCACCTGCACACGTGGAAACAGCAAGAAAATATATATGAACATATGTGTAAAAATTAAACTGTTTAAGATGTTTAGCCGTTCTTCGACACAATCCAAACAAATATAAAACTAAAACTAAATCTAAGACAGAGAGCCCGACTCGGACATCCTTCTTCACTTGGTTTGTAGGAGATTCATTTTTCATCAAGGACTCTTCTAGACAAAAAATGGAAGGAGAGAGGGGGAGAAGAAGAGATGGAGGGAATAGAGGGGATAGAGCGTAGAAGAGATGGAGGGAATAGAGAGGATAGAGCGTAGAAGAGATGGAGGCAATAGAGCGTAGAAGAGATGGAGGGAATAGAGGGGATAGAGCGTAGAAGAGATGGAGGGAATAGAGGGGATAGAGCATAGAAGAGATGGAGGGAATAGAGGGGATGGGCGTCGGCGTGTCAGTATCTGCCTTGGGCTTCTTCTGGGGCATGAGCTGCTGGAAGCCCTGGGTCGGGGACGGAGAGGGTGATGGGGTGGGGGTGGTGGGCGGTGTAGGGGGCGTGGTCAGGGTCGAGGTCGGCGATGAGGTCGAGGTTGAGGGTGGTGTCGGGGGCGGGGTCGAGGGCGGTGTAGGGGGCGGGGGCCGGGTCGAGGGCGGGGTAGGTGTTTTTGCGTGGGCTTGCATTCTATCCATCCTTCCTGACGTCTCCCCCTCAGGCGTCCGAGTGCTGGGCTTTATAAGTCGGAGGAGTTCTGATGTCACAATGACATCATACACTCCATGACGGCTCCGCCCAGCGTGCAGGGTCCAAGCTATGTGGGGGGTTCTCCCCCATATGTGTTTGTAATGCGCATTTCTGTGATGACTGGAGGTGACGACTTTGCGGTGTCAGCCGCCATATTGGCCTCGTGTTTGAGCGGAGGCTCTTTAAAAATTGAAAAACAACAAGTGCTAATAATGCTAGCGCTAGCATTGAATGACCCTGACCCTCACCAGTTTGCGTTTTTGTGTGTACTGGCTTGCGAGAGAACAGGTTTGGGGGTGTAGGACTGTACCATGGCGTGGAGGGATGGGGGTGTGGGACTGTACCATGGCGTGGAGGTATGGGGGTGTAGGACTGTACCATGGTGTGGAGGTATGGGGGTGTAGGACTGTAGCATGGCGTGGAGGCAGGGGGGTAGGGCTGAACTATGGTGCAGAGGTATGGTAGTGTAGAAGTGTACCATGGCGTGGACGTCGGGCTGTACTATGGTGCAGAGGTAGGGGGGGGTGAAGGACTATACCACAGCGTGGAGGTATGGGGCTGTAGGACTGTAGTACGGCATGGAAGTATGGGGTATAGGACTGTACTATGGTGTGGAGATATGGAGGTGTAGGACTGTATCATGGATGGAGGTATGGGAGTGTAGGACTGTATCATTGATGGAGGTATGGGGGTGTAGGACTGTACCACTGTGTGGAGGTACGGGGGTGTGGGACTGTACTATGGCTTGGAGGTATTGGGGTGTAGGACTGTATTAAGGTGTGGAGGTATGGGGGTGTGGACTGTACCATGGTGCGGAGGTTTGGGGGTGGAGGACTGTACTATGGTGTGGAGGTAGGGGGGTGTAGGACTGTATTATGGTATGGAGGTAGGGGGCGTAGGGCTGTACCATTGTGCAGAGGTATGGGGGTGTAATCTTGCGGATTACCACTTTAAAATGTGCGTCACTCCCAATGTCTCCAATTGTTTCTCTCTCTACATCGGTTTCTACGGTTTCTATGTGGGTGATTTTTAGATCATCATGAGTTAATGTCATATTTATACAAACTTCCGCCAAATACTCGGCAGTGATCTCCTACGGTCGCGATGCACTCGTGGATATAAAAATTCCCCTGGAAGATCAACTTTGGGACTTTATATCTGCAAATCCAGATTGGCCCCTGGAGATTTAACGCACAAACGCTCTCAACAACAATAACAATATCAACAACAACAACGGAGCCGCTGTTCCATGGCACCGCGGTAAACGTGGCGGCATTCAGGTCAGAATGAGGACGCAACCTTACCGTCCACCTCAGCCAAGCATCCTTCTTGCCAACGTTCAGTCTCTGGAGAACAAGATGGATGACCTTCGAGCGAGGATTACATTCCAACGGGATACGAGAAACTGTTGCGAAACTGTTGCGTCCTCTGCCTGACGGAGACATGGCTGAACCCTCTGGTGCTGGATGAAGCCATTCATCCAGCCGAGTCCTTCTCCGTGTTCTGCGCCGGAATCCGAGGGTGGAGGCGTCAGTCTCATGATCAACAGCTAGTGGTGTAACCCCAACAACTCTCTCCCACTCCTGCTCGCCGAACCTGGAACAGCTGACCATCTCATGCCGTCCATTCTACTTCTACGAATTCAGCACGGTCATCATCACAGCCGTTTATATTCCACCTCAAGCAGACACCGACACAGCACTGTCGGACCTGTATGATGTGTTGTGCGGATTTCATAACAAACATCCCGACGCAGCTGTGGTGGTGACTGGGGACTTTAACAAGGCGAACCTTAAAAAGGTTCTGCCTAATTTCTACCAACACATCACGTGTGGCACCAGGGGAGAAAGAACTCTGGAACACTGCTACACACCGTACAAGAACGGATACAAGAGCGTCTCACTCCCAGCTTTCGGGAAATCAATTTACTCCGCTATTTCGTTATTTCCTGTTTACAAGCCGTGCATCGTGCGTGGAACGGTAGTGACGAGGGACATAAAGCGGTGGTCCGACCAATCAGAGGCCGCACTTCAGGACACTCTGACTGACGTTGACTGGGACACGTTCCAATTAAGTTCCAGTGACGTCTGTGAGTTTACGGAAGTAGCTACATGCATCATAGCTACGTTAGCGGACAGCATCGTTCCCACAGTGAAAGTTCGGATATTTCCGAACCAGAAACCGTGGGTCCATAAATCCATCCTTGGCACTCTGAATGCTCGCACGGCAACTTACAACGACGGTCTTGTATCCGGAAATATGGACAGTTACAAAGCGGCGTCGTACAATCTGCGGAGGGCGGTGAAGGAAGCTAAACTGACGTACAGAGACACAGTGGAGCGACAGATGGAGCAGCGGGACACCAGACACTTGTCGCATGGGCTACCACAAGTCCCCAGCCACAAGTGTGGACGCCTCCCTAGCTGACGAACTGAACTCCTTTTTTGCATGGTTTGAGTCTGGCAACACCGCCGGTTCGCCAGCTAATTGGTGTTACATCGCTGGGGATGAGCGCGCACTCTCAGTGTCCGAGCTTTACGTCAGGAGGGATCTGATGCGTGTGAACGCCAGGAAAGCTGCGGGCCCAGATGGCATATCAAGGCAACCCGGTCACCCAATATCACTAGGATATTCAACGCCTCCCTGGCCTAGGCGGTGGTCCGTCCTGCTTCAAGAGGTCCACCGTCATTCCTGTCCCGAAGATCGCCTCTCCAGCCTGCCTGATTAAGGATTACAGTTGTGCCCCCCTCCCCCAGACCTTGGACACGCTGCAGTTTGCGTACCGGCAGAACAGATCCACAGACGATGCGATCTCCCAGGTACCGCACACCACGCTCACACACCTGTATGGCCGGAAGGGGGCCTATGTAAGACTGCTCTTCATCGACTAAAGTTCAGCTTTCAATACCATAGTCCCCACCAGACTGGCTGTCAATCTGCGGGAGCTAGGACTGAGCACTCCGCTGTGTGCCTGGATCCTGGACTTCCTCTCAGCCCGGCCCCAGGTGGTTAGGGTGGGGAGGCACATGTCCAGCTCCCTCACCCTAAACACAGGATCCCCCCAGGGCTGCGTCCTCAGCCCCCTACTGTACTCCATGTACACACATGACTGTGTGGCCAGGTCCAGCTCCAACACCATCATCAAGATTGCTGACCACACCGTGGTGGTGGCCTGATCACAGACAACGATGAGAAGGCCTACCGCGAGGAGGTGACAGACCCTTCACTCTGGTGCCAGGACAACAGCCTTCGCCTGAACGTCAGCAAAACTAAGGAGCTGATTGTGGACTTAAGGAGAAGATTACAACCGAGGACGCACGCGCCCTTGGTGATTAATGGGACTTCTGTCAACAGGGTGAGCAGCTTCAAGTACCTGGGAGTCCACATCACAGAGGACTTAACATGGACTTTACACACAGACACTCTGGTGAGAAAGGTGAGGCAGCGTCTTTACCACCTCAGGCAGCTGAAGGAAATTCCGGGTCTCGGTGAGGATCCTCAAGTCCTTCTACTGTGGAGCGGTGGAGAGCATCCTGACAGGCAACACCACTGCCTGGTTTGGGAACTGTACTGCTCAGGACAGGCGGGCCCTGCAGAGGGTGGTGCCTTCAGCTGAACGTACCACTGCAACTACCCTCCCCTCCCTGCAGGACTTATACACCAGGAGGTGTAGTAGCAGAGCTGCAGTATCATGAAGGATCCTCATCACCCCAACAACGGACTGTTCCAGCTGCTGCAGTTGGGCAAACGCCTCCGCAGCCACATGAGGACAGAGAGACTGAGACAGAGTTTCTTCCTCATAAGAACTGTCAACGCTGACCTCACCAGGGGTCCGAACAAAAAGCACTCACACTGGCCCCACTGCCTTACTGTACTGCATATTGTATCACTGTTCTGGGTTACTGCATACTGTACTGCATATTGTATCACTGTTCTGGGTTACTGCATACTGCGCTGTAGTGCTGCGTCGTACTGTTGCATACTGTACTGTATATCTCTATACACTTTATTGACATGCACTTTACTGCACATATCTGTATATACAAAAAGTCTTTCCCATATACATAACTCTATTCCCTCCTATTTTGTAGCCCTATTTTGTATTATATTTTTGAGTCTTATTTAATTTTATTTAATTTTATTTACATTGTTCTATTCACTAACTGCATTACATTTTAGGAATCAGTTCGTTTCAGTTAGTTGCTAGGTAGGAATTAGGCTATTATATTTGGTTTAGTAACTATTGTGCATAATCTCCAAGACATTTCACTGCATATACTATATGTATGAAAGTATGTATATGTATGTGACAAATAAACCTCTTGAATCTAATTGTATTATTATATTATTATTATTAATATTATTATTAATAATAATGATTATGATATACTTTTAATATTATTATTATTATTATTAATAATAATAATAATAATAATAATAATAATATTATTATTATTATAGTTATGGTGACAGTAACAGACAATGTGTTAAAGCAAAAGATGATTGCTGATTATTCTGGGTCAGTTAAGCCAAACTTGTCAATATGAATACATCTATAATTAAATGTAGCATCACAATGTTACATGATAAATTCTATTATATTAACGAATAAATTATATGAATTATAGTGTAATACAGTAAAC
The DNA here is from genome assembly GCF_960531495.2 of Zeus faber. Lineage (NCBI taxonomy): Eukaryota > Metazoa > Chordata > Actinopteri > Zeiformes > Zeidae > Zeus > Zeus faber. The sequence goes on along the minus strand of NC_137204.1, from coordinate 29,466,392 downwards.
AGTCATATAGTATAGTATAATACAATTTTTATATAATATAGTATCGTATAGTACATTATGTTACAATATATTATGGTCACCTTTCATATTATATATTGTATTGTATAAGATTATATCTTACCTAATATCTTATGATTTCATATTATATTACCATATATAACATTATTTCACATCTAATTACATTATGTCATGTTATATTATGCCATATTCTGTGATATTATATTATTTTCATCATGTTATATATATGACCTTACATTACATAAAATGTTATCATATGACCTTAAATTACATTACATATTATAGTATATTAAATTATGACATTACATTATATTTTATTATATGACCTTATTTTACACTAAATCACATTATATTATATGAACTTATATGACATTACATTATAATATTTGATATTATATGTAGTGTGGGAATGGGGGTTTTAACCTGTTGCTTGTTAGACCAACCGACGAGCAACAGATATGCAGCCACCCTGATCCCAATCACCTAGATCCAGGTCAGGTGTGGCTGCTCACCGCACCATCGCCACACCACATTATATCATATTATATGACCTAATATTACATAACATTATATTATATGACCTTATATTACACTATATTATGACATTATATAGGATGACCTTACATTACATTACATGACCTTATACTACATTACATTATTTGACCTGATATTACATTACATTATATTATATTATATTCCTATAACATTATTAAATTAGTCCCAGAAAATCGGTGGAATTGTTGGGCTCTTATACCAGGTAGAAAATCGAAAGGGGGAGGAAAGGCGCATATTATTATTATTATTATTATTATTATCATGATGATGATGGTGGTGAGGGTGATGGTGATGATGATGGTGGTGATGGTGGTGGAGAGGGTGGTGGTGAGGGTGATGGTGATGATGATGGTGGTGATGGTGATGGTAATGATGATGGTGGTGATGGTAGTGGTGGTGATGATGGTGATGATGGTGGTGGTGATGATGATGGTGGTGATGATGATGCCACCAGGCAGCAGCGAGACCCCTCCTCACACTCCGCCTCCACCAGGACGCGGGTCCCCGCAGATCAGGCCAAACCATCGAGTCCCAAATAAAATAAAACCTTTTTTCTGACTCTCATTGTTATTTCATTTCGGATGCGCGCGCAGCTCCAGGGTCGCAGTGAGGGACGGAGACGTGCGCAAAGCCCCCATTCACCACAGGGAGCCATAAATAAATACATACAAATGACTATTGTACATATATATTGTAAGGGCTTAGTTCAGATGTACATATTTCTGTTACCATCATTATAATTGTCATTATTACTTGTATTATTATTATTATAATAATTGTCATACTTTTATGGTTGCATTTATTGTAACCCTAATAAATCGTTTTCCCGAAAGTAATGTAAACGCAAAATACATGTATTCTTTTATAATGACATTTAAACATAATTATTTATATCTGATCATGTTGTCATTATATCCACATTTGATAAGATATGTGTCTTTTTCTCGAATTCGTGTTGTTTCGTCATAAATGTTCTACGACACGTTTGAACGCGGCGCTCGACGCGGCCGCCCACGAGCAGCAGGAAGAACGAAACACCGGAGCGCGACGACGGAGCGACGGGAAAGACGGGAGCGACAAGGGGGAAGGCGTCGCACCGCGGCTCCGTCCCTCATGATGATCTTCTTGACCAGCAGCACCCGGCCGGGCCCGGCGGCCCCCTGCGGCGGCGGCGGCGGCGGCGGTGACGGCGACGGCAGACCCGCCGTCTCCTCGCATGTCGCCCGGCTCACGTAGAATCCGTGGCGGGTGGAGATCTTCTCTTCGCCCGGAGCTTCCAGGGTGCTTCCGGTGCGGTTCCAAAACGCAAAATAAACAATCCCGGGATGACGATAATAACAACGACAACAATAACAACAATAATAATAATAACAATAACAACAATAATAATAATAATTATGATGACGATAATCCGCCCTGCGCTCGCGCTCCGCTCCGTGCCGATGGAAGGTGCGCGCGGTGCGGGGCGGGGCTTCGGGAGACCCGGATCGGGGATGAGACGGGCGAACGCGAACGATCCGTCGGCGGCGAACGGCCTCTTTTCCAAACGACTCGGTCAAATAGAGTCACCCGTCGCCCGAGGCGGAACAGTGGTGCCGGCGGCTCATGTACACGTTCATATCCCGCCGAGATAAATGTTTCGTGCGGACGCCAACGCTTTACGTGATTCGCGCTTTGCATTTCTGTGCAAGAAAAACCAACCCAAAACTAATTTAAGAATGAATTTATCGTTTGGCTTTTCTGGGACCCACACCCTGTCGCCAATGGCGGCGCCGTGCAGCCCCGTCGCTCCTCCGCCCTTTTCAACGGGGCTTCTGCAGAGCCGGGTCCCCGTCGGAACCGCACCCGTCGACGGCAAAGCGCGACTCCGACCGAAAACAGCCGCCAAAAAAGAGGCCCCTGGAAGGACTCTCGAGCGTGTCGGCGACGCCCCGCCGCAACGGCGCCAGGTGTCGTCCGCGTGCAAACGCCGGGAAAATGGGCGAAAGGAAAGACGCTCTAAGTGTCGGCCGCGGTGCTGGCAGCTCGCAGCGGCAGCATCGTTTGACGGCGGCGGTTCCTCTTCTATCCCCAGCGCCGAGCATCTCGTTGGGGGGCGGCAGGAGCGACACTTTAAACGTGCAGATCGTCTTTCCTTTCGCCTACTTTTTGGGCGTTCGCACAGGACCGACACACGGCGCCGTCGCGGCGGGTCGTCGCCGACACGCTGGCGAGTCCTTCCAGGGGCCTCTTTTTGGACTGTTTGGGTTGGCAGTTCTGACGGGGGACCCCGTCCCGATACTTGAGACCGACTCGGTCGCTCGGGCGGGATCGACTTTTGTTTCTCTGCGGCGATTCCCGAAGCGGCTCTTCATCCGGGAAGTGCTCCCTCGCTCACCGGGCGTGACGCCGCTGACGGAACCGAACCGATAGAGGGCGGGAAGAACGGAACGACTCTTTTTTTTTTTTTTAACCTCGTGACTCGTCAGGAACCAAATCTGAATAAAGAGTCGAACCTTCCACCCAGACCGAGAAGCCTTGTCCGCCGAGTCCACCTGTCGTGATGCGTCAGAAGCGCCGCCATCTTGGCGCGGTGTGTGACTGTGACCGTTGTACGGCACTTGTGTAACACGAGGTCACAAGTGCCGCTCTTTTGTACCGATATTAACAATTAAATTTGTATATATATTGTTGGTGTCGTATATTTTCTCAGAGTGTGCATTGCTGATACATCGGCTTTTCCCCCTGTATATACAAATATTTCCATATCCTGCTTTCCCTTGTTATAGAACACTGTTTGTGTCCCATATTAGACACACAACTGTGGCTAAATGAATATAATTCAAATATAATTTCCATCAGCGCTTTCAGTCCAATACCCGGCGGTGGTGAGCGGAATGAAGACCTTACCAAGATGGCGGCGGTATATACGCGTCCGGCGCACAGCGCTGAGGCGTCGAGGTTCCTTCATACGCCTCACCAGATGGAGAGATGGATAAATAATAATCAATAGATAATATGAAATACGAAATATTAAATATGAAAAATAATAAACTAAGAATAAATATAAAAAAATAAATCAAATAGGAAAATCAATTGTATGACAAAGGTAAACTCGAAGAATAAAGAAAAACAAATAAATAAATACTTGTGTAATTACATTATGGTCATAATCAGGTCAAGTGCAGCCGTAGGACATTTCCTTGTACGGAACATAGGACTTGTCCGATCCCCCGGGTGGACTTGAAAGCATCGACCTGCCGGTGAGTGTATCGAAGGCAACCTCCAACCAAAGGCGAGCCGCCGGCAGGCCGCTCAGCGTGGGGCCCAGAGAGCCGTGCTCCTGCACCCGGTTCTTCCTCTTCTTCCATACGGACGGTTTCACCAGCCAGAGAGGTGAACCTGGACAGAAGAAAAAAAGGAACCGCTGTGAAAAAACCAAACCGAGCCCCTGACACCACTGCAGCAACCTGAACATCCCTGCTAGCCCAGCACATCGCAAGAAAACGTGCTCCGCAGTACCTCCACCCTGGCAGAACGGACAGGCTCCCCCCTCCTCCACCTCGATCGCGCCACATGTCTGTTGGTGGCTTCTATCCTGTGCACCACCCTCCACCGGAGACCCCCCCCGTCCTCTTGTTGACGGGGAGGCTTGTACGTGGAACGAATGAATGTCAACGTGAATGAGTAAATGTCGGGCCCATGGACCGGGGGGATGCGGCGGGGCCTCCCGGGTACAAAAACCAAAAATAAAATATATACTGTAGGGTATTTTTGTTGGAATTTCACCAAATATTTGAACAAAGCGGTTCAACATTTATTTACCTTTTTGGTTTTCTATTGATTTTAGAGACTCCATAATGAAGCGCACATCGAAAATGTTGTAAACATGGAAAGGATTTAGTAAATCTTTGTTTAGAAATAAAAAAGTTGGCCATAGGATGAGAAAGTTAATGTGCTGTTATGATCTACAAAACTGAAAATATGCAATGCCAAATCTTTCCAAAATGTTCTAATTATCTTACAGTCAAAAAAGTAATATTTGACTGTTTCCTCTTCCTGTCCACAACATGTACAGACACTTGAAATATTTGTACATTTGGTAATAAAGGAGTTTACTGGGTCGATCATATGCATATTTTTTCCATTTTACATCATCAATACAAGACATGGAAAGGCAATTACGTACAGTGTTTATAAACTATGTGATAAAAACACTGAATATTCAGTTCACTAACCCTAACCCTAACACGGAGGAACCAGGACAAAACCTAAAAGCAGGGTGGAGTGGTTGAGTGAATGTGGTGTGGAAGGTGTGGAGGTGTCTCAGTGTGTCAGAGGAAGCATTTTGCTGTATGAAGAAATATCACTGAACAGTCTGACCTCCAATCAGAAACAAATACCAGAAAAATGAAGAAAATTCGAAACAATGATCAAGAACGATCAGAAACCGCTTGATTACCAAATGACAGTAAAAGAATGAGGAGACAACATTAAAAAGCTCAAATCAGGAAAGCCATGCGGTCCCAACGGTCAACTGTTCAACCTGCTCCTTCAAGCTGCTTCCCTGGGATCTGGAGTCGGGGGCTTATTTCCCCAACACACAAGAGCAGAGACAAACTGGAGCCAACAACTAGGGAAGCAGCTGTGTGAGCAGTGACGTGGGGAAGGTTATCAATGCCTGAACGCTGCTCTTCCTTATGGAACACAACGTCCTGAGTAAAGGACACATTGGCTTCCTCCCAAATCACCGCACTACTGATCATGTTTACACCCTACACGCCCTCATCGATCAACACACCCCCCCAAAAAAACAATAGATTTTAGCATTATTTATCGACTTTCAGAAAGGCTTTGATTCAATCTGACAAGAGGGATTATACTGTTAGATTCTCTCAAGCGGTATAGGGGGTAAAGTTGATGACATCATTCAATCAATGTATATAAAAAATAAGTGCGGAATAGAAATTGTCAAAAAAAGAAGCAAGTTCTTCACTCAAGGGCAAGGTGTTCACCAGGGATGTAACTTCTCTCCAACCCTCTTCAACGTCTACGTTAAAGAGCTAGCCGTGTGGTTGGAACAATGTGCAGCCCTGCAGGCCACACCCTAAACAACAAGGAGGTGAAATTCCTGCTCTATGCAGACGACCTGGTGCTGCTGTCAGCCACAGAGCAGAGTCTGCAGCAGCATCTGGATCTGCTGGAGCAATACTGTCACAACTGGGCCCTGACAGTAAACTTAAAGAAGCAACAAAATAATGATGTTCCAGAAAAAGCCCAGATCTCAGCAAAACAGACACACGTTCAACCTCGGAAACACCGCACAAGAACACGTCCTGTCCTATGAAGACCTCGGTGCCTCTGGAAACTTTGCTCTGGCGGTGAATGCACTGAAAGAGAAGGCCTGCAGAGCCTTTAATGCAATTAGAAGAAACTTTCACCAAACAGACAAACCAACCAGAATCTGGAACAAAATATTTGATAGTATAATGGAACCGATAGCCCTGTATGGAAGTGAAGTGTGGGGTCCACTCCGTCAGCACCACTTCACTGGATGGACAAGCGTCCTATAGAGACCCTGCACGACACATTCTGCAGAAGTACATTGAACATACAAAGAAAAACAGCCACCAATGCATCAGGGCGGAATTAGGTCGATATCCATTCATAATAAACGTTCAGAAAATAAACATTCCATTTTGGATGCATCTTAATTCAAGTCCCCAAGATGCACTGCAGCTTGAAGCACTGCAAAGCCAGGAACGGAACCCAAAAAGAATCCCCTCCGTCAGCTGCTCGTGAGACTTACTGAGCAACCAACACAGTTCCATCTCACACCACAACTTCATTGCTATCTTGGCAGTATGTAAACACACGAAAATGATTGTAATGTGATGTAGTTATTGTACGATCATGTAAAGAATGTCACTATTTATTATGTGCTCATTTGAACTTACGTATTTCTGGTAATGATGATGTGTAACGACCATTTTTTAAGTAGAAAACCCTGACAAATATATAAATGAGTAAATAAATAAATCGGACCCTATAATAATGCCGACGCAGTACCAAATACACACCATTACGGACCAGATCTTTCCGGGTCTGATAAAGTCAAAGAAAAGAACCTGGAGTTTTATTTTGGAAAGTGCTGAATTCTCTCGATTGGTTTGTTAAGTTCCTCTGGAGTATTTTGGGAAAACTACCAATGAAGAAATACTGTGCAGTGTCACCGCTTCCTAAGATAATATATATATCTGCATATCACACAAACCACTGCAGATGTTAGAGTACAGAACAAAATAACAAAAGAAAAAACTGCTTTTGCCGTTCATTAATTATTGCGTTGGCAAAATCACGATCAGACACTTTAATGGCTCAAGGAACAAGTGCCGTGCTCACTCTTCACCTTTCTCCTCCATTTGATTTGTCGCTACTTCCATTTTCTCTCTTCTCCTTCATGCCCCACGAAGCGCGGCGTAAACCCCGAGCCGTACAAATAAAGTTATGCACGATGACCTTCTGCTCCTCTCCAGGCATCACCCTCACCTCTCTGCAGCTGGCCTGTCAGGTTGCCAGTTTGGAGTACACCCCCGCCTACACCATGATGTACCAGTACACCCTGGACCGGCTGCCGGGCTCGGTCTTCATTCCCTCCAGCGTCATGGCGGTTCTGGCCATCATTCCCATCGGGTACCGTCCTTGACTTGGGCGTTTGAACACCGACGCCACCCTGACCGTTCACACGCACAACGTCCACCTTGATGACCCGTAGTCACGCAGAGAAAGACGGAGAAAGCGCTCGAGGTCTTTCTCTGGATGATACGGTGCTGCCACGCAGCGGCAGACTGGAGGTCATCTACGTCTTACATGTACGTCTACATCTGTGGGATTCTCCTCCGAACGCGCCGCTTTAACAACGTCCCGTCCTTCTCCCCAGCGTTGTCGGCTGCCGCTCACCCCAGAGAAGCTGCCACCGGCGGGCGGAGGAGGAGGAGGAACGCCAGCCGCTTTGAGGGACTCCGTCACCGCCGCCACGGCGTGAGACGGGACGGAAGAACCGGTGTCTCCACCGGGGCCGGTCAGGGCTGAACCACCTGAGAGCGACCTCTGAGGGAATGACAACTGTGAGAGGAGCAGCTTTACTTCACGTTGACGTCTCCCCCTTGTGGTGTTGAGGTCAGATAAGTGCAGCGTATAAAAGTCATTACAAGTTACATATTTACTAGGGATGGGCATGAGGAGTCCAGTCGGGCAGCGACGTCCACTTCTGACAAACTATTCATGATTAATAAGTGCAGCCCACGCATCACCAGAAACGCCACCCGGGCTCTAAGGAGCGGAGCACACGGAAGAACGTGCTTGTACCAGAGAATGATGGTGGTGGTGTTATTCGACCCAGTTTAAGAACAAAGTAGAGGTGGTGCTGGTGGTGTGGGGTGAAGCTGTCTGACCACGGCTCCACCACTGTGATGCCGACTCATTTGCAGTTTTTGCCATTTTGGTTTTGTCATCTCTGGGGAGACTTGTTTTCGTTCTGTCCTTCGTATTATTTATGTACTGGCAACTGTTTTTACATGTAGTTAACGCTCTATGTCGAGGAGGGTGATGACCGCACAACTAGTCGACTAATTGTCGTCGACCCCTAAAAAACAAGAAAATGTCCGTCCCTAATCTTTGCAGGTGTCAGTAAATATAGTGTATATCTGCTCCTCTGCATGTCATGCTCTGCTTGCAGTTGACTCTACTCTGGAGGATGTGGTTATGGTTCATTCTACTGGGGCTGGTTGCCCAATTTCCAAAATGTCAGCGTCTCCAAACAGTGGTTTGGTCAAACTGCGAGAGGAAGCAGAACCGACACTGATTGTTCTTTGTGTGGATGTGGATAAGATCCTCCCAGCAGGCTTCCAGCTCCACGCTCGTCTTGGACGTCCTAACGCTCCTTCTTTCCTAGGCCTGGAAGTCCTGGAAAAGGGGTTCCCTGCCCCCGTGAGCCCTTCTCAAGTGACGGACCATTGATTGTTGTTGTCATGGAGACGTTAAGCCAGACCGTAGCAAGTAAACAGGCCTCACCTAGTGTTGGTATTTTGGGTTGTTTGTGTGAATGTACGATATGAGAACAAAACACGTGCAACAAGAAAGAACATTTGATATTTCACATGTATTTGTGTTGTTTATCCCAATGTTTTTTTTATCTGTGTTTTCACGTGTAAAATCACGTAAACATATATTATGGTATATTATATATATATATCATATGATATAATATTATTAATATATATTGCATTTTTTACTTATATTTTGAAGATATTATATACACAGAAAAAACATTGCAGTGTGTATTTTTAATGTTATGTTTGATTTATGCTTTTCTCTATTTTCTGCTGAGGCTCCTTTGTTGTTGTTTTGTTGTTGTTTTCTTTAACATTTGTTTGTATTTTTACTTGTATTTGTCTGTTTGGAACAAAAGCAAAACGTTCATCAAGTTGAATGTGTGTTGATGTGTTCTGGCAGCTCAGCATGTCATCAGTGACAGAAATACCAAAACTGGGACTGGATTTCAGTCTGATGGACTGGATCAGTCATCTGTGTCAGCGTGAAGCTAAATACCTGCAACAGGCATCTTCAGTCAACAAGGGATGTTGCATCCAAACTGTACATGAAATGCTCTGCCCTGTTATTATTATTATTCATATCATACTGTTGCACTCTGTTTGGGCCACTTCTAGTTTTCTTTAAATAAAAAATCACTTCTCTTTGCAAATGGAAACGACGTACGTGTTGATTCGCATATAGAGCGAAGAAGTGAGATCCCATCACACATGGTGACTGAGACACATGTGGAGACAGATTCTAATGCCAGGTCTGAACAGACGGACTTAGGGCTGTCCACTTGTGATCGCATCGCACGTCGGTGGAGGCTCTGTAGGCGATGTAGGTCTCCATGGTGGAGACGTGCTTCTCGGGGTCGTCCACAGTGACTGACGGGCGGTGCGTTTCCGTAGCAACGTAGAGGTCGAGGGCGTTGCCATCCGCCTCGTCGTCCAGCTGCAGCCGCTTGAGCAGCGACGACGCCGACGCCGCTGGTCAGTCCCCAATCCTGCCAGACGGACGGCGTTACCGTGACGACGATGTCGTCGCCTCTTTCTACGTCGATGGGAGCCTTGTTGTGACCGCAACACACACACACACACACACACACACACACGTACACACATACACACGAAAACACACACGTATACACACACGTACACGCATACATACACACACACATGTATACACACACACAAACACACACGTACACACACACGAATACAAACACACACATGTATACACACACACACACACACGTACACACACACAAATACATACACACACATGTATACACACACACACACGTACGTATACATACACACACGCACACACGTACGCACACACACACGTACGCACACACACACAAACGTATACACACACACACGTACGTATACATACACACACGTACACACGTATACACACACACACAGCACTAACATGGTATTTTGTAAAGTAAATAATGACATCACTGCTCCATCAATAACACAACAGAGGACTTGGATTCCTCATCAACTGTTTCATCCAATTTATTTTAAAAAGTTGTTTTTAAAGATGTCACATCAAGAAAATTCAAACTTCCACATTCAATAGTTTTCATAATCACACATATTTGAACAAAGTGAGTCTTATGTTCCCATCAAAACATGAAAAGCATTTCTAGAGAGTTATGAAATAACAGTAACATGCAGAAGACTGGACAACAGCAGGTTGACAAACATCAACATGACTCCAACACTTATTTTGACAGTAAAGTTATACACAGATGAAGGAATAATTACTATAAAAACATGTCATGTACATGAATGTACCACAGCATGGAAAGGCAATTACATACAGTGTTTATAAACTATGTGATAAAAACACTGAATATTCAGTTCAGCTTTTAGAGAGAGGATACTACACCTCCTCCACCTATAACAGAGACACTGAGGAACCAGACCACAACCTAAAATCCAAATAAAAACCAGGGTGGAGTGGTTGAGTGAATGTGGTGTAGAAGGTGTGGAGGTGTCTCAGTGTGTCAGAGGAAACTGAGTAGAAGGACAGAGTGCCAGCAGACCAGTCCACATACACTCCAACTCTGTGACGACCAGAGGACGGAGGGAGATTTATGACTGTTCTACTGTTATTGTAGCAGACACAGTAACGATCATTAGAACAAAACAGAATCCAGGACTTGTCATTAGATCCAAGACAGCAGTCATCACTCCTTCCTTTCCTTGTGATTCCTCTGTGTGTCATTCCTATATAAACCCCTCCTTCCCTCTCTACTTCCCAGTAGCAGCGTCCAGTCAGACCTTCTCTACACAACACCTGTCTCCAGTTGTCAAATCTGTCTGTGTGATCAGGATGTGGCTGCTCCTCTTCAACCATCATCACCTTCCTGTTGTTGTCAGACAGCCAGAGTTGTCTGTTTGCTGTGTTTGGGTCCAGTGTGAGTTTAACAACATCTGGTGGAGAACAAGTTCAAGTTGAAGTCATTGAGATTATTTGTCACATACATACACATACGGTCGTACATATATGCAGTGAAATGTCATGACACCCGATGATTACGCACAAGCTCTATAAGCTCGAAAAATACTCAAATGTGCGTAATCGACACGCGGTGCTAGCGCAGGCGGCCGCAAGGGGTGGCGGCACATCGCGATTCTGGGTTCTATAATTATATAATAGGATTAATTGTCTGTGTTGTATTAAATATATATCTAAATCCTCCTAAATGAAACAATAGAGAACAAGACACAATACAGCAACAGTTTATAATCTAACATCCCTGTTTGGTTCATAAATTGTGGATTGATCAACAGACAGATTGTCCATTTAACAGCAGTGTGATGAAGACACATGATGTCCTTCATTCTCAGTAGGATGTGAATGGATGGACGTCCCGTACTGCTGTGTGGATGGACTTTCCATCTAAATTGTTGATAAATAGTAATGAATCAAACTAAACAGACACTTACACTTCCTCAGCCCTGGTTTCAGCCTCCACGCTCCACCCTGCTCCACCCTGGGAAGAACACAGTCAGAGCAGAACGTTCTCTGAGATCAGGGAAACAGGGACATTAAGAAGCTCCCGTATCCATGGTTTCCCATCATGCATCGGTCATATGTGCTGTCTAACAACAAAGCACGTTCCCCAGCATCCCAGTATCATTGACCACATGGTTGTAGAGCGTCCTCCTTGTAGAAGAGCTTGTCAGGGAGTGTCAGCTGGTCTCTTCATACCTGAGAGTGTCCAGTCTCCAGCGTGGGTCCTCCAGGCCAGCAGAGAGCAGCCTCACTCCTGCCTCTCCTGGGTGGTTGTAGCTCAGGTCCAGCTCTCTCAGATTGGACGGGTTGGAGCTCAGAGCTGAGGCCAGAGAAGCCACGCCCTCCTGTGTGAGCAGCCTGACAAGCTGCAAACAACATGAAGCACCAGGTGTCAACATCAGGAAGACGGTTGCTGTGGCAACAGACACTGATACGTAACACAATGAGATGGAATATGGAGTTGAAATGATCTTAGAAGCAGTATGCCAGCACCGTGGTGGCAGGATGTGAACACATGCAGGGAGGAATTGTTCCCCCTTACAACGTCATTATTAACAGACGTCATTATTCAGAGATAACTGACCACTGATTGACCAATCAGCCAATATTCTATAGAGCTGTGTAATAATACAAGTCAAGTATTTTTATGGGTGATTTAAAATGTAAGATCATGCAGACACATATATAGTAAACATGTTACAAAGTACTTTGTCAGAAGGACTTTCATGTAAATGCATCATTATTTGATTCCATTCATGATCCAGTTGGTTTCAGATGTTAAGAGATTCACTTCAAACATACTTGATGAAACCAAACCAAATTATTTAAACAGCGCTACGATATGCAATCTCGGGTCGGGCCGCGAATCTTGTGTCGACAGGTAGGGTCGGGGTGCAGAACTGATTGTTCCATATGTGTCGGGTAGTGGAGCTGGTACGGTATTGCACGTTGCAGAAGTGGGGAGGGAGGGGTCTTGAAAATCGGACCCATGCAGGACTCTGCCCAACAGGAGCTACTATATATATTATAAGAACATTTCATGGGAAATGAACCATTTAAAATAACCACGGCACCTTTGTTTTATTCCACTTTCACGTATTCATGTATTTTGACATATTTATCTACAGTTGTATACAAATCTCAATATGATTAAAATATTAAGGTGAAGGTTGAGTAACACTGACCTGAGAGTGTCCAGTGCACAGTGTGGACTCCCCAGTCCAGCAGAGAGCAGCTTCACTCCTGAATCCTGCAGATCATTGTTGCTCAGGTCCAGCTCTCTCAGACGAGAGGAGTTGGAGCTGAGAACTGAGGCCAGAGCTTCACAGCTTCTCTTCGACAGATTACAGCCACTCAGCCTGCACATCAACATGACACAGATACATAGTTTGATATTAGATATACACAGATATTTACTTCAAATATTTCATCAGATGTAAAACAGTGTACAGTTAATATACATATGTTATCTGTGCACCTACAGAGATGTTTTGGAGGCTTTGACCACGGGCAGCAGCCTCAGAAGAGCCTCCTCTGAAGCAAAGTATTTCTTCAGGTCAAACACTTCCAGCTCCTCTTCTGATGACAGTAAGATGAAGAGCAGAGCTGAGCACTGAGCAGGGGAGAGCTTCTCTCTGGAGAGACGTTGATGTTGGATCTGCTCCACTAGAGAACAGTCATTCAGCTCATTCAGACAGTGGAACAGGTTGATGCTTCTTTCTGGAGAGAGATTCTCACTGAACTATTCCTTGATGTAAAGAACTGTTTTCCAATTGGTCACTGAGGTACTTCCAGTCTGTTTCAGCAGGCCTCGTAGGAGCAGCTGATTGGTCTCCAGTGAAAGGCCCAATAGGAAGCGAAGGAACAAGTCCAGGTGTCCGTTGACACTCTGCAAGGCCTTGTCCACAGCACTCTGGTAGAGGGATTGTAAGTCAGGTTTGTTTTTCTTTCCCTGAGAGAACTTTGATGTTGGTTGTGCTTCTGACAGCAGATTGACACCAGTGCTGGTCAATGTCATAAAGACATAAAGAGCAGCCAGAAACTCCTGGATGCTCAGATGGACAAAGCAGAACACCTTGTCCTGGTAAAGCCCACACTCCTCTTTAAAGATCTGGGTGAAGACTCCTGAGTATACTGAGGCTGCTCTGACATCAATGCCACACTCTGCCAGGTCTGCTTCATAGAAGATCAGGTTTCCTTTCTCCAGCTGCTCAAAGGCCAGTTTTCCCAGGGACAGAATGATCTTTTTGCTCTCTGTATTCCAGCGTGGATCTGTCCCAGATCCTCCACGATACTTGACGTTCCCCTGTATGGACTGAACCAGCAGGAAGTGGATGTACATCTCAGTCAGGGTCTTGGGCATCTCTCCTCTCTGGGCTGTTGTCAGGACGTGATCCAGAACTGTAGCAGTGATCCAACAGAAGACTGGGATGTGACACATGATGTGGAGGCTGCGTGATGCCTTGATGTTTGAGATGATGGCGTCAGCCTGCTCCTCCTCTCTGAATCTCTTCCTGAAGTATTCCTCCTTCTGTGGGTCGCTGAAGCCTCTCACCTCTGTCACCATGTCCACACACTCAGGAGGGATCTGATCGGCCGCTGCGGGTCGTGTGGTTATCCAGAGGCGAGCGGAGGGAAGCAGGTTGCCCCGGATGAGGTTTGTCAGCAGAACGTCCACTGAGGTGGACGCTGTGACATCAGTCCACGTCTCATTGTTCTGGAAGTCCAGAGGAAGTTGACACTCATCCAGACCGTCCAAGATGAACACAACTTGGAAGTTGTCGTAGCTGCAGATTCCTGATTCTTTGGTTTCAAGAAAGAAGTGATGAACAAATTCCACCAAACTGAACTGTTTCCCTTTCAGCAAGTTCAGCTCTCTGAAGGTGAATGGGAAGGTGAAGTGTATGTCCTGGTTGGCGTTGTCTTCAGCCCAGTCCAGAGTGAACTTGTGTGTTAACACTGTTTTACCAATGCCGGCCACGCCCGTTGTCATCAGTGTTCTGATTGGTTGATCTTGTCCAGGTAAGGGTTTAAAGATATCTTGACATTTGATGACTGTTTCTTCTGTCACTGTTTTCCTGGAAGCTGCTTCAATCAGTCTGACCTCATGTTCCTGGTTGACCTCCTCACCCCCTCCCTCTGTGATGTAGAGCTCTGTGTACATCTGCTTCAGAGGTGTTGCTTGTCCTGCTTTAGCGATTCCCTCAAACAAACATTGGAACTTCTCCTTCAGATGAGACTTCAGTTGACGTCGGCAGACAGGAGCAAGAATTACTGAATGAACAAACAACAGAGAACATCAATGAGTAGATGTTAAGGTCAATGAGGGTCATGTCAATATTTCCTGCTCAACGTGTACAACTCACAAACCCATGTTGTGTATTTAGCTCATCACAGTTGGAACAAGCAGACTGACTGACTGGATGTGTGTGATGTGGAGGTTAACTGTGCAGCTGCTTCTCAATCAGAGAACCAGAGTGGAATGTTCCTTTAAATGTGTGAATCTAGCGACGGTCTCCTAGCGACTGTCTCCTTACTCCCGACTGTCTCTTAGCGACCGTCTCCTAGCGATCGTCTCCTAGAGACCGTCTCTGAGCGACCGTCTCCGAGCGACCGTCTCATCGTGACCGTCTCTGAGCGACTGTCCCCTAGCAATGGTCTCCTCGCGACTGTCTCCTAGCGACTGTGTCCTTGTGACTGTCTCCTAGCGACTGTCTCTTTACTCCCCGACCGTCCCCTAGTGACCGACTCCCAGCCACCGTCTCCCAGCGACCGTCTCTCAGCGACCGTCTCCTAGCGCCCGTCTTCTAGTGACCGTCTTCCAGTGACCGTCTCCTAGCGACCGTCTCCTAGCGACCGTCTCCTGGATGTATCTCTGAACTCTACATGTAGAGAACTGGTGGAGCTCTCATTTTCTTCTCAGAAACAGTTGTACTAATCAAGCAGAGAACCAGAGTGGAATGTTCCTTTAAATGAAGCACAGTCTCTTACTGCTCTGCAGAGAGTCAGCCACATCCTCCTGCTTCATCCTCCTCAGGAAGTGCAGTGTGA
This sequence comes from Zeus faber, assembly GCF_960531495.2. Lineage (NCBI taxonomy): Eukaryota > Metazoa > Chordata > Actinopteri > Zeiformes > Zeidae > Zeus > Zeus faber. The sequence goes on along the minus strand of NC_137204.1, from coordinate 29,450,660 downwards.
TGTTCACAACTCCCTCTCTGGCGCTCCTCCTCTGCTCCTCTTCCTCAGCGTCCACCTCATCATCCTCTTCCTCCCTCTGCCTCTCTGAGCATCGTGGCTCATCTGGACTCAGAACCTTCCGGAGCCTCTTCAGCTCCTCCTTCACAGAGGTGACCATGTTGTCCTCCAGCAGCTGGAACAGAAGAACATCAGTGAGAACTTTACTGTCCTGGATTCACATCCCACTGGTGTGAAGAGGAAGCATGGAGACCATCAGCACCACAACACATGCTGCTTCATGTCATTTGGAGCTTGTTGCACATTTACACACCAGGAATAAGGAGTCCAGGTCTGTTTGATGCTGCTGTCCAGACTGAGCACTGGTGACCTCTGACCTCTGCTGGTCTCTGTGGAGAACACACACACACACACACACACACACACACACACACACACACACACACACACACACACACACACACACACACACACACACACACACACATACACACACACACACACACACACACACAGTTAGAGGTGGTGTCTTGTAGTAAAAACACTCTTGGATGTGACAGAGTTTGAAGGTTCGGATGGGACTGAACAAGGAGCCGGGACTTTGACTCACAGAGCGACCCACCACACGAGTACTGTTCCCAAATACATATTCACACTCCACCTCCTTAGATACGGTGCTATGCTTGGCTGTTCTCACCTTTCTTTTCCTCTCCATTTCACTGTGGTTCACTACAACACAGTTGTTTGCTCAGTTGCACTCCCATCAATAAAAACAAGGCGGTATTCACCAATCGTGTTCTTCAAAACTGACGGACAAGTTCAAGTTTGGAGGGGTCACTGGTGCAGCCCCAGCCACACCTTTTTATTTGACACATTTGTATCGTTCCACACAAATAGAGATATATTTAGAGACAGAATTCGACATTTTAACAGATGGAAATATCCCATAATAAGTACAAGACATTAATACAACTAAAACTACAATTCATCATAAAAAAGCAACAGACGGGATGAGTCATTTTAAAGGACATGTCCCACAATGCATCAGGACAGGTTGCCATGGTTGCAGCAGTTGATATCAATATCCAATATCACTGGAAGCTTGAATTCAGTGCACTACACGTTCTTTTAAAGTTGAAGTAGTCATTTCTATATTTTATACCTACCTACATGGATGTACACAACCATTTAAAAAGTGCCAACAAAAGCCCTCCCTGTCACTGACGTTGTGCTTTAACGCTGGTTCTGAACAATTCATTTGCTCCTGACTTGTTCCCTCTGCTCAGTAGAGAATGATAACAACCATCTCCTCTGTTTCCATCTTCTGTTTCAAAGTCCTACCTCTTCTCCCTGGAGGGGCGGCCATCTTTGAAGTGAATAGGAACACCAATAGACCAGTCACTCTTCATGGAGACACAGCTGGGTTCAGGACAGTCTGCTCTCTCCTGATGGAATCTACCAGATGAACAATAAGCAGCATCTGGACGTAAGGATTTGAGGATGTTTAGCTGTTTTATTTGATCAACTATTTGGTAAATCCTCACCTCTGCTCCGTACACTGATCTCCATCTTTAAAATCGAAAGGATGATCCATAGAGCAGTCACTCTTGAAGGAGACCCCATTGGGGGCAGGACCCTCTGGACCCTCTGGACTCTCCTGCTGCTCCGTGCTTCAACACAACACACCCAGAGCTTTTCCTCAGACTCCTGAAGGTGTAGTGACATCACTCCAGACGCTCAGAGATCCTCATCTTACCTCTTAGCTTTGCTCGGGCCGCCATGTTCCCCAGACAGAGTTGTTTTAGAGGCGGGACGCCCCTCCTCTCTCTCCTCACACACATTCATGGTAGACTGCAGACCTTGACATAAAGACACCAACATACTGTCCTAGCTGCTGACATAGTGATGTTCAACATGTGTTTACGTCTTGTTTTTTACCTGCTTATTCCAGTTGGAGGTGGCAGGCGGCTGCTGGCCTCCTCACTTCACTGTGAGCAGGAAGCAGAAGGAACTCACTCATTGTGTTTGTTTCCAACAGGCTTGTGACACTTTTTACAACTTCATTTACAGTGTAATAAAAACACACTGAGCTGTTTGAAGGCTTCATTCAAGTAGAAATAACATGACGTCATCCTGCCCACCTCGCACCAAACATCTTCTCTTCTTTAAAAACACATCACGTTTCCAGGACCAACGATATGATTTGATCGTGTTCACAGTCAAAAGGGTGAGTTTTAAATAGTGTTTAACCATCTTCTATCTCTGTCTCCAGACCATGGGGTTGGGACAGATAAGCAGACAAAATAAAAGCACGACGCCAAACATTCCAACTACTGTTTAAACTTGTTGAGTGGTGTTTTGAAGCTCATACAAGGAGTCCAACAGGTAAAATATCTGCAGTGAGAGAGTAGACGGTGAATAAAATATGATACAACTTTATTGGTCAGTAGGGCACTGAAATTCATTTTGCGTCCCTGGGAAAGGCCCCTGAAAACATTTAGGACGTACAGATAAACAATCACTGGAGTGACAAGAAAGGACACAAGTACCAATGTCACCCTGCATGACAGCACAACGATACACAAGCAACACAGATGACAGATTAGACAAGCACAGGTGTTGACAGGATAAATGACAGCTAAGACAATTTACAAAGACATAAGAAGACTAATACCCATGAAATCATAAAAGGCTCTGGAATCATTTTTGTTTGTTTAGTAGTAGAATGGACTGATGTACAAAGGAGTTTTTAAGCCTATTTTGATTGAAGGAATGGACTCTGAAGCGCCTATTGGAAGGCAGGGGCCTTCAACAGGTAAAATATCTGCAGTGAGAGAGTAGACGGTGAATAAAACACCGTAAAGTGTTCAGTACATTACCTTGGAAACACAGCGTGTCGTCAAAGACTCAAATAGAAAGTGAAAGTAATAATGTTCAGTGCAAACAGGAAACGCTGAACAGAGAATAACGTCTGCGTCACAACTAGGAACTGTTTACAATAACTTCTGTTTATGGGATGTTTTGTCACTAGTAAATACTCAAACCTCATAAATGACATCATATATTTATTTATTTAACTAAATATGACAAAAATGTCATCAAACAAAAGAATCATTTAGGCATCGTTAGGAGCCAAACAACACAAATCCCAAACATCAGATGCACTTTACATAGAAAATCTTAGAAATACAGAGAAGACCAAAAATGTAAACATTCAAGAGTCACCAAACAAGTTCAAACATTCCAGCTCCTCTTAGTCAGTTCATTTCATGGCTTATGGAGATAGATTTGTCTCAGTATTATTTGTGTGAACAGATTGAAAATCTGTGTGTAAACGCTAATCTGTGAATATAAAACACCTTCCACAAATTAAAAAAAAAGATTTGTCAACGCACAGAAATATTTTGAAAATATAAAACGGATTTGCAAATACACAAACAAATTCCACAAATACAAAACATATCTGTGAATACATGCAATTAATTTACAAATAATTGAAAAGCATTTGTGAACATCTTCCGAACATTTACAACTTTCCAACGTATATCTGTGAATCCAGTTTCTATTTGTCAGTTGAAAAGGCATTTGGATCTCAATTCTACGCTTGTGGATTTGCCGATCTCACGCCTTTTCGTGCTCATAGTCACGAAAACGAATCTATTGAATTGTGTCCTGGAGCGTCCACTCGTCAACTTCTTCCGGGTCCGTGTTCACTCGCTCCACAATGCGCTCGCGTCAGCAGCTTTGTGGAGACGTTAAACTCCAAATCGTGAAATAAATCAACTTTCAACGGGGGAGTGAGTGAAGTGAGTCTTGGCTTTTTGTTTTCAACGGTTGACTTTTCATTTTATCCGCATTTGGTGTCTGTTTGTTTATGAACGCAGTTGCATTCATCGGTGAATTGTTTAGTGCTTGTTGTTGATATTTCACACGTCAGGTTCTGGCTCAAACTCAACATCTTTCTTTAAATACGTTGCATTTATTGACAGGAGGAAGGCGGTGCCGGTTCTTCCCCGCGGGTCGAGGGGAGGAGCCAGTGACGCCAGCGGTGGGTTGGTCCCATTAACCAGAGGAGGATGCAGGAGGTTTCCACAGTCTATCTGCTGGGACGATGAACATCTGTCCAGTGGCATTTCTTTGTTTCTGGTTTGCTTCCCTATTTCTCACATCTCTCTCCCACGGGACGTATGCTTTCCAATATAACCTCCCTTTTCTTCTTCCTAATACTCTTTCCCAGGCATCCCAAGGATATCTAATTCAATATCTCTTCATCATTTATAATGCTGTTCTTTCACAAGGGCTCATGAGTGGGTCTAGTCTGATATATTATGTGCGACACACACACACACACACACACACACACACACACACACACACACACACACACACACACACACACACACACACACACACACACACACACACACACACACACACACACACACACACACACTGCTATATCACATTTACTGCCACACATCACGCTCATATTGCGTTTATACATTCACTTGTTTCATTGTGATTCTATCAGCCAGGCAGTTTGTATACGTACGTTTCGTATGAGAGAAACAATGTGGGTCCACTGAGCTCCATTGAGAACCTACTGCTTTGACCTTAATGTGAAAGGAGCAGCACGGTCGACCGGCCTCCTTCCACCACGGCGCCGGGGCCTCGGGCCGCTGCGCCGCAGGTGACGGCGTGGCTGGACTTGGATGCTGCAGGGGCTGCTTGGAGGGGCGGCCGCTGTTTCTCCCCTGGACCCCGCTAGGTGGTGCCAGTTGGGAGAGGGTTGGTGCTGGGGCCGCCCGTTGAACCACTGGTGGCTCCGGGGCGCCTTCGGGCGACCCTTCTGTGTCCCTTCCCCGTGCCGGACAGTCCCTGCTCAGGTGCCAGTGTGGCAGACTTAGCACCACACGCCATCCAAGTGGCGTTTTCAGGGCCCTCCAGCACAGAGACACAGACGACGGGGAGGTGCACACACCAGTTTATTGTAGAGATGAGGCTAGGTGGAACAAGCCAGGAGCAGATGGAACATGTCATGACACAGGGCTCCCCTCCTCAATGAGTGTGTAGACAAGGTTGGGCTAACGAGCATTAGTTGTGGCTGCTCCAGCCATCCCATCCACTGCGTTGGGTTTGGGTCATTTACATATACAGGGTGATTTAGGTGTATGTACCTGTATTACTTTAAAAATTTCTCTATGTATTTATTTGCTTCGTTTATTTTTGCCTTTCTCAGTATGCACATTCTGTATCTTTATCTGGATGTATGTAAGTAACTATCTCTACTTTTTACTGGTTTTTGGGATAAGGTTACATAAGACTCCAGAGGGCAATAAATAATTCACCTTTAGGAACTCAGCCATGCAGGGACACTCAAACAGGAAGTGCTACACTTCATTCGCCCCCAATTATACAGTATATGTATATACAGGCGTGCATGTGTACTGCGTTGGTGGATGGGGCGTTATTATTATAACTGTTTTTATTTATTGATTAATTCTATATGTATTATTATTAATAGGGCTCCAGCCCTGCCTATTCTTTTGTTTGGATTTCTATTCATATTTGTCTCCATGGCATTTTTCCGGCTATAAGTGTCTGGCCCACAGCAATCGCTGAACCCATGGACATGAGGTGTCTTTGGATCTGGGGCATTTTAGACATCTTCTGGTCCAAGTTTGATCCACGTCGATATACATTTGGAGCAGGAATTTGTGAAAAACTTGCAAAACTACCGGAAATAACAGAACATTTGCACAATGCCGATACGCCAAGGTTCTACAAGATGAGTTTGTGGAGCAGGGCGCTTTGTTACATCATGAACAGATGTTATATAAGTCTGTTCTCTTCTCTGGGTGCTCATTAGCATCCGGAGGGTTGTGCTGTGTAGACTGCATAGTGGTTGCTCCGCGAGACCAGCAACCAGGTAACGACAGACCGGGGGAGACAATGCGGCGTTTAATGTAAACTCAGAAAATCGAGCTGCGTTTCACAGAACCAGGAAATACCTACCTAACACGACCCTAAACTGGACCCTTATTAATCCTATTTATTATTATTATTATTATTATTATTATTATTATTATTATAATTATTATTATTATTATTATATCATTTACAGCAATTATTATATCTATATATTTTTTATTAATATATCATATCATACAATTATTTATATTTTTTTCCACTGCGCCTGTGCCTTCAGTGGGACGAGTCCTGTAGTTTGAAAATTTGTGATTGTGTTCATATTATAATAATGTGCTGCTTGTGGATTATTATTTTTTTATTATTATCATTATTATTATTATTATTGTTGTAGTTGTTTTGTTGTATTGCTCTCCAGCTGTGTGCCGTTGAAGCAGGCGGTGGTGCCGTCTGTTTGTGGTGTTGCTATGGTAACAGAGTGCACACAGTACCTGCAGTCACAGGAGGAGGAGCAGGAGGAGGAGGAGGGCCAGGCACTGTGTTTATGCTTTATTGTTTATGGTTATAAATAACTCTTAAGACGCACGGAGCACAGTAGCACCGAGGACCTGTTCACCACTTTTCAGGTAAATAACAAATATGTCAATAATTAATGAGGAGAGTGAAAACAATATAGTTACAAGTGTGTTATCTAAAACTGGAACTTGTTATATATTCACAATCAATATATTAACATTGTGTTGAATTGAAAACACTTAAGTTGTACTTTGTGTGTTAGAAGTTGTACTTAAAATGTGCTTGATATATATAATATATGGGTTAGGGTTAGGGTTAGGGTTTTTATGTTTTCCTCGTGTATTTGGTCACTTTTGCCGACCAAAATAACCCAACATTGACAGGAGAAGTACCTGTCTATCTTATAGGTTGGTTTCAATATACTTTGTATGATTGTGCTTTCACTACACATACAACGTATTTGTTCTAGTATACTAAACCTGTACTTACACAAAAAGTACCAAAAATACTTCACAAACTTTATTTGTGAAGTATTTAGAGTATTAACTTTACTTTTTTTTATGACAAATATACTTTAAGTATGTATTAAAAATATACAAGCTATTTGCACGTGTGTGTGTGTGTGTGTGTGTGTGTGTGTGTGTGTGTGTGTGTGTGTGTGTGTGTGTGTGTGTGTATAAAGATGGCGCTAGCCAGCGGGCACTGGGTTGAAAAGGAAATCCACGGAGAAGCACCGAGTCCCAGGTAGGTTAGGTGTGTGTGTGTGTGTGTGTCTGTGCGCGCGCGCAGGAAGAATGAACTAATTAAGGAATACATTTGAGGAAAATCTCTGAAAATTGCATTTGAGTGGGAAATTATTATTGTTAGTATAATAAGTATAGTAACAAAAATAAATATAGCTGCAGGCAGCAATACACAGGGTCAATTATCCACAACAATTAAAATTTTTCAAGTTCCAGTGGAACGCAGCATCGGTTTGTGCTGTCGCTCCTCTTTACATCAGCATTCATCTAAAACGAGTTACAATTTTCCGAGTTTCCATTGAACGCCGCATGGAGTGACGTAATGACGCTGTAAGTCCTGGTGAGAATTACTAACACAAGATACACTTGTTGTGTGTTGTGACTTTATCCTAAGAATGAGAAGGTCCCCGTCTACTTCCTGTCAGGTCCCTGTCTACTTCCTGTCAGGTCCCAGTTTACTTCCTGTCAGGTCCCTGCCTACTTCCTTTCAGGTCCCTGCCTACTTCCTGTCACATCCCTGTCTACTTCCTGTCAGGTCCCTGTCTACTTCCTGTCAGGTCCCTGTCTACTACCTGTCAGGTCCCTGTCTACTTCCTGTCACATCCCTGTCTACTTCCTGTCAGGTCCCTGTCTACTTCCTGTCAGGTCCCTTTCTACTTCCTGTAAGGAAATCACTCCGTGTGGAAGTTCCATTCAAACGGATTCAACACGTGTCTCTCACAGACATTTCATCAACGTTTTTAACTTTTGGGACTAAAATTAAAGGGACACGATTCAGAGCCGTTGCTCTGGAGCTGCAAGTGAACTCCATGTGTGAGGTCACAAACACGGAATATGTTTTAGACTCTTTTCCACTCCTACAGTTTGATTTACGACTGAATCCAATGCTGCAAAATAAGGACACGGCCCCGGGTTCGATGGAACACAATTTACATTTACATTTAGTCATTTAGCAGACGCTTTTATCCAAAGCGACTTACAATTATTCAAACAGCGACGGACGCAGCCATCAGGAGCAATGAGGGGTTAAGTGTCTTGCTCAAGGACACTACAGCATGCTAGCAGGAGGAGCCTGGGATCCAACCAGCAACCTTTAGATCACTAGACCACCAGCTCTACCGCCTGAGCTACCACCCCCCAATGAGATTATATTCAGAAAAAGAGAAAAATAATCAGATATCAAGCGAAAAGAATCGACCGCCGACATCAAGCAGGACAACACACACACACACACACACACAGTTTGTAACCACTACGTGCTGGAGTTCAACCACTATGTGATGGATACGCTACATAGCTGACATGCTGTGATTGTGCGTTCGTACCCACAACCTGCTTTTCGTTTCTTGTGCACGAGGATGGATTGACAGGGACAGCTTTCTCGAAAAGGTTTAGCACGGGAGCCGCGACTGCTGTTGATTTTTTTGTATTTTCTCTTCTAGTCATTTTTTTTTCCAGTTTATTATTTGTTTATTTATTCTTTTAAGGAATGTGTTACATTTTTTGTGTAATGTAGTGAAATCTACTGAACTTGTAAACATAATTTTATAATGCCGTATTGTAATTGTTCGGCACCCCTTTATTGTCATTGGAAGAGGAAAAGTTCTCTGAATTTTTAAGCCTCAAACTACCTGGAAAACCACCTTCTGCCCAACACACAAAGATGGTTCACATCTTGTTTGAACCGCGCTGCCACAAACACCTCTTGAATAAAGTTTCATCCAAATCGATCCACGTACGGAGCAGATATTAACAAAAAAACAACCAAATCTTGAACAATTTTAAGACAGACGAGCCAGTACTTCATTACCCGAAGTATGTCCAACCCGGCTAAAACTATCCGGAACACATGTGTTCGGCATAAGCTAAAAACTGGTTGTCGTTTAACCGCAATGTCACAAGGATCCACACGGAGCAGATATGAGTGAAAAACTGAACAACTTTGACCCCGAAATATTCAGTTGGTCTTGGTTCACTGACACGTCATACGTCTGGTTCTAAAATGGAGATGATATTTACAGTAAGACGCTTCATGATGTCATCATATTATTTATTATAAATGATATTTAGAGTGAGACGCTTTATGACGTCATCGTATTATTTACTATAAATGATATTTACAGTAAGACACCTTATGACATCATCATATTGTTTAGTTTAAATGTACAGATTGTGATTGAGAATGTCCAGTTGGACCGTGTCCAGTGTGGGCGTGGACTCTGTAGTGTTTAGACGTTACCAAACTATAGATTTACGTGTACATTTATATAACTTCTTACCTGGTAGATGTCAGCAGATCTATTAAATTGATATTTTGAATCCGGGGTCCACATTACTTTGCCAGATTAATGAAAAATAAAAATAGAAATCCTTTACATGTCGTCACCGCGTACCTCAAAAACACTGAAATGTGTAACTGAGTGATGCGTTCAAGATCCAGTGAGACGTCTGAAAAATAGAAGCTATGCAATGGTAATTCTTCACAGAAATACCACAACATTTTTGGTATTTCATGGAAACGGAATATACTGAAAATGTAATCCAACTAAAAAACTCAACTCTTTACAAATAAATTTCATAATTACACTGCTATCGTAAAATCGACATGAATACGTCATAATTTATGTATACGACACACAACATCTACTGTCATAGAAACTCCGGATGTACTTCAATGCAGCAAGGCAAGTCATAACAATGTCAAAATATAGTTTCAAATAGAAAATAAAATACTTATTTTGTAATAAACGTCATGTATAAACATTTTCCTATAACTACCCTCAACAAACTGTAACGAAAAGGCAGAAAGTGTTTGTGATATTGACTAATTATTTCATAATAATTCCAATGGAAAATTAATGTTACAATTACATAAATGTTGTCTACATTACAATATAGACAAGTCATCTATTAAACAGAATTTTACAATTGTACATTACTCATGTAAAAAGTACAATAAAATACTAATTACATATCACATGTATTTATATATTTTTTAAATTAAATGTATTGTTGTTATTAAAAGTAATCACAAAAGTTAATTTTGTTATTCCTGCAGATGAAAAATAGCCAAAATTCTTAGACAATAAAGGAGACATTGTCAAAAACTACAGTCGCTAAGGTCAGTCACAATATAAAAAAAAGAAAGTACTGAAGAAAAGCATAACTAGATTATTAAGAAGTCACTGTTAATAATTATGATGCACGTTTATTAACTATCTCTGGTAATACATGTGCAATTATCAAATAGGGGTCGTGGTATTAAACTGTTGATTCACAAGCAAGTTGTAACAGATTCCAACTCACAGATAAATACAGCTGCAACATCAGTGAAGAAGTCACCGATGATGCAATGCAACCGAATGTGGATGTTCCAGTAACTTTTACAATGTCTGTCATGAACCGTTACTTGGTCAAATGCAACATGACCAACTTGACGACAAATAATTTCCACCATCCAACGCAAGTTAATCACAGGAGGCTTCTTCTGTGTCAGAAACACCAACAGCAACGTGTGGCGTGGCGCAGCCCGTTAGCGGCAGCCTGCACAGGCAAGCCAGTTGATTATGCACATTTTTAGTAATTTTATCTATGATATATCACTGTGTCCGCCAAAAACTCATCGGCAGTGATCTTCTATGGCCGCGATGCATTCATGGTTATAAAAATTTCCCTGAAAGATCAACTTTGGGACTTATCTGCAGATCCAAAGTGGCCCCCGGAGATTTTATGCACCAACGCTCTCAACAACAAC
>NC_137204.1:29421080-29439522 GCF_960531495.2 Zeus faber | reverse complement strand
CGACGACAATGGAGCTGCTGTTCCACGGTGCCCTGGTAAACGTGGCAGCATTCGGGTCAGAATGAGGACGCAACCTTACCGTCCACCTCTGCCAAGCATTATTCTTGCCAATATCCAGTCGCTGGAGAACAAGATGGATGACCTTCAAGCAGATTTATATTCCAACGGGATACGAGAAACTGTTGCGTCCTCTGCCTGGCAGAGACATGGCTGAACCCTCTGGTGCCGGACCACGCCATTCGTCCAACCGAGTCATTCTCCGTGTTCCGCGCCGACAGGTTGGAGAACTCAGGGAAATCCAAGGGTGGAGGCGTCTGCCTCATGATAAACAGCCGCTGGTGTACCTCCAACAACATCAAGACTCTCTCCCGCTCCTGCTCGCTGAACCTGGAACAGCTGACCACCTCATGCCGTCCATTCTACCTCCACCAGGAATTCAGCATGGTCATCATCACAGCCGTTTATATCCCACCTCAAGCGGACACCAACACAGCACTGTCGGACCTGTATGATGTGTTGTGCAGACTTCTTAACGAACATCCCGACGCGGCTGTGGTGGTGACTGGGGACTTTAACAAGGCGAACCTTAAAGTTCTGCCTAATTTCCATCAACACATCCGGTGTGCCACCAGGGGAGAAAGAACTCTGGACCATTGCTACACACCGTACAAGAACGGATACAAGACTGTCTCGCTCCCTGCTTTCGGGAAATCGGTTCACTCCGCTATTTCGTTACTTCCTGTTTACAAGCCGTGCATCGTGTGTGGAAGGTAAAGTGGTGGTCAGCCTAATCAGAGGCCGCCCTTCAGGACGCTCTTACTGATGTTGACTGGGACATATTCCATTCAAGTTCCAGTGACGTCAACGAGTTTACGGATGTTGCTACGTGCTTTATAGCTATGTTAGCGGACAGCATCGTTTCCATGGTGAAAGTTCGGATATTGCCGAACTAGAAACCGTGGGTCCGATAAATCCATCCTTGGCACTCTGAATGCTCGCACGGCCGCTAACAACGACGGTCTTGTATCCGGAAATATGGACAGTGACAAAAAGGCGTCATACAATCTGCGGAGGCGGTGAAGGAAGCTAAACGGACGTACAGAGACACAGTGGAGCTACAGATGGAGCAACAGGACACCAGACGCTTGTGGCAGGGGCTGCGGACTATTACAAACAGCAGCTCCTCCCCAGCCACGAGTGTGGATGCCTCCCTAGCCAACGAACTGAACTCCTTTTTGAGTCTGACCACAACACTTCAAACTCGCTGGCTAATTGGAGTTACACCGCTGGCAATGAGCGCACACTCTCAGTGTCCAAGCATGATGTCAGGAGGGCTCTGATGCGTGTGACACCAGGAAAGCTGCGGGCCCAGATGGCATATCTGGACTTCCTCACAGCCAGGCCCCAGGTGGTTAGGATGGGGAGGCACATGTCCAGCTCCCTCACCCTGAACACAGGATCCCCCCGGGGCTGCGTTCTCAGCCACCTACTGTACTCCCTGTACACACATGACTGTGTGGCCAGGTCCAGCTCCAACACCATCATCAAGTTTGCTGATGACAACGTGGTGGTGGCCTGAGAATTCTTTGTGCTGCAATTGGGTCCTAACCACACCCGTTACAGTACAAACTGGCCAACAATGGACCCAGCGCATGTCCGCCCGACCGTCTGTTCGTCCTGCCTGACCTTCGGTCCGAGGTTCTCCAGTGGGCCCACAACTCCCGACTCACCTGCCACCCGGGGATCCAGCGGACGAAGGAGGTCGTCCAGCGTGGCTTCTGGTGGCCCTCCCTGGGTGAGGACGTCCGAGGGTTCGTCAATGCTTGCCCCACCTGTAACCAGCACAAACCCTCTCTTCTTGCTCCTGCTGGTCTCCTACACCCACTGCCGGTTCCTCATCGCCCTTGGTCTCACATCTCTGTGGACTTTGTTACCGTTCTGCCACAGTCTAGCGGCAACACTACCATCCTGACCGTGGTGGACCGGTTTAGCAAGATGGCTCACTTCGTGTCTCTACCGAAGCTCCCGTCGGCCAAGGGCACCGCCAGGCTATTATTGTACCACGTCGTCCGCCTCCATGGCATCCCGGTAGATGTTGTATCCGACCGGGGTCCCCAGTTCACCTCTGTCTTTTGGAGGGAGTTCTGTGCGCTCCTGGGGGCCACCGTCAGCCTCTCTTCAGGGTACCACCCCCAGTCCAACGGCCAAACAGAGCGGAAGAACCAGGAGATGGAGACGGCCCTTCGCTGCATGACATCACAACACCCGTCGTCCTGGTCCGAGCAGCTTTTGTGGGTGGAATATGCCCACAACACCCTGACCAGTTCAGCCACAGGCCTCTCCCCCTTCCAGTGCGCCTACGGCTTCCAACCGCCTCTGTTACCGGCCCTTGAGAAGGAGGCTTCCTGCCCGTCCGTCCAGGCCTTCATTCATTCTGCTGCAGGACCTGGACCCGGGCTCGGGCCGCCCTCCTCCGAGCCGCTGGCTGCAACGCCTCTGCCGCCAACCGTCGCCGCTCCCAGGCCCCGGAGTATCAGCCGGGCCAGAAGGTCTGGCTCTCCAACCGGGACCTCCCCCTGAAGGTGGACTCTAAGAAGCTGGCTCCTCGGTTCATCGGCCCATTCAAGATCGAGAAGGTCGTCAACCCGGTGGCAGTGCGGCTCAAGCTCCCCAGGTCCATGCGCATCCATCCCACCTTCCATGTGTCCAAGGTCAAGCCAGTCCGGGAGAGTGCTCTGGTCCCCTTGGCGCCTCCCCCGCCTCCTCCGCGCTTCATTGGGGTCCTGTACATATATTCTGCATATATGTATGAAAGTATGTATATGTATGTGACAAAGAAACCTCTTGAATCTTGAATCTTGATCAATATGGTGACTGACATCACCAAGTAAGAGAAAATGGTAAAAAAAAAAAAAATGGTGAGGTGAATCATTTCTTTATTTACCTTTCTTATGATGGCTTAGTTTATGTGCCACATACAAAATATCAAGCTGTTGTTATAAAAATTCACTTTCTAAACATTGTTTTCTTTGGTTAATTTGACATGTGATCTTTATAAATACTGTGATATTTGTATACCTATTTTGTCCAGATGTTTGGACAACTGTTTAATAAAACAATTATCTGACTTGTTTTGTCATTTGATGTACTAATCACTAATTATTCTATACTGCACTTACAAACAATATCAAAAACTATAATCTCAGCAATTTGGAACAATTATTTAGAGCTGACATTTCTCGTACACTTATCAAAATTACAACTTAAAATCAATGTTTGACGTCCGGTTGAACTGGAACTGTTTCATACGTAATGCCATAAACGTCAGATTCATGAAATGACTTGGACGTAATTACATAATATTTACATGTCCAGGTCAGTCTGAAGGTCGGGTACAAAATTCTAAAAGATTATTCCATGTACGTAGCTACACAGCGTAACCACCATGTTTGATGTTTATACATTAAGTGAATTGGCATGCATTGCGCAAAATTATCAAGAAAGCTGTAATACTTAGCTAAAAAGAATACGCTGGACCCTGTGTATTGCTGCCTGCAGCGATTCTTAGTATTATTATTTGTCGAAGAAGGTGAATAATTTTAAGATTATCTACCGATGTTATTTTACAGACCTAATGGTTTGGGGCAGGTCTAACATCTCAGATTGATGGATGTAGAATTAAAGAATGTTAATCATATTACATAAAAAACATTACACGCTAGATATTAATACTTTTTTTTTCTAGACATGGCCACGCCCTGGCAGTGGCAGGGAATGTGGCTTTTCTCTTTGGGGGAGTTTCCAACATAAACCAAGAGGTACATTTGACTCTATAATATATAATATAATATTATATAATTTTATAGTATATAAAGTTACATTATATTATATGACATTGTTTTCTATTCTATTCTATTATATTATATTACTGTGTATAAATGGAACATTGTACATTGTCTCTTCTTACTCCCAAGCCAACCTACTTGAATGATCTCTACCTGCTTACAGGTGAGGTACAATATCCTACATCCATCCACCACACGGACGTTATCAACACATAACGTCTGATACAACTGTTATGCAGCATAAAGTATATTACGTAAAGGAATAATGTCCAGCCGGACGGTCATTATCTGTAAATAAACCCGGTGGCCAGGACAGGTGTCTCTCTGAAGGAGGTTATTTGGTGATAATGACCGTCTGGCTGCACATTATCCTCCTTATTACACACTACTATCGACATTATATGTACATATAATATACACATCTACATATACACACTACTGAATAAAACAATACACTGAGACGATAAACTGAAAGCAGGAATTATTAACTAGTATGACTAGTTTTAGTATAACTAGTTTGTCTAGCTTTATAACTAGTATGACTAGTTTTCTAGCTGGTATCTCTAGTTGTATAACTAGTATGTCTAGTTTTATAACTAGTTTGTCTCGCTTTATAACTAGTATGTCTAGTTTTCTAACTGGTATGTCTAGTTGTATAACTAGTATGTCTAGTTTTATGACTAGTTTGTCTAGCTTTATAACTAGTATGTCTAGTTTTATAACTAGTTTAACTAGTTTAATAACTAGTATGTCAAGTTGTATAACTAATATGTCTAGTTTTATAACTACTTTGTCTAGTTTTCGAACGAGTGTATCTAGTTTTATAACAAGTATGACTAGTTTAATAACTAATACGACTAGTTTTATAACAAGTAGGACAAGGTGAATAACTAGTATGTCTAGTTTTATAACTAGCATGTGTAGTTTTATAACCAGTATGTCTAGTTGTATGACTAATATGTCTGGTTTCATAATTAGTATGTCTAGTTGTAAAACTACAATATATAGTTTAATAACTAGTATTTCTAGTTTTATAACGAATATGACTAGTTGTATAACTAGTATGTCTAGTTTAATAACTACCATGTCACAACTAGTACGTCTTGTTGTATAGCTGGTATGTCTAGTTGTAAAACTAGTACGGCTAGTTTTATAACTTGTATGACTACCTTTTATAACTAGAATGTCTGGTTTTATAACTAGTATGTCTAGATTTATAACTGGTGTCTAGTTTTATAACTAGTATGTCTAGTTGTATAACAACTATTTCTAGTTGTATAGCTAGTATGCCTTGTATAACTAATGTCTATTTTTACAAGTAGTTTGTCTAGTTGTATGACCAGTATGTCTAGTTTCCTTACTAAAATAACTGGTTTTAGTGGGACTAGTTAAATAACTAGTATGTCTAGTTGTAAATCTAGAATTTGTAGTTATATAACTAGTATGTCTAGTTTTACAAGTACTATTTCTAGTCTTATAACTAGTATGTCTAGTTTTATGACTAATATTACTAGTTTTTACCTAGTAGGACCAGTTGAATCACTAGTATGTATAGTTTTATATACGTCTCGTTTTATAACTAGTATGTCAAGCTATTTAACTAGTAGGCCTAATAATATAACTACTATGTCTAGTTGTATAATTAGTATGTCTAGTTGGATAACTAGTATGTCTTGTTGTATAACCAGTATGTCTAGTTTTATAACTAGCATGTGTAGTTTTATAACCAGTATGTCTAGTTGTATGACTAATATGTCTGGTTTCATAATTAGTATGTCTAGTTGTAAAACTACAATATATAGTTTAATAACTAGTATTTCTAGTTTTATAACGAATATGACTAGTTGTATAACTAGTATGTCTAGTTTAATAACTACCATGTCACAACTAGTACGTCTTGTTGTATAGCTGGTATGTCTAGTTGTAAAACTAGTACGGCTAGTTTTATAACTTGTATGACTACCTTTTATAACTAGAATGTCTGGTTTTATAACTAGTATGTCTAGATTTATAACTGGTGTCTAGTTTTATAACTAGTATGTCTAGTTGTATAACAACTATTTCTAGTTGTATAGCTAGTATGCCTTGTATAACTAATGTCTATTTTTACAAGTAGTTTGTCTAGTTGTATGACCAGTATGTCTAGTTTCCTTACTAAAATAACTGGTTTTAGTGGGACTAGTTAAATAACTAGTATGTCTAGTTGTAAATCTAGAATTTGTAGTTATATAACTAGTATGTCTAGTTTTACAAGTACTATTTCTAGTCTTATAACTAGTATGTCTAGTTTTATGACTAATATTACTAGTTTTTACCTAGTAGGACCAGTTGAATCACTAGTATGTATAGTTTTATATACGTCTCGTTTTATAACTAGTATGTCAAGCTATTTAACTAGTAGGCCTAATAATATAACTACTATGTCTAGTTGTATAATTAGTATGTCTAGTTGGATAACTAGTATGTCTTGTTGTATAACCAGTATGTCTAGTTTTATAACTAGTATTTATAGTTGTATAACTAGTATGTCTAGTTTTATAACTAGTGGGTCTAGTTATATAGCTAGTAGGTCTTATTTTATAACTAGCATGTAAAGTTGTATAACTAATATGTCAAGTTTTATAACTAGTATTTCCAGTTGTATAACTAGTATGTCTAGTGTATAACTAGTTTGTCTGGTTGTTTAACACATATGACTAGTTCAAGAGCTTCCACAATACCATAGTGAACCTTTCAGCTACAAAGCCATGCATCATGCTCCTCATGTGAAACTGGACATTTCCACACTCATCTTTTCAAGTCTTCCATTGTACTTTCTATGTAGCGCCACTAGCTAGTGTTAGCGTTAGCATGTTGGCAGAGTGATACGAAGGACATGGATAGATGGGATGATGGTGGATGGATACATGATGGTCATCTGTTTGTAGTTTCCTCAGAATCTGTTTCCTGGGAAGCGATTCCTCAGAGTGGAGAGACTCCGCCTCCAAGAGAAGGACACACCCTCTGGTAAACAACATACAAATAACAAATGACTCGCAATTAATACTTTGATTTCAAATAAACACAAGTTAAAGGCAGATGCTGCAGTTGCTGTGGGGACTGCCCATTGTTCCAACACCCTATTTATTTGGAAACCCCAATTGTCAGAAAGACGTCCCTGTCCACTGCCGACACAAATTGTCCAAATGATCGCATCGACCCTGGAATGGGTCCACAATCGCTTTTTCTTTGTTTTCTTTTTCTTTCATTTCGGAAGACCGCCAGCATCATGCGTCACGCTTCTGTAGCCATGTTTGTTGACAGTTCCTTGACTCTTTCCCCGGACGACCTATGAACAATGATGATTGGTCGGGGTCATATTTGTCGTGTTGCCTCTCCCAATGTGAGGGTAATACCATATTAGTATATTAGGTTTTGGTGAGTTTGTGCCAGTCTCCTGACCAAGACACGGCAATGATTTATGGCACTATCATCTTCTAATCCCTAATGCCTAAAATAATGGTGCCTGCTGTGAAAGACAAAAATATAGTGTCGTCTGATCCCAGCATTACCTTGTCTTGTCTCGTCTTACCTTGTCTTACCTTGTCTTCTTGTCTTACCTTCTCTTATCTTGACGTGTCTTGTCTTACCTTATCTTGTCTTGTCTTATCTGTTCTGTTCTCATCTTAAACCCATTGAATGTGTCTGTGTCTCAGTGTAGTGAAAGGGAAGCTGTTCTTGTTTGGAGGAACATCCAAACCCGACGCTGCGGAATGTCTCCAGGGAGTCCACTGCTTCGACATCGGTAATGTCCATACAACAATATAATCATAGAACAATACAACCATACAGTAGAAGAAACAGTCTTTATTCGTCACACAACACACCACACTATAACACATGCTTGCACACACATGCTTTGATGGTGGCCGGTGAAATCGTTCCTCTGCATTTAACCATCCTGGCTTGTCCTTCCTCCGGGGGCACAGCCAGGAGCAGTGGGCAGCGTACGTGGACGCGCCCGGGGACCAGGTGATAAATGTCCATCGTTGGTCAGACGATGATGGGGGCATGTTTTTGAGGGGGGTCCTTACTGACGTGAGGTGGAGGAAACCCCATGTGAGCACGGGGAGAACATGCAATTTGGGAGATAACCCACCGGAGCACGGTGCCAACAGCGCCCCAGGCGGGAATCAAATCCAGGACCTTCTTGCTGTGAGGCAGCAGTGCAATGCACTGCGCCACCGTGCCACACAATACCATACAACCATACAATCATACAACCATACAATCATACAGTAGAACCATACAATCATAGAACCATACAACAATACAATCATACAACCACACAATCATACAACCATACAATCATACAGTAGAACCATACAATCATTGAACCATACAACAATACAATCATACAACCATGCAACAATACAATCATACAACCGTGCAATTATACAGTAGAACCATATAATCATAGAACCATATAACAATACAATCATAAAACCATACAATCATACAACCATGCAACAATACAGTCATACAACTATACAATCATAAACCATCCATCATACAGTAGAAACATACAGTCATAGAACCGTACGACAATACAATCATACCACACTACAATCATACAACCATACAATCATACAGTAGAAGCATGCAATCATAGAACCATACAACAATACAATCATACAACCACACAATCATACAACCATACAATCATACAGTAGAACCATACAATCATTGAACCATACAACAATACAATCATACAACCATGCAACAATACAATCATACAACCGTGTAATTATACAGTAGAACCATATAATCATAGAACCATATAACAATACAATCATAAAACCATACAATCATACAACCATGCAACAATACAGTCATACAACTATACAATCATAAACCATCCATCATACAGTAGAAACATACAGTCATAGAACCGTACGACAATACAATCATACCACACTACAATCATACAACCATACAATCATACAGTAGAAGCATACAGTCATAGAACCATACAACAATACAATCATACAATCATACAACAATACAATCATACAACCATGCAATCATACAACCATACAACAATACAATCATAAAACCATGCAACAATACAATCATACAACCATACAATCATAAACCATACAATCATACAGTATAAACATACCGTCACAGAACCATACAACAATACAATCATACAATCATTAAACAATACAATCATGCAACCATACAATCCTTCAGAGAGATAGAGTGATAGATAGATAGATAGATAGATAGATAGATAGATAGATAGATAGATAGATAGATAGATAGATAGATAGATAGATAGATAGATAGATAGATAGATAGATAGATAGATAGATAGATAGATAGATAGACAGACAGACACAGATAGATAGATAGATAGATAGATAGATAGATAGACAGACAGACGTCAGACAGACAGATAGATAGATAGATAGATAGATAGATAGATAGATAGATAGATAGATAGATAGATAGATAGATAGAGGGATAGATAGATAGATAGATAGATAGATAGATAGATAGATAGATAGATAGATAGATAGATAGATAGATAGATAGATAGATAGATAGAGGGATAGATAGATAGATAGATAGATAGATAGATAGATAGATAGATAGATAGAGGGATAGATAGATAGATAGATAGATAGATAGATAGATAGATAGATAGATAGATAGATAGATAGATAGATAGATAGATAGATAGAAATTATGCTGATAAAAATGTAAGTAATAATAAAACATATAGATTGAAAAGTATAAAGAAACAGAGGACGGTCGTCATGGTAATAGTGTGACTGTCCTTCCAGTGTCTCTCACCTGGCATCTCCTAGCAACCACGGGCGTGGCCCTCAGGACAGTCAGACACGCCTCCGTTGCCGTGGGTGACAACATCTACGTCTACGGAGGAATCCAGGAGGACGGTCCGACTGACGACCTGGTGGTGTTCAACACCGGTCTGTCTGTCTGACTCTCTGTTTGTTTGTCTGACACTGTCTGTCTTTCTGTCTGTCTGTCTGACACTCTGTCCGTCTGTCCATCTGACTATCTGTATGTCTGTCTCTCTGTCTGTCTGACACTCTGTCTGTCTGTCTGACTATCTGTCTGCCTGTCTGTTTGACACTGTCTGTCTGTCTTTCTGATTATCTGTCTGACTGTCTGACACTGTCTGACTATCTGTCTGTCTGTCTGTCTGTCACTGTCTGTCTGTCTGTCTAACCATTTGTTTGTCTTTGTCTGACACTCTGTCTGTCTGTCCATCTGACTATCTGTATGTCTGTCTGTTTCACAATCTGTATGTCTGACTATCTGTATGTCTGTCTGTCTGTCTGTCTGTCTGTCTGACTATCTGTCTGCCTGTCTGTCTGACACTGTCTGTCTGTCTATCTATCTGTCTGGCTGTCTTTCTGATTATCTGTCTGACTGTCTGACACTGTCTAAATGTCTGTCTGTCTGTCTGTCTGCCTGTCCTTCTGACTCAATGTCTGTCTATCTGCTTGTCTGTCTGTCTGACTGACTGTCTATTCACTCTCTTGTGTTTTAGTGTCTTGCACCTGGACTCCAGTGAAGACTACGGGGTCGCTGCCATCAGCACGGTAAGAAAACATTTATAATAATCAATAATCGATTTAATGATTATACATATACTGTCTGTGTGCGTGTGCAGGTACAGCCACACCCTAGCCGCTTTAGGGAAACAGGTTCTCATGTTGGGAGGCTGCGGAGAAGATGGAGAGATCAATAAGGATGTGCACGCTCTGAACACAGGTAAAGATGGATGGACAGACAGACAGACAAACAGACAGACAGACAGACAGATAGACGGACAGATAGACGGATGAATAGATAGCATGAGCTCTTGGCATCATAGCAGCATTAGCACTTAGCATTATAGCAGTATTAACTCTTAGCAGCAATAGCATCATAGCAACATTAGCTCTTAGAATCATAGCAGCATTAGCTCTTTGTGGCACGGTGGCGCAGTGCATTGCACTGCTGCCTCACAGCAAGAAGGTCCTGGGTCCGATTCCCCCCTGGGGCGCTGTTGGCACCGTGCTCTGGTGGGTTATCTCCCAAATAGGAGCCTTTCTATGTGGAGTTTGCATGTTCTCCCCGTGCTCACATGGGGTTTCCTCCACCTCACGTCAGTAAGGACTTCCACCAAAAACATGCACACATCATGGTCCGACCAGCGATGGACACTGGTCCCCGGGCGCGTCCACGTACGCTGCCCACTGCTCCTGGCTGTGGCCCCGGAGGAAGGACAAGCCAGGATGGTTGAATGCAGAGGATCCATTTCACCGGCACCATCAAAGCATGTGTGTGTGCAAGCGTGTAGTGTGGTGTGTTGCGTGACAAATAAAGATATAAACTGTTTCTTTCTTAACATCATTAGCATCATAGCAGCATTAGCTCTTACTATCATACAGTAGCAGCATGTATGTATTGTCTGCAGAGAACCTGATGTGGCAGCGCTGGGAGGTGAAAGGAGAGTCTCCACAAGCCTGGACTGGACACACACTGACCGCACACCATGACAAGGTACACACACACACACACAAACACAAAAAGACTAGAAACAGGAAGTCGTGTCGCTTCCTGCTGGAAAGAAGTGACCAGTGGGTATCTCTTTCAGGACATTTATCTGTTTGGAGGTTTAACTACGAACAAAGATGGAAGCGAGACGTCGTCAAAAGAAATCCACAAACTCAGCATCGGTGAGTGTGATGCATAGTTTGCACCTGTCTGTCTGTCTGTCTGTCTGTCTGTCTGTCTGTCTGACTCTCTCCCTGTCTGCCTCTCAGCTAAGATGAAGTGGAAGGTCCCTCTCTACGTTGGAATTCCTCCAATGCGACGACACGGACACACAGCGTTCATCCTCCACAGCCACGTGAGAGATGGATTTGTGACAGACAGGAAGCAAGCAGAGCACTTGTCACGGAGAAGTCTCTCTCTTAGAGAGAGAGGGGCATGTAGCCATCACTTCAAATCTCCCTCTCATCCTTTCTTATAAAAGGAACAGCCCAAAATGAACTTTCACTCCCCCCCCCCACACACACACACACACACATTTCACACACAAATTACTTTTTATAACATTGCGTAACGAGATACCATAGGACAACATAACACAACATAACCATTTATAACATTACATTACATTTACATTTCGCAGACGCTTTTATCCAAAGCCACTTACAATTATTCAAACACCGACGGACGCAGCCATCAGGAGCAATGAGGGGTTAAGTGTCTTGCTCAAGGACACTACAGCATGCTAGCAGGAGGAGCCTGGGATCCAACCAGCAACCATTAGATTACTAGACCACCAGCTCTACCTCCTGAGCTACCGTCCCCAGATATAAGATTTAATAAGGCAGTTTGGCCTGCCACACGCTCCCCAAGTGGCGTATTCAGGGACCTCGGGCACAGAGACATAGACGGAGGGGTAGAAAACACACAAGTTAATTGTGGCGAGGGGGCTTAATAGGGTCGCCCCGGGGCAGATGGACCCATGCCATGACAAGGCTCCTCTTCCGAGTGTGTGTGGGGATGGGGGTTTTACCTGTTGCTCATAGGCCAACCAACAATGCAACCACACCATCCCTTCACCCCAAAGTTAACATAACAAAGCAGAGCATAGCATAGCATAGCAATGCATAGCATAGCATAGCATAGCATAGCATAGCATAGCATAACATAACATAACATAACATAACATAGCATAGCATAACATAACATAACATAACATAACATAACATAACATAACATAACATAACATAACATAGCATGGCATAGCATGGCATAGCATAACATAGCATAACATAGCAAAGCATAACATAACATAACATAGCATAGCATAACAACATAACATAACATAACATAACAACATAACATAACGACAAGATAAAGTAAGATAAGATAAGTTAAAATAACATAAAATAAGACATGATAAAGTGAGATATAAGATAAGTTAAAATAACCTAACATAACCTAAGACAACAAAAAGTTAGATATGAAAAGATAAGTTAAAATAACATAACATAACAGAACACAAGTAACAAAATAACAAAAGACAAGATAAGGTTAGATATAAGATAAGTTAAAATAACAAAAGACAAGATAAGGTTAGATATAAGATAAGTTAAAATAACAAAAGACAAGATAAGGTTAGATATAGGATAAGTTAAAATAACAAAAGACAAGATAAGGTTAGATATAAGATAAGTTAAAATAACAAAAGACAAGATAAGGTTAGATATAAGATAAGTTAAAATAACAAAAGACAAGATAAGGTTAGATATAAGATAATTCAAGATTCAAGATTCAAGATTCAAGATTTTTATTTGTCACATACATATACATACTTCCATACATATATGCAGTGAAATGTAATGCAACGCACCCGGTGATAGCACACAAGAAGTCCTAGGAAAAAGTACTAAAATAAAATAAAATAAAAAGTAGAAAATTACTTTCTAATAGACCGACTAACTGACTCCTAAAACGTAATACAGTAAGTGGAATACTTATAGAATAAGATAAAAAATATATAGAATAAAATACAATAAAAAATAAATTGAAATAAAATGGAATAGGTTGAAGGAATATGGCTATGTATATACAGATATGTGCATTTAAAGTGGCATGTGAATTAAAGTGGCATGTGAATGTGGATAGTGTGAGGTAGTGTTTGGGATAATACAGCACAGTATACAACAGTACGGCGCAGCAATACGGCATCACGAACAACCCTGAACAGTGATACAGTATGCGGTACAGTATGCTACATACAGTACAGTAGGTAGTGGAGCCTAGTGCATGGCTCAGTTAGGACCCCTGGTGAGGTCAGCATTGACAGTTCTGATGGCTTGAGGGAAGAAACTCCGTCTCAGTCTCTCTGTTCTCGCTGCGTGACTGCGGAGGCGCTTGCCTGACCGCAGCAGCTGAAACAGTCCGTTGTTGGGGTGATGAGGATCCTTCATGATCCTACGGGCTCTGCTACTACACCTCCTGGTGTATAACTCCTGCAAGGGGGGGAGGGTAGTTCCAGTGGTACGTTCAGCTGAACGCACCACCCTCTGCAGGGCCCGCCTGTCCTGAACAGTACAGTTCCCAAACCAGGCAGTGATGTTGCCTGTCAGGATGCTCTCCACTGCTCCAGAATAGAAGGACTTGAGGATCCTCACCGAGACCCGGAATTTCCTCAGCTGCCTGAGGTGGTAGAGACGCTGCCTCGCCTTTCTCACCAGAGTGTCTGTGTGAACAGTCCATGTTAAGTCCTCAGTGATGTGGACTCCCAGATATCTGAAGCTGCTCACCCTATCGACAGAAGTCCCATTAATCCACAACGGCGCGTGCGTCCTCGATTGTGATCCACGCCTAAAGTCCACAATCAGCTCCTTGGTTTTGCTGACGTTCAGGTGGAGGCTGTTGTCCTGGCACCAGAGTGACAGGTCAGCCACCTCCTCGCGGTAGGCCTTCTCATCGCAGTCGGTGATCAGGCCCACGACCACGGTGTCGTCAGCAAACTTGATGATGGTGTTGGAGCTGGACCTGGCCACACAGTCATGTGTGTACAGGGAGTACAGTAGGGGGCTGAGGACGCAGCCCTGGGGGGATCCTGTATTCAGGGTGAGGGAGCTTGACATGTACTTCCCCACCTTGACCACCTGGGG
Source organism: Zeus faber (assembly GCF_960531495.2). NCBI lineage: Eukaryota > Metazoa > Chordata > Actinopteri > Zeiformes > Zeidae > Zeus > Zeus faber. Next base: position 29,424,977 of record NC_137204.1, on the reverse strand, counting down.
GCGGCCTGTGAGGAAGTCCAGGATCCAGGTGCACAGCGGAGCATTCAATCCTAGCTCCAACAACTTGACAGCCAGTCTGGTGGGGACTATGGTGTTGAAAGCTGAACTATAATCAATGAACAGCATTCTCACATAGGCCCCCTTCTGGCCATCCAGGTGCGTGAGCGTGGTGTGCAGTACCTGAGAGACCGCGTCATCCGTGGATCTGTTCTGCCGGTACGCGAACTGCAACGGGTCCAAGGTGCGGGGGGGGGGAGGCGCAGATGTAATCCTTAATCAGCCTCTCGAAACACTTCATGACCACCGAGGTGAGGGCCACCGGACGGTAGTCATTCAGGCAGGTTGGAGAGGCGATCTTCGGGACAGGAACGACGGTGGACCTCTTGAAGCAGGATGGGACCACTGATTCAGCCAGGGAGATGTTGAATATTGTGGTGAACACCGGAGCTAGCTGGTTAGCACAGGTCTTCAGTACTCGTCCAGATATGCCATCTGGGCCCGCAGCTTTCCTGGTGTTCACCCGCATCAAAGCCCTCCTGACCTCGTGCACGGACACTGAGAGTGCGCGCTCATCCCCAGCGGTGTAACTCCAATTAGCCGGCGAGCTAGCAGGTGTTGCTGCCAGACTCGAACCGTGCATAAAAGGAGTTCAGTTGGTTGGCCAGGGAGGCGTCCACACTCGTGGCTGGGGAGGAGCTGCTCTTGTAGTTTGTTATTGTTCGCAGCCCCTCCCACAAGCGTCTCGTGTCCCCCCGCTGCATCTGCAGCTCCACTGTCTCTCTGTACGTCCGTTTAGCGTCCCTCACCGCCCTCCGCAGATTGTACGACGCCGCTTTGTAATTGTCCATGTTACCAGATACAAGTCCGTCGTTGTAAGCGGCCGTGCGCGCATTCAGAGCGCAGCGGATGGATTTATCAACCCACGGCTTCTGGTTTGGAAATATCCAAACTTTCACCGTGGGAACGATTTCATCCGCGAGCGTAGCCACGAAACTCACTACAACCTCCGTAAACTCGCTGACGTCACTTGAACTCGCTCGGAACATGTCCCAGTCTACGTCAGTCAGAGCGTCCTGAAGCGCAGCCTCTGATTGGTCCGTCCACCGCTTCACTTCCCTCGTCATCACCAGATCCCGCGCGATCAGAGGCCTGTAAACAGGAAGCAGCGAGATCGCGGCGTGATCTGATTTCCCGAAAGCAGGAAGCGACACGGGCTTGTATCCGTTCTTGTAAGGAGTGTAACAATGGTCCAGAGTTCTGTCTCCCCTGGTGGCACACGTCATGTGTTGGTGGAAATTCGGCAGAACTTTTTTCAGGTTGGCCCTGTTAAAGTCCCCAGTCACCACCACAGCCGCGTCGGGATGTCTGTTCTGAAATCCGCACAACACATCGTACAGAACCGACAGAGCTGCGTCGGTGTCCGCTTGCGGTGGGATATAAACGGCTGTAATGATGACCGTGCTGAATTCCCGGGGGAGATAAAATGGACGGCATAGTATGGTCAGCTGTTCCAGGTTCGGCGAGCAGGAGCGGGAGAGGAATTTGGTGTTGTTGGCGTTACACCAGCGGTTGTTTACCATTAGGCAGACGCCTCCACCTTTGGATTTCCCCGACTCTCCCGTTCTGTCGCCGCGGAACACGGAGAAGGCCTCGGCTGGACGTATGGCTTCATCCGGCACCAGTGGGGTCAGCCATGTTTCCGTCAGGCAGAGGACGCAACAGTTCCTCGTGTCACGCTGGAATTGAATCCTCGCTCGAAGTTCATCCATCTTGTTCTCCAGGGACTGGACGTTCGCAAGAAGGATGCTTGGCAGAGGTGGACGGTAAGGTTGCGTCCTCATTCTGACCCGAATGCCGCCTCGTTTACCTCGGTGCTTCCTCCGTGGGCCGGCTCGTGGAACAGCGACTCCATTTCTGTTGTAGTTGTTGTTGCGAGTGTTCCCGCGTAGGATTTCCGCCGGCCACTCTGCTCCCACGGATAAAAAGTCCCAAAGTTGTTCGTTTAGGGAAATTTTTATATCCATGAGTGCATCGCGGCCGTATGAGTTAATTGTTGATGTTTTTCTGGCGAACATTGTGATAAAAAAAGGAAAAAAATACTAAAGAGTAAGAAAGAAACCGGAGCGCCGGCGCAGGCGACCGCTAGGGGCGGCGCCACTATCGCATAAGTTAAAATAACAAAAGACAAGATAAGGTTAGATATAAGATAAGTTAAAATAACATAAGACAAGATAAGGTTAGATATAAGATAAGTTAAAATAACAAAAGACAAGATAAGGTTAGATATAGGATAAGTTAAAATAACAAAAGACAAGATAAGGTTAGATATAGGATAAGTTAAAATAACAAAAGACAAGATAAGGTTAGATATAGGATAAGTTAAAATAACAAAAGACAAGATAAGGTTAGATATAAGATAAGTTAAAATAACAAAAGACAAGATAAGGTTAGATATAGGATAAGTTAAAATAACATAAGACAAGATGAGGTTAGATAAGGTACGATAGAATAAGATAAGTTAATGTTACGTATCCTAAATCTCATTGTTGAAAATGGGATTTGAGCAGTCCCTCCTCAGCGTGTTGTTTGTGTCGATTACGCACATTTCAGTATTTTTCGAGCTTATAGAGCTTGTGCGTAATCACCGGGTGTCATGACATTTCACTGCATATATGTACGACCATATGTGTATCTATGTGACAAATAATCTCAATGACTTGAACTTGAACTTGAAATGACTCAATGCATCCTCGCTCTGTTTGTCCACCAGGCGGCGCTAGTAAGACTAAATATGTGACATGATGTGTTTGATTGACAGCTGTTCATTTTCGGAGGGAGGAACGAGGAACAAGAGTTCAACGATCTGAAGATGATGAAGCTGATCAACCCTTCAGAGAGACAGCCAGGTATCTATCTATCTGTCTGTCTGTCTATCTATCTATCTATCTATCTATCTATCTGTCTGTCTGTCTGTTTATCTATCTATCTATCTATCTGTCTGTCTGTCTGTCTGTCTGTCTGTCTGTCTGTCTGTCTGTCTGTCTGTCTGTCTGTCTGTCTGTCTGTCTGTCTGTCTGTCTGTCTGTCTATCTATCTATCTATCCACTCTTGGCCTTACCACTGATGTTTCCTGTTGTTCTCTGCAGTGATGAAGGAGATTCTCTCAGAATTTGGTCTTCAGGGAATCAGCCACGGGTGAGTGGGTTTACTGACACTGACACAGCTGTGTGTGTGTGTGTGTGTGTGTGTCATTGATGCTAGTTTAGTGTATGATGTCTGTCTATCTGTCTGTCTATCTGTCTATCTGTCTGTCATTCTCCCTGAACAGGTGGGGTTTCACCCTCTGTTTCACTTTCCACTCTTAGTTCCATGTCTCTTGGTTTCAGCTTTGCTGCGACCAAAGTCCCCAACGTGAAGTACGAGCTGAGGGAGGCAGCGCCGGGTTCCCCTGCAGCCAGGAGCTCTGCAACGTACAGCCAGGTGGTCATGTACATATATCATACATCTACGTGTACACACTACTATATACATTATATATAAAAACAACATATACATCTACATATACACACTGCTATATAGATTATATATACATATAACATATACATCTACACACTACTATATACATGATATATATACAGTACATATAACATACATCTACATATACACACTACTATATAACATAATACACTGAGATGCTAAACTGTTGAGGGTTAGGGTTAGGTTAATGAACGTGTGGCTCGTTGTATAACTCGTCTGTCTAGCTGGAGAAAAAAAAGTCATATCAGGCGCTTGACGCTCTGGATCAAACAGTAAGTAGTAGTGTGTAATAAGCAGGATAATGTGCAGCCTGACGGTCATGATCACCAAATAACCTCCTTCAGAGAGACACCAGACCTG
>NC_137204.1:29368580-29416080 GCF_960531495.2 Zeus faber | reverse complement strand
AATTTAATTATAGTAGACTAGGATTAGATTTGATTACATTTAAGAAGATACGAGTAGAAAAGATTGGATGAGAGTCGATTGGTTGAGAGTTGATTAGGACTATATTACATTATATTGGATGAGAGTAGATTTGTTTTGAGTAGATGATGATTGTATTATATTGTATTATATATAGTATTGTATCATATTGTATATTAGAGTAGATAAGGATTATATTAGATTACATTGGATAAGAGTAGATTGGGATTTGATTGGAGTAGATTATAATTTGATTAGATTGTACTTGAGTAGATAAGGATTATGTTAGAGTTGATATGATTCGTGTAGATTAGGAAGGAATGTGGTCAGACCGTGAGAGAGATAAGGCGGGGTTGCCTCGGCTCGTTGTCTCTCATCCACCAATCGGTTCCGGCCGACGTACGACCTAATTTGCCTGGATTTCCCAGCATGCACCAGAGAACCTTCTGAACCAGAACTTCCTCAACCCTCCGGAGGGTCCTGTTCGTCATCTAAATAAGCCTCAGTGACCGGTTTTCGGTCTTTTATCCGCATTCAGAGCGCCCGAAGGCTCCCCAGAGCGCCGCAGGAAGCCCGACACCATTATATATGTCGCTCCCCTTTTGCACCCCTATAAGTAAAGCTCTCATGCGGTTGACATTTGTCCCACTTCGGTGGGACATATACTAAAATTGGAACGATACAGAGAAGATTAGCATGGCCCCTGCGCAAGGATGACACGCAAATTCGTGAAGCGTTCCTCATTTTGACATTAAAAATATGAGTTATGGTGTATTTTTGAGGAATTTAATGATTTTTCGGTGGATTTCCGCCACCTAGTGGCGAGTATCTCAAATGGCACACGGTGCGATGCTCGCTCTTCGCCGCCAGGAGGCAGCATTGCACTGTTTAAATCACTCTGCCATTTGCGCTGCTCGCAGAAAGATGGCGGAAATTCACCGAAAAATCAATAAATTGTGGATCCCTGTGGATCCCACTGTGGTTCGGGCATCTCCTTCTCGAGTAGATGCGAGTAGAGTAGATTATATTTGGATGAGATTAGATTAGATTAAAGCAGTTTATGATTTGATTGAACTAGAGTAGATTAGGATTATATACATTTTGTTTGATTCGATTAGGGTTAGATGGATTGGATTAGATTAGGATCAGATTATATAAGGATTGGATAATATTTTATAAGGATTAGATTGGATAACAATAGATTAGGACCAGAATCAATTGGGATTCGATTCGGTTAAATTGGATTAGAGTAAATTATATTAGGTGTAGATTAGAGGATATCAGATTTGATTTCGATTTGATTGGGATTAGAGTAGATTACAATAGAGCACTTTAGCATAGATGGGCATAAAATTTAATTGGATTAGAGTAGATTTGTATTCGAGCAGAATTCAATTTCATAGGGTTAGAGTAGATTGGGATTTGATTGGAGTAGATTATAATTTGATTAGATTGTACTTGAGTAGATAAGGATTATGTTAGAGTTGATATGATTCGTGTAGATTAGGAAGGAATGTGGTCAGACCATGAGAGAAATAAGGCGGGGTTGGCTCGGCTCATTGTCTCTCATCCACCAATCGGTTCTGGCCGACGTACGACCTAATTTGTTTGGACTTCCCAGCATGCACCAGAGAACCTTCTGAACCAGAACTTCCTCAACCCTCCGGAGGGTCCTGTTCGTCATCCAAATAAGCCTCGGTGACCGGTTTTCGGTCTTTTATCCGCATTCAGAGCGCCCGAAGGCTCCCCAGAGCGCCGCAGGAAGCCCGACACCATTATATATGTCGCTCCCCTTTTGCACCCCTATAAGTAAAGCTCTCATGCGGTTGACATTTGTCCCACTTCGGTGGGACATATACTAAAATTGGAACGATACAGAGAAGATTAGCATGGCCCCTGCGCAAGGATGACACGCAAATTCGTGAAGCGTTCCTCATTTTGACATAAAAAATATGAGTTATGGTGTATTTTTGAGGAATTTAATGATTTTTCGGTGAATTTCCGCCACCTAGTGGCGAGTATCTCAAATGGCACACGGTGCGATGCTCGCTCTTCGCCGCCAGGAGGCAGCATCGCACTGTTTAAATCACTCTGCCATTTGCGCTGCTCGCAGAAAGATGGCGGAAATTCACCGAAAAATCAATAAATTGTGGATCCCTGTGGATCCCACTGTGGTTCGGGCATCTCCTTCTCGAGTAGATGCGAGTAGAGTAGATTATATTTGGATGAGATTAGATTAGATTAAAGCAGTTTATGATTTGATTGAACTAGAGTAGATTAGGATTATATACATTTTGTTTGATTCGATTAGGGTTAGATTGGATTGGATTAGATTAGGATCAGATTATATAAGGATTGGATAATATTTTATAAGGATTAGATTGGATAACAATAGATTAGGACCAGAATCAATTGGGATTCGATTCGGTTAAATTGGATTAGAGTAAATTATATTAGGTGTAGATTAGAGGATATCAGATTTGATTTCGATTTGATTGGGATTAGAGTAGATTACAATAGAGCACTTTAGCATAGATGGGCATAAAATTTAATTGGATTAGAGTAGATTTGGATTCGATTAGAATTCAATTACATAGGGTTAGAGTAGATTGGGATTTGATTGGAGTAGATTATAATTTGATTAGATTGTACTTGAGTAGATAAGGATTATGTTAGAGTTGATATGATTCGTGTAGATTAGGAAGGAATGTGGTCAGACCATGAGAGAAATAAGGCGGGGTTGGCTCGGCTCATTGTCTCTCATCCACCAATCGGTTCTGGCCGACGTACGACCTAATTTGCCTGGATTTCCCAGCATGCACCAGAGAACCTTCTGAACCAGAACTTCCTCAACCCTCCGGAGGGTCCTGTTCGTCATCTAAATAAGCCTCAGTGACCGGTTTTCGGTCTTTTATCCGCATTCAGAGCGCCCGAAGGCTCCCCAGAGCGCCGCAGGAAGCCCGACACCATTGTATATGTCGCTCCCCTTTTGCACCCCTATAAGTAAAGCTCTCATGCTGTTGACATTTGTCCCACTTCGGTGGGACATATACTAAAATTGGAACGATACAGAGAAGATTAGCATGGCCCCTGCGCAAGGATGACACGCAAATTCGTGAAGCGTTCCTCATTTTGACATAAAAAATATGAGTTATGGTGTATTTTTGAGGAATTTATTGATTTTTCGGAGAATTTCCGCCACCTAGTGGCGAGTATCTCAAATGGCACACGGTGCGATGCTCGCTCTTCGCCGCCAGGAGGCAGCATCGCACTGTTTAAATCACTCTGCCATTTGCGCTGCTCGCAGAAAGATGGCGGAAATTCACCGAAAAATCAATAAATTGTGGATCCCTGTGAATCCCACTGTGGTTCGGGCATCTCCTTCTCGAGTAGATGCGAGTAGAGTAGGTTATATTTGGATGAGATTAGATTAGATTAGATTAAAGCAGTTTATGATTTAATTGAACTAGAGTAGATTAGGATTATATACATTTTGTTTGATTCCATTAGGGTTAGATTGGATTGGATTAGATTAGGATCAGATTATATAAAGATTGGATAATATTTTATAAGGATTAGATTGGATAACAATAGATTAGGACCAGAATCAATTGGGATTCGATTCGGTTAAATTGGATTAGAGTAAATTATATTAGGTGTAGATTAGAGGATATCAGATTTGATTTCGATTTGATTGGGATTAGAGTAGATTACAATAGAGCACTTTAGCATAGATGGGCATAAAATTTTATTGGATTAGAGTAGATTTGTATTCGAGCAGAATTCAATTTCATAGGGTTAGAGTAGATTGGGATTTGATTGGAGTAGATTATAATTCGATTAGATTGTACTTGAGTAGATAAGGATTATGTTAGAGTTGATATGATTCGTGTAGATTAGGAAGGAATGTGGTCAGACCGTGAGAGAGATAAGGCGGGGTTGCCTCGGCTCATTGTCTCTCATCCACCAATCAGTTCCGGCCGACGTACGACCTAATTTGCCTGGACTTCCCAGCATGCACCAGAGAACCTTCTGAACCAGAACTTCCTCAACCCTCCGGAGGGTCCTGTTCGTCATCCAAATAAGCCTCGGTGACCGGTTTACAGTCTTTAATCCGCATTCAGAGCGCCCGAAGGCTCCCCAGAGCGCCGCAGGAAGCCCGAAACCATTATATATGTCGCTCCCCTTTTGCACCCCTATAAGTAAAGCTCTCATGCTGTTGACATTTGTCCCACTTCGGTGGGACATATACCAAAATTGGAACGATACAGAGAAGATTAGCATGGCCCCTGCGCAAGGATGACACGCAAATTCGTGAAGCGTTCCTCATTTTGACATTAAAAATATGAGTTATGGTGTATTTTTGAGGAATTTAATGATTTTTCGGTGAATTTCCGCCACCTAGTGGCGAGTATCTCAAATGGCACACGGTGCGATGCTCGCTCTTCGCCGCCAGGAGGCAGCATCGCACTGTTTAAATCACTCTGCCATTTGCGCTGCTCGCAGAAAGATGGCGGAAATCCACCGAAAAATCAATAAATTGTGGATCCCTGTGGATCCCACTGTGGTTCCGGCATCTCCTTCTCGAGTAGATGCGAGTAGAGTAGATTATATTTGGATGAGATTAGATTAGATTAGATCAAAGCAGATTATGATTTGATTGAATTAGAGTAGATTAGGATTATATACATTTTGTTTGATTCGATTAAGGTTAGATTGGATTGGATTAGATTAGGATCACATTATATAAGGATTGGATTATATTTAATAAGGATTAGATTGGATAACAATAGATTAGGACCAGAATCAATTGGGATTCGATTCGGTTAAATTGGATTAGAGTAAATTATATTAGGTGTAGATTAGAGGATATCAGATTTGATTTCGATTAGATTGGAATAGAGTAGATTACATTAGAGCACTTTAGCATAGATGAGCATAAAATTTAATTGGTTTAGAGTAGATTTGGATTCGATTAGAATTCAATTACATAGGGTTCGAGTAGATTGGGATTTGATTGGAGTAGATTATAATTCGATTAGATTGTACTTGAGTAGATAAGGATTATGTTAGAGTTGATATGATTCGTGTAGATTAGGAAGGAATGTGGTCAGACCGTGAGAGAGATAAGGCGGGGTTGCCTCGGCTCGTTGTCTCTCATCCACCAATCGGTTCCGGCCGACGTACGACCTAATTTGCCTGGATTTTCCAGCATGCACCAGAGAACCTTCTGAACCAGAACTTCCTCAACCCTCCGGAGGGTCCTGTTCGTCATCTAAATAAGCCTCAGTGACCGGTTTTCGGTCTTTTATCCGCATTCAGAGCGCCCGAAGGCTCCCCAGAGCGCCGCAGGAAGCCCGACACCATTATATATGTCGCTCCCCTTTTGCACCCCTATAAGTAAAGCTCTCATGCGGTTGACATTTGTCCCACTTCGGTGGGACATATACTAAAATTGGAACGATACAGAGAAGATTAGCATGGCCCCTGCGCAAGGATGACACGCAAATTCGTGAAGCGTTCCTCATTTTGACATAAAAAATATGAGTTATGGTGTATTTTTGAGGAATTTAATGATTTTTCGGTGAATTTCCGCCACCTAGTGGCGAGTATCTCAAATGGCACACGGTGCGATGCTCGCTCTTCGCCGCCAGGAGGCAGCATCGCACTGTTTAAATCACTCTGCCATTTGCGCTGCTCGCAGAAAGATGGCGGAAATTCACCGAAAAATAAATAAATTGTGGATCCCTGTGGATCCCACTGTGGTTCGGGCATCTCCTTCTCGAGTAGATGCGAGTAGAGTAGATTATATTTGGATGAGATTAGATTAGATTAAAGCAGTTTATGATTTGATTGAACTAGAGTAGATTAGGATTATATACATTTTGTTTGATTCGATTAGGGTTAGATTGGATTGGATTAGATTAGGATCAGATTATATAAGGATTGGATAATATTTTATAAGGATTAGATTGGATAACAACAGATTAGGACCAGAATGAATTGGGATTCGATTCGGTTAAATTGGATTAGAGTAAATTATATTAGGTGTAGATTAGAGGATATCAGATTTGATTTCGATTTGATTGGGATTAGAGTAGATTACAATAGAGCACTTTAGCATAGATGGGCATAAAATTTAATTGGATTAGAGTAGATTTGGATTCGATTAGAATTCAATTTCATAGGGTTAGAGTAGATTGGGATTTGATTGGAGTAGATTATAATTTGATTAGATTGTACTTGAGTAGATAAGGATTATGTTAGAGTTGATATGATTCGTGTAGATTAGGAAGGAATGTGGTCAGACCATGAGAGAAATAAGGCGGGGTTGGCTCGGCTCATTGTCTCTCATCCACCAATCGGTTCTGGCCGACGTACGACCTAATTTGCCTGGATTTCCCAGCATGCACCAGAGAACCTTCTGAACCAGAACTTCCTCAACCCTCCGGAGGGTCCTGTTCGTCATCTAAATAAGCCTCAGTGACCGGTTTTCGGTCTTTTATCCGCATTCAGAGCGCCCGAAGGCTCCCCAGAGCGCCGCAGGAAGCCCGACACCATTGTATATGTCGCTCCCCATTTGCACCCCTATAAGTAAAGCTCTCATGCTGTTGACATTTGTCCCACTTCGGTGGGACATATACTAAAATTGGAACGATACAGAGAAGATTAGCATGGCCCCTGCGCAAGGATGACACGCAAATTCGTGAAGCGTTCCTCATTTTGACATAAAAAATATGAGTTATGGTGTATTTTTGAGGAATTTATTGATTTTTCGGAGAATTTCCGCCACCTAGTGGCGAGTATCTCAAATGGCACACGGTGCGATGCTCGCTCTTCGCCGCCAGGAGGCAGCATCGCACTGTTTAAATCACTCTGCCATTTGCGCTGCTCGCAGAAAGATGGCGGAAATTCACCGAAAAATCAATAAATTGTGGATCCCTGTGAATCCCACTGTGGTTCGGGCATCTCCTTCTCGAGTAGATGCGAGTAGAGTAGATTATATTTGGATGAGATTAGATTAGATTAGATTAAAGCAGTTTATGATTTGATTGAATTAGAGTAGATTAGGATTATATACATTTTGTTTGATTCGATTAAGGTTAGATTGGATTGGATTAGATTAGGATCACATTATATAAAGATTGGATTATATTTTATAAGGATTAGATTGGATAACAATAGATTAGGACCAGAATGAATTGGGATTCGATTCGGTTAAATTGGATTAGAGTAAATTATATTAGGTGTAGATTAGAGGATATCAGATTTGATTTCGATTAGATTGGGATTAGAGTAGATTACAATAGAGCACTTTAGCATAGATGGGCATAAAATTTAATTGGATTAGAGTAGATTTGTATTCGAGCAGAATTCAATTTCATAGGGTTAGAGTAGATTGGGATTTGATTGGAGTAGATTATAATTTGATTAGATTGTACTTGAGTAGATAAGGATTATGTTAGAGTTGATATGATTCGTGTAGATTAGGAAGCAATGTGGTCAGACCGTGAGAGAGATAAGGCGGGGTTGCCTCGGCTCGTTGTCTCTCATCCACCAATCGGTTCCGGCCGACGTACGACCTAATTTGCCTGGATTTCCCAGCATGCACCAGAGAACCTTCTGAACCAGAACTTCCTCAACCCTCCGGAGGGTCCTGTTCGTCATCTAAATAAGCCTCAGTGACCGGTTTTCGGTCTTTTATCCGCATTCAGAGCGCCCGAAGGCTCCCCAGAGCGCCGCAGGAAGCCCGACACCATTATATATGTCGCTCCCCTTTTGCACCCCTATAAGTAAAGCTCTCATGCGGTTGACATTTGTCCCACTTCGGTGGGACATATACTAAAATTGGAACGATACAGAGAAGATTAGCATGGCCCCTGCGCAAGGATGACACGCAAATTCGTGAAGCGTTCCTCATTTTGACATAAAAAATATGAGTTATGGTGTATTTTTGAGGAATTTAATGATTTTTCGGTGGATTTCCGCCACCTAGTGGCGAGTATCTCAAATGGCACACGGTGCGATGCTCGCTCTTCGCCGCCAGGAGGCAGCATTGCACTGTTTAAATCACTCTGCCATTTGCGCTGCTCGCAGAAAGATGGCGGAAATTCACCGAAAAATCAATAAATTGTGGATCCCTGTGGATCCCACTGTGGTTCGGGCATCTCCTTCTCGAGTAGATGCGAGTAGAGTAGATTATATTTGGATGAGATTAGATTAGATTAAAGCAGTTTATGATTTGATTGAACTAGAGTAGATTAGGATTATATACATTTTGTTTGATTCGATTAGGGTTAGATTGGATTGGATTAGATTAGGATCAGATTATATAAAGATTGGATAATATTTTATAAGGATTAGATTGGATAACAATAGATTAGGACCAGAATCAATTGGGATTCGATTCGGTTAAATTGGATTAGAGTAAATTATATTAGGTGTAGATTAGAGGATATCAGATTTGATTTCGATTTGATTGGGATTAGAGTAGATTACAATAGAGCACTTTAGCATAGATGGGCATAAAATTTAATTGGATTAGAGTAGATTTGTATTCGAGCAGAATTCAATTTCATAGGGTTAGAGTAGATTGGGATTTGATTGGAGTAGATTATAATTCGATTAGATTGTACTTGAGTAGATAAGGATTATGTTAGAGTTGATATGATTCGTGTAGATTAGGAAGGAATGTGGTCAGACCATCAGAGAAATAAGGCGGGGTTGGCTCGGCTCATTGTCTCTCATCCACCAATCGGTTCTGGCCGACGTACGACCTAATTTGTTTGGACTTCCCAGCATGCACCAGAGAACCTTCTGAACCAGAACTTCCTCAACCCTCCGGAGGGTCCTGTTCGTCATCCAAATAAGCCTCGGTGACCGGTTTTCGGTCTTTTATCCGCATTCAGAGCGCCCGAAGGCTCCCCAGAGCGCCGCAGGAAGCCCGACACCATTATATATGTCGCTCCCCTTTTGCACCCCTATAAGTAAAGCTCTCATGCGGTTGACATTTGTCCCACTTCGGTGGGACATATACTAAAATTGGAACGATACAGAGAAGATTAGCATGGCCCCTGCGCAAGGATGACACGCAAATTCGTGAAGCGTTCCTCATTTTGACATAAAAAATATGAGTTATGGTGTATTTTTGAGGAATTTAATGATTTTTCGGTGAATTTCCGCCACCTAGTGGCGAGTATCTCAAATGGCACACGGTGCGATGCTCGCTCTTCGCCGCCAGGAGGCAGCATCGCACTGTTTAAATCACTCTGCCATTTGCGCTGCTCGCAGAAAGATGGCGGAAATTCACCGAAAAATCAATAAATTGTGGATCCCTGTGGATCCCACTGTGGTTCGGGCATCTCCTTCTCGAGTAGATGCGAGTAGAGTAGATTATATTTGGATGAGATTAGATTAGATTAAAGCAGTTTATGATTTGATTGAACTAGAGTAGATTAGGATTATATACATTTTGTTTGATTCGATTAGGGTTAGATTGGATTGGATTAGATTAGGATCAGATTATATAAGGATTGGATAATATTTTATAAGGATTAGATTGGATAACAATAGATTAGGACCAGAATCAATTGGGATTCGATTCGGTTAAATTGGATTAGAGTAAATTATATTAGGTGTAGATTACAGGATATCAGATTTGATTTCGATTTGATTGGGATTAGAGTAGATTACAATAGAGCACTTTAGCATAGATGGGCATAAAATTTAATTGGATTAGAGTAGATTTGGATTCGATTAGAATTCAATTACATAGGGTTAGAGTAGATTGGGATTTGATTGGAGTAGATTATAATTTGATTAGATTGTACTTGAGTAGATAAGGATTATGTTAGAGTTGATATGATTCGTGTAGATTAGGAAGGAATGTGGTCAGACCATGAGAGAAATAAGGCGGGGTTGGCTCGGCTCATTGTCTCTCATCCACCAATCGGTTCTGGCCGACGTACGACCTAATTTGCCTGGATTTCCCAGCATGCACCAGAGAACCTTCTGAACCAGAACTTCCTCAACCCTCCGGAGGGTCCTGTTCGTCATCTAAATAAGCCTCAGTGACCGGTTTTCGGTCTTTTATCCGCATTCAGAGCGCCCGAAGGCTCCCCAGAGCGCCGCAGGAAGCCCGACACCATTGTATATGTCGCTCCCCTTTTGCACCCCTATAAGTAAAGCTCTCATGCTGTTGACATTTGTCCCACTTCGGTGGGACATATACTAAAATTGGAACGATACAGAGAAGATTAGCATGGCCCCTGCGCAAGGATGACACGCAAATTCGTGAAGTGTTCCTCATTTTGACATAAAAAATATGAGTTATGGTGTATTTTTGAGGAATTTATTGATTTTTCGGAGAATTTCCGCCACCTAGTGGCGAGTATCTCAAATGGCACACGGTGCGATGCTCGCTCTTCGCCGCCAGGAGGCAGCATCGCACTGTTTAAATCACTCTGCCATTTGCGCTGCTCGCAGAAAGATGGCGGAAATTCACCGAAAAATCAATAAATTGTGGATCCCTGTGAATCCCACTGTGGTTCGGGCATCTCCTTCTCGAGTAGATGCGAGTAGAGTAGGTTATATTTGGATGAGATTAGATTAGATTAGATTAAAGCAGTTTATGATTTGATTGAACTAGAGTAGATTAGGATTATATACATTTTGTTTGATTCCATTAGGGTTAGATTGGATTGGATTAGATTAGGATCAGATTATATAAAGATTGGATAATATTTTATAAGGATTAGATTGGATAACAATAGATTAGGACCAGAATCAATTGGGATTCGATTCGGTTAAATTGGATTAGAGTAAATTATATTAGGTGTAGATTAGAGGATATCAGATTTGATTTCGATTTGATTGGGATTAGAGTAGATTACAATAGAGCACTTTAGCATAGATGGGCATAAAATTTTATTGGATTAGAGTAGATTTGTATTCGAGCAGAATTCAATTTCATAGGGTTAGAGTAGATTGGGATTTGATTGGAGTAGATTATAATTCGATTAGATTGTACTTGAGTAGATAAGGATTATGTTAGAGTTGATATGATTCGTGTAGATTAGGAAGGAATGTGGTCAGACCGTGAGAGAGATAAGGCGGGGTTGCCTCGGCTCATTGTCTCTCATCCACCAATCAGTTCCGGCCGACGTACGACCTAATTTGCCTGGACTTCCCAGCATGCACCAGAGAACCTTCTGAACCAGAACTTCCTCAACCCTCCGGAGGGTCCTGTTCGTCATCCAAATAAGCCTCGGTGACCGGTTTACAGTCTTTAATCCGCATTCAGAGCGCCCGAAGGCTCCCCAGAGCGCCGCAGGAAGCCCGACACCATTATATATGTCGCTCCCCTTTTGCACCCCTATAAGTAAAGCTCTCATGCTGTTGACATTTGTCCCACTTCGGTGGGACATATACTAAAATTGGAACGATACAGAGAAGATTAGCATGGCCCCTGCGCAAGGATGACACGCAAATTCGTGAAGCGTTCCTCATTTTGACATTAAAAATATGAGTTATGGTGTATTTTTGAGGAATTTAATGATTTTTCGGTGAATTTCCGCCACCTAGTGGCGAGTATCTCAAATGGCACACGGTGCGATGCTCGCTCTTCGCCGCCAGGAGGCAGCATCGCACTGTTTAAATCACTCTGCCATTTGCGCTGCTCGCAGAAAGATGGCGGAAATCCACCGAAAAATCAATAAATTGTGGATCCCTGTGGATCCCACTGTGGTTCCGGCATCTCCTTCTCGAGTAGATGCGAGTAGAGTAGATTATATTTGGATGAGATTAGATTAGATTAGATCAAAGCAGATTATGATTTGATTGAATTAGAGTAGATTAGGATTATATACATTTTGTTTGATTCGATTAAGGTTAGATTGGATTGGATTAGATTAGGATCACATTATATAAGGATTGGATTATATTTAATAAGGATTAGATTGGATAACAATAGATTAGGACCAGAATCAATTGGGATTCGATTCGGTTAAATTGGATTAGAGTAAATTATATTAGGTGTAGATTAGAGGATATCAGATTTGATTTCGATTAGATTGGAATAGAGTAGATTACATTAGAGCACTTTAGCATAGATGAGCATAAAATTTAATTGGTTTAGAGTAGATTTGGATTCGATTAGAATTCAATTACATAGGGTTCGAGTAGATTGGGATTTGATTGGAGTAGATTATAATTCGATTAGATTGTACTTGAGTAGATAAGGATTATGTTAGAGTTGATATGATTCGTGTAGATTAGGAAGGAATGTGGTCAGACCGTGAGAGAGATAAGGCGGGGTTGTCTCGGCTCGTTGTCTCTCATCCACCAATCGGTTCCGGCCGACGTACGACCTAATTTGCCTGGATTTTCCAGCATGCACCAGAGAACCTTCTGAACCAGAACTTCCTCAACCCTCCGGAGGGTCCTGTTCGTCATCTAAATAAGCCTCAGTGACCGGTTTTCGGTCTTTTATCCGCATTCAGAGCGCCCGAAGGCTCCCCAGAGCGCCGCAGGAAGCCCGACACCATTATATATGTCGCTCCCCTTTTGCACCCCTATAAGTAAAGCTCTCATGCGGTTGACATTTGTCCCACTTCGGTGGGACATATACTAAAATTGGAACGATACAGAGAAGATTAGCATGGCCCCTGCGCAAGGATGACACGCAAATTCGTGAAGCGTTCCTCATTTTGACATAAAAAATATGAGTTATGGTGTATTTTTGAGGAATTTAATGATTTTTCGGTGAATTTCCGCCACCTAGTGGCGAGTATCTCAAATGGCACACGGTGCGATGCTCGCTCTTCGCCGCCAGGAGGCAGCATCGCACTGTTTAAATCACTCTGCCATTTGCGCTGCTCGCAGAAAGATGGCGGAAATTCACCGAAAAATCAATAAATTGTGGATCCCTGTGGATCCCACTGTGGTTCGGGCATCTCCTTCTCGAGTAGATGCGAGTAGAGTAGATTATATTTGGATGAGATTAGATTAGATTAAAGCAGTTTATGATTTGATTGAACTAGAGTAGATTAGGATTATATACATTTTGTTTGATTCGATTAGGGTTAGATTGGATTGGATTAGATTAGGATCAGATTATATAAGGATTGGATAATATTTTATAAGGATTAGATTGGATAACAATAGATTAGGACCAGAATGAATTGGGATTCGATTCGGTTAAATTGGATTAGAGTAAATTATATTAGGTGTAGATTAGAGGATATCAGATTTGATTTCGATTTGATTGGGATTAGAGTAGATTACAATAGAGCACTTTAGCATAGATGGGCATAAAATTTAATTGGATTAGAGTAGATTTGGATTCGATTAGAATTCAATTTCATAGGGTTAGAGTAGATTGGGATTTGATTGGAGTAGATTATAATTTGATTAGATTGTACTTGAGTAGATAAGGATTATGTTAGAGTTGATATGATTCGTGTAGATTAGGAAGGAATGTGGTCAGACCGTGAGAGAAATAAGGCGGGGTTGGCTCGGCTCATTGTCTCTCATCCACCAATCGGTTCTGGCCGACGTACGACCTAATTTGCCTGGATTTCCCAGCATGCACCAGAGAACCTTCTGAACCAGAACTTCCTCAACCCTCCGGAGGGTCCTGTTCGTCATCTAAATAAGCCTCAGTGACCGGTTTTCGGTCTTTTATCCGCATTCAGAGCGCCCGAAGGCTCCCCAGAGCGCCGCAGGAAGCCCGACACCATTGTATATGTCGCTCCCCATTTGCACCCCTATAAGTAAAGCTCTCATGCTGTTGACATTTGTCCCACTTCGGTGGGACATATACTAAAATTGGAACGATACAGAGAAGATTAGCATGGCCCCTGCGCAAGGATGACATGCAAATTCGTGAAGCGTTCCTCATTTTGACATAAAAAATATGAGTTATGGTGTATTTTTGAGGAATTTATTGATTTTTCGGAGAATTTCCGCCACCTAGTGGCGAGTATCTCAAATGGCACACGGTGCGATGCTCGCTCTTCGCCGCCAGGAGGCAGCATCGCACTGTTTAAATCACTCTGCCATTTGCGCTGCTCGCAGAAAGATGGCGGAAATTCACCGAAAAATCAATAAATTGTGGATCCCTGTGAATCCCACTGTGGTTCGGGCATCTCCTTCTCGAGTAGATGCGAGTAGAGTAGATTATATTTGGATGAGATTAGATTAGATTAGATTAAAGCAGTTTATGATTTGATTGAATTAGAGTAGATTAGGATTATATACATTTTGTTTGATTCGATTAAGGTTAGATTGGATTGGATTAGATTAGGATCACATTATATAAAGATTGGATTATATTTTATAAGGATTAGATTGGATAACAATAGATTAGGACCAGAATGAATTGGGATTCGATTCGGTTAAATTGGATTAGAGTAAATTATATTAGGTGTAGATTAGAGGATATCAGATTTGATTTCGATTAGATTGGGATTAGAGTAGATTACAATAGAGCACTTTAGCATAGATGGGCATAAAATTTAATTGGATTAGAGTAGATTTGTATTCGAGCAGAATTCAATTTCATAGGGTTAGAGTAGATTGGGATTTGATTGGAGTAGATTATAATTTGATTAGATTGTACTTGAGTAGATAAGGATTATGTTAGAGTTGATATGATTCGTGTAGATTAGGAAGCAATGTGGTCAGACCGTGAGAGAGATAAGGCGGGGTTGCCTCGGCTCGTTGTCTCTCATCCACCAATCGGTTCCGGCCGACGTACGACCTAATTTGCCTGGATTTCCCAGCATGCACCAGAGAACCTTCTGAACCAGAACTTCCTCAACCCTCCGGAGGGTCCTGTTCGTCATCTAAATAAGCCTCAGTGACCGGTTTTCGGTCTTTTATCCGCATTCAGAGCGCCCGAAGGCTCCCCAGAGCGCCGCAGGAAGCCCGACACCATTATATATGTCGCTCCCCTTTTGCACCCCTATAAGTAAAGCTCTCATGCGGTTGACATTTGTCCCACTTCGGTGGGACATATACTAAAATTGGAACGATACAGAGAAGATTAGCATGGCCCCTGCGCAAGGATGACACGCAAATTCGTGAAGCGTTCCTCATTTTGACATAAAAAATATGAGTTATGGTGTATTTTTGAGGAATTTAATGATTTTTCGGTGGATTTCCGCCACCTAGTGGCGAGTATCTCAAATGGCACACGGTGCGATGCTCGCTCTTCGCCGCCAGGAGGCAGCATTGCACTGTTTAAATCACTCTGCCATTTGCGCTGCTCGCAGAAAGATGGCGGAAATTCACCGAAAAATCAATAAATTGTGGATCCCTGTGGATCCCACTGTGGTTCGGGCATCTCCTTCTCGAGTAGATGCGAGTAGAGTAGATTATATTTGGATGAGATTAGATTAGATTAAAGCAGTTTATGATTTGATTGAACTAGAGTAGATTAGGATTATATACATTTTGTTTGATTCGATTAGGGTTAGATTGGATTGGATTAGATTAGGATCAGATTATATAAAGATTGGATAATATTTTATAAGGATTAGATTGGATAACAATAGATTAGGACCAGAATCAATTGGGATTCGATTCGGTTAAATTGGATTAGAGTAAATTATATTAGGTGTAGATTAGAGGATATCAGATTTGATTTCGATTTGATTGGGATTAGAGTAGATTACAATAGAGCACTTTAGCATAGATGGGCATAAAATTTAATTGGATTAGAGTAGATTTGTATTCGAGCAGAATTCAATTTCATAGGGTTAGAGTAGATTGGGATTTGATTGGAGTAGATTATAATTTGATTAGATTGTACTTGAGTAGATAAGGATTATGTTAGAGTTGATATGATTCGTGTAGATTAGGAAGGAATGTGGTCAGACCATGAGAGAAATAAGGCGGGGTTGGCTCGGCTCATTGTCTCTCATCCACCAATCGGTTCTGGCCGACGTACGACCTAATTTGTTTGGACTTCCCAGCATGCACCAGAGAACCTTCTGAACCAGAACTTCCTCAACCCTCCGGAGGGTCCTGTTCGTCATCCAAATAAGCCTCGGTGACCGGTTTACGGTCTTTAATCCGCATTCAGAGCGCCCGAAGGCTCCCCAGAGCGCCGCAGGAAGCCCGACACCATTATATATGTCGCTCCCCTTTTGCACCCCTATAAGTAAAGCTCTCATGCGGTTGACATTTGTCCCACTTCGGTGGGACATATACTAAAATTGGAACGATACAGAGAAGATTAGCATGGCCCCTGCGCAAGGATGACACGCAAATTCGTGAAGCGTTCCTCATTTTGACATAAAAAATATGAGTTATGGTGTATTTTTGAGGAATTTATTGATTTTTCGGAGAATTTCCGCCACCTAGTGGCGAGTATCTCAAATGGCACACGGTGCGATGCTCGCTCTTCGCCGCCAGGAGGCAGCATCGCACTGTTTAAATCACTCTGCCATTTGCGCTGCTCGCAGAAAGATGGCGGAAATTCACCGAAAAATCAATAAATTGTGGATCCCTGTGAATCCCACTGTGGTTCGGGCATCTCCTTCTCGAGTAGATGCGAGTAGAGTAGGTTATATTTGGATGAGATTAGATTAGATTAGATTAAAGCAGTTTATGATTTGATTGAATTAGAGTAGATTAGGATTATATACATTTTGTTTGATTCGATTAAGGTTAGATTGGATTGGATTAGATTAGGATCACATTATATAAAGATTGGATTATACTTTATAAGGATTAGATTGGATAACAATAGATTAGGACCAGAATGAATTGGGATTCGATTCGGTTAAATTGGATTAGAGTAAATTATATTAGGTGTAGATTAGAGGATATCAGATTTGATTTCGATTAGATTGGGATTAGAGTAGATTACAATAGAGCACTTTAGCATAGATGGGCATAAAATTTAATTGGATTAGAGTAGATTTGTATTCGAGCAGAATTCAATTTCATAGGGTTAGAGTAGATTGGGATTTGATTGGAGTAGATTATAATTTGATTAGATTGTACTTGAGTAGATAAGGATTATGTTAGAGTTGATATGATTCGTGTAGATTAGGAAGGAATGTGGTCAGACCGTGAGAGAGATAAGGCGGGGTTGCCTCGGCTCGTTGTCTCTCATCCACCAATCGGTTCCGGCCGACGTACGACCTAATTTGCCTGGATTTCCCAGCATGCACCAGAGAACCTTCTGAACCAGAACTTCCTCAACCCTCCGGAGGGTCCTGTTCGTCATCTAAATAAGCCTCAGTGACCGGTTTTCGGTCATTTATCCGCATTCAGAGCGCCCGAAGGCTCCCCAGAGCGCCGCAGGAAGCCCGACACCATTATATATGTCGCTCCTCTTTTGCACCCCTATAAGTAAAGCTCTCATGCCCTTGACATTTGTCCCACTTCGGTGGGACATATACTAAAATTGGAACGATACAGAGAAGATTAGCATGGCCCCTGCGCAAGGATGACACGCAAATTCGTGAAGCGTTCCTCATTTTGACATAAAAAATATGAGTTATGGTGTATTTTTGAGGAATTTAATGATTTTTCGGTGGATTTCCGCCACCTAGTGGCGAGTATCTCAAATGGCACACGGTGCGATGCTCGCTCTTCGCCGCCAG
Organism: Zeus faber; assembly: GCF_960531495.2. Lineage (NCBI taxonomy): Eukaryota > Metazoa > Chordata > Actinopteri > Zeiformes > Zeidae > Zeus > Zeus faber. The sequence continues at coordinate 29,398,444 of NC_137204.1, read as the reverse complement.
GAGGCAGCATTGCACTGTTTAAATCACTCTGCCATTTGCGCTGCTCGCAGAAAGATGGCGGAAATTCACCGAAAAATCAATAAATTGTGGATCCCTGTGGATCCCACTGTGGTTCGGGCATCTCCTTCTCGAGTAGATGCGAGTAGAGTAGATTATATTTGGATGAGATTAGATTAGATTAAAGCAGTTTATGATTTGATTGAACTAGAGTAGATTAGGATTATATACATTTTGTTTGATTCGATTAGGGTTAGATTGGATTGGATTAGATTAGGATCAGATTATATAAGGATTGGATAATATTTTATAAGGATTAGATTGGATAACAATAGATTAGGACCAGAATCAATTGGGATTCGATTCGGTTAAATTGGATTAGAGTAAATTATATTAGGTGTTGATTAGAGGATATCAGATTTGATTTCGATTTGATTGGGATTAGAGTAGATTACAATAGAGCACTTTAGCATAGATGGGCATAAAATTTAATTGGATTAGAGTAGATTTGGATTCGATTAGAATTCAATTACATAGGGTTAGAGTAGATTGGGATTTGATTGGAGTAGATTATAATTTGATTAGATTGTACTTGAGTAGATAAGGATTATGTTAGAGTTGATATGATTCGTGTAGATTAGGAAGGAATGTGGTCAGACCATGAGAGAAATAAGGCGGGGTTGGCTCGGCTCATTGTCTCTCATCCACCAATCGGTTCTGGCCGACGTACGACCTAATTTGTTTGGACTTCCCAGCATGCACCAGAGAACCTTCTGAACCAGAACTTCCTCAACCCTCCGGAGGGTCCTGTTCGTCATCCAAATAAGCCTCGGTGACCGGTTTACGGTCTTTTATCCGCATTCAGAGCGCCCGAAGGCTCCCCAGAGCGCCGCAGGAAGCCCGACACCATTATATATGTCGCTCCCCTTTTGCACCCCTATAAGTAAAGCTCTCATGCGGTTGACATTTGTCCCACTTCGGTGGGACATATACTAAAATTGGAACGATACAGAGAAGATTAGCATGGCCCCTGCGCAAGGATGACACGCAAATTCGTGAAGCGTTCCTCATTTTGACATAAAAAATATGAGTTATGGTGTATTTTTGAGGAATTTATTGATTTTTCGGAGAATTTCCGCCACCTAGTGGCGAGTATCTCAAATGGCACACGGTGCGATGCTCGCTCTTCGCCGCCAGGAGGCAGCATCGCACTGTTTAAATCACTCTGCCATTTGCGCTGCTCGCAGAAAGATGGCGGAAATTCACCGAAAAATCAATAAATTGTGGATCCCTGTGAATCCCACTGTGGTTCGGGCATCTCCTTCTCGAGTAGATGCGAGTAGAGTAGGTTATATTTGGATGAGATTAGATTAGATTAAAGCAGTTTATGATTTGATTGAATTAGAGTAGATTAGGATTATATACATTTTGTTTGATTCGATTAAGGTTAGATTGGATTGGATTAGATTAGGATCACATTATATAAGGATTGGATTATATTTAATAAGGATTAGATTGGATAACAATAGATTAGGACCAGAATCAATTGGGATTCGATTCGGTTAAATTGGATTAGAGTAAATTATATTAGGTGTAGATTAGAGGATATCAGATTTGATTTCGATTAGATTGGGATTAGAGTAGATTACAATAGAGCACTTTAGCATAGATGGGCATAAAATTTAATTGGTTTAGAGTAGATTTGTATTCGAGCAGAATTCAATTTCATAGGGTTAGAGTAGATTGGGATTTGATTGGAGTAGATTATAATTTGATTAGATTGTACTTGAGTAGATAAGGATTATGTTAGAGTTGATATGATTCGTGTAGATTAGGAAGGAATGTGGTCAGACCGTGAGAGAGATAAGGCGGGGTTGCCTCGGCTCGTTGTCTCTCATCCACCAATCGGTTCCGGCCGACGTACGACCTAATTTGCCTGGATTTCCCAGCATGCACCAGAGAACCTTCTGAACCAGAACTTCCTCAACCCTCCGGAGGGTCCTGTTCGTCATCTAAATAAGCCTCAGTGACCGGTTTTCGGTCTTTTATCCGCATTCAGAGCGCCCGAAGGCTCCCCAGAGCGCCGCAGGAAGCCCGACACCATTATATATGTCGCTCCCCTTTTGCACCCCTATAAGTAAAGCTCTCATGCATTCGTCCCACTTCGGTGGGACATATACTAAAATTGGAACGATACAGAGAAGATTAGCATGGCCCCTGCGCAAGGATGACACGCAAATTCGTGAAGTCTTCATTTTGACATAAAAAATATGAGTTATGGTGTATTTTTGAGGAATTTAATGATTTTTCGGTGAATTTCCGCCACCTAGTGGCGAGTATCTCAAATGGCACACGGTGCGATGCTCGCTCTTCGCCGCCAGGAGGCAGCATCGCACTGTTTAAATCACTCTGCCATTTGCGCTGCTCGCAGAAAGATGGCGGAAATTCACCGAAAAATCAATAAATTGTGGATCCCTGTGGATCCCACTGTGGTTCGGGCGTCTCCTTCTCGAGTAGATGCGAGTAGAGTAGATTATATTTGGATGAGATTAGATTAGATTAGATTAAAGCAGATTATGATTTGATTGAATTAGAGTAGATTAGGATTATATACATTTTCTTTGATTCGATTAAGGTTAGATTGGATTGGATTAGATTAGGATCAGATTATATAAGGATTGGATTATATTTTATAAGGATTAGATTGGATAACAATAGATTAGGACCAGAATCAATTGGGATTCGATTCGGTTAAATTGGATTAGAGTAAATTATATTAGGTGTAGATTAGAGGATATCAGATTTGATTTCGATTAGATTGGAATAGAGTAGATTACATTAGAACACTTTAGCATAGATGGGCATAAAATTTAATTGGTTTAGAGTAGATTTGGATTCGATTAGAATTCAATTTCATAGGGTTAGAGTAGATTGGGATTTGATTGGAGTAGATTATAATTCGATTAGATTGTACTTGAGTAGATAAGGATTATTTTAGAGTTGATATGATTCGTGTAGATTAGGAAGGAATGTGGTCAGACCGTGAGAGAGATAAGGCGGGGTTGCCTCGGCTCGTTGTCTCTCATCCACCAATCAGTTCCGGCCGACGTACGACCTAATTTGCCTGGACTTCCCAGCATGCACCAGAGAACCTTCTGAACCAGAACTTCCTCAACCCTCCGGAGGGTCCTGTTCGTCATCTAAATAAGCCTCAGTGACCGGTTTTCGGTCTTTTATCCGCATTCAGAGCGCCCGAAGGCTCCCCAGAGCGCCGCAGGAAGCCCGACACCATATATATGCCGCTCCCCTTTTGCACCCCTATAAGTAAAGCTCTCATGCGGTTGGCTTTTGTCACACTTCGGTGGGACATATACTAAAATTGGAACGATACAGAGAAGATTAGCATGGCCCCTGCGCAAGGATGACACGCAAATTCGTGAAGCGTTTCTCATTTTGACATAAAAAATATGAGTTATGGTGTATTTTTGAGGAATTTATTGATTTTTCGGTGAATTTCCGCCACCTAGTGGCGAGTATCTCAAATGGCACACGGTGCGATGCTCGCTCTTCGCCGCCAGGAGGCAGCATCGCACTGTTTAAATCACTCTGCCATTTGCGCTGCTCGCAGAAAGATGGCGGAAATTCACCGAAAAATCAATAAATTGTGGATCCCTGTGGATCCCACTGTGGTTCGGGCATCTCCTTCTCGAGTAGATGCGAGTAGAGTAGATTATATTTGGATGAGATTAGATTAGATTAAAGCAGTTTATGATTTGATTGAACTAGAGTAGATTAGGATTATATACATTTTGTTTGATTCGATTAGGGTCAGATTGGATTGGATTAGATTAGGATCAGATTATATAAGGATTGGATCATATTTTATAAGGATTAGATTGGATAACAATAGATTAGGACCAGAATCAATTGGGATTCGATTCGGTTAAATTGGATTAGAGTAAATTATATTAGGTGTAGATTAGAGGATATCAGATTTGATTTCGATTAGATTGGGATTAGAGTAGATTACAATAGAGCACTTTAGCATAGATGGGCATAAAATTTAATTGGATTAGAGTAGATTTGGATTCGATTAGAATTCAATTACATAGGGTTAGAGTAGATTGGGATTTGATTGGAGTAGATTATAATTTGATTAGATTGTACTTGAGTAGATAAGGATTATGTTAGAGTTGATATGATTCGTGTAGATTAGGAAGGAATGTGGTCAAACCGTGAGAGAGATAAGGCGGGGTTGCCTCGGCTCGTTGTCTCTCATCCACCAATCGGTTCTGGCCGACGTACGACCTAATTTGCCTGGATTTCCCAGCATGCACCAGAGAACCTTCTGAACCAGAACTTCCTCAACCCTCCGGAGGGTCCTGTTCGTCATCCAAATAAGCCTCGGTGACCGGTTTTCGGTCTTTTATCCGCATTCAGAGCGCGCGAAGGCTCCCCAGAGCGCCGCAGGAAGCCCGACACCATTATATATGTCGCTCCCCTTTGCACCGCTATAAGTAAAGCTCTCATGCAATTAACATTTGTCCCACTTCGGTGGGACATATACTAAAATTGGAACGATACAGAGAAGATTAGCATGGCCCCTGCGCAAGGATGACACGCAAATTCGTGAAGCGTTCCTCATTTTGACATTAAAAATATGAGTTATGGTGTATTTTTGAGGAATTTATTGATTTTTCGGTGAATTTCCGCCACCTAGTGGCGAGTATCTCAAATGGCACACGGTGCGATGCTCGCTCTTCGCCGCCAGGAGGCAGCATCGCACTGTTTAAATCACTGCCATTTGCTCTGCTCGCTCTCTGTTCTCGCTGTTTGGCTGTGGAGGCTCTTGCTCGACCGCAGCAGCTGGAACAGTCCATTGTTGTGGTGGTGAGGATCCTTCATGATGTTGCAGCTCTGCTACTACACCTCCCTTTGTATAAGTCCTGCAGGGAGGGGAGGGTTGTTCCAGTGGTACGTTGGGCTGAACGCACAACCCTCTGCAGAGCCCGCCTGTCCTGAGCAGTACAGTTCCCAAACCATTTGGGGGGTATGACCCCCCTAATTTAAACTTGGACCCTTTTGTGAAAACAAAAGGTCGGGGGTACATGTCAACATCCTTCTTACCTGTCATCATAAACATTACAATATATTTCCCTTATTCATGCCTGGAAGAATCCAGTAACAGGATTTCAGACACCCCTAATGTGGACCGTACCATTACGCTGGGAATCGCACTCCACAGTTCAGATCAGAGCCAAATAAAAACAGTTTTTATTGTGGATTTAATTATTTCCTCCGTTTTCTAATTGAATGAAACAAAGAAGGTCCTGCGCATGATGGGCACAGCCTCTCAGTCACTGTTAGTGTCTCACTGCACTTAATTTACAGAAAAGACTACCCTGTTTCCATACCATACCATAACACTTTTGGAGGTTGTATACCAACATTGGGTGAGAGGTAGAATTATTCTGTGGAAACGCAGAGTTTTATTTAAATCTTAATCTGAAGATTGTCTAATTAATATACATTAAATGGCTGTATTCATTCCGTACCATAATTTGAAGGTCCTTTATTTTGAAATTCCACATCAGAATGCTGTGAAACCATATGGGCGATGTCTTGAGGTGGGCGTACTGCCATTTTGCAGTTGAATGATTCTGTGGAATCGTGGTGTTTTCTTTTATTTCTTACCTGAGATTTGTCTAATAATTTTGTGAACAGTGAATGGTTGTTTTCTATCCACAGCATATTTTCAAGGCCTTTTATTTTAAAATTTCTCAAAAATACAGAAGCAGAGAGTTGCCTCCGCTCGTTGGATTCTTCCATATATATAGGAGAGAAATAATCAATCCAGTTGCTCTTCACTCAAATTAGATACACAGGACGAATGAAATGAAATGAAATGAATACATCTACAGTTAAAAATAACATTTTTATTGTTTTTTTTATTTCCGCTGAGTGTATGTGGGCTGGTCCGCACCCAGAGCGATGAAACTTAACTGGGTGGACTGTCCTCAGTAGTGTATGCAGTCAGCACAGTCAGAAAGAGGAGACACCATGTGCGGTATTATCTGTCTAACAGTATTAATGTAGAAGCTACTCTATGCATCCATCCATCTATCTATCTGTCTGTCTATCTGTCTATCTGTCTGTCATTCTCCCTGAACAGGTGGGGTTTCACCCTCTGTTTCACTTTCCACTCTTAGTTTCATGTCTCTTGGTTTCAGCTTTGCTGCGACCAAAGTCCCCAACGTGAAGTACGAGCTGAGGGAGGCAGCGCCGGGTTCCCCTGCAGCCAGGAGCTCTGCAACGTACAGCCAGGTGGTCATGTACATATATCATACATCTACGTGTACACACTACTATATACATTATATATAAAAACAACATATACATCTACATATACACACTGCTATATACATTGTATGTACATATAACATAAACACACTGCTATATACATTAATATACATAAAACATACATCTACATATACACACCACTATATACATCATATATACAGTACATATAACATCGCCATATACACACACCACTATATACATTATATATACATATAACATATACATATACACAGTACTATATACATTATATATACTGTGTATATATACACATAACAAATATACATCTACATATACACACCGCCATAGACATTTTATATATAGCAAAGGCCCCCTACGCCATGAGCAACAGAGCGACCAGGATCCTCCAACTCAGGAAGGAGCTGAAAACCCTGACGCAACAGTACAAGGAGGCAAGTGAGGAGGAGAGGGGCGCTCTCTCAGAGCTGCGCCACGCTCTCCACAAGAAACTCACTACCTTGAAGAGAGCCAACTGGCATCGGAGGCAGAGGAAGGAAAGGGCCAGGAAGCGGACTGCCTTTCTAGCTAACCCCTTTGGGTTTACTAAACAGCTGCTGGGGCAGAAGCGCAGTGGGCAGCTCACCTCTTCCAAATCTGAGATTGACAGCTACTGACAGGGAGCAAGATCTGGGCCAAAGCAAGTCCTTGATTAATCCTCCTGCACCAACCCTGAACTTTGAGGAAAAGGAGCCCACCTTGAAGGAGATCCAGGAGGTGGTCAAAAAGGCAGGCCCAGGACCGAGTGGGGTACCCTATAAGGTGTACAAGAACTGCCCAAAGCTACTCCACAGCCTCTGGAGGACCATGAAGGTGATCTGGAGTAGGGGCAGTGTTGCTCATCAATGAAGGTGTGCGGAAGGGGTGTGGATTCCAAAGTAGGAGAAGTCAAAGAACATTGACGAGTTCAGAACCATCTCGCTGCTCAGTGTTGAAGGGAAGATATTCTTCAGCATTGTGTCAAGGCGCCTGATACAATACTTCCTCCTAGGGAATTCATACATCGACACCTTGGTCCAGAAAGGCGGGATCCCAAAGGTTCCACGCTGTCTGGAGCACACAGGCATGGTTACCCAGCTGATCCAGGAAGCCCAGAAGAACAAGGGGGACCTGGTGGTGCTGTGCTTGATTCCCCACAAGCTGGTTGAGCAGGTTCTTAACCAGCACCATGTCCCAGGCAAGTTCAAAGACCTCAAACTGGACTACTACAACAGCAGTTGTAGTAGTCCAACCCTCCAACTGAGTCCCTCAGTTGGAGGGTCTCCTCCGGGACTACAACATTGGAGTGGATCAAGCTCGAGAAGGGAATCTTCACTGGATGTACAATTTCAGTGATCCTCTTTGCGCTCGCCATGAACATGCAGGGGAAGTCAGCTGAGGTTGAGTGCAGAGGACCACTAACCAAGTCTGGTGTCTGACAACCTCCCATCAGGGCCTTGATGGATGACATTACCGTGACAACTACATCTGTCCCGGGGAGCAGGTGGATCCTGAAGGATATGGAGGACCTGATCACTTGGGCTCGCATGAGCTTCAAGCCAATGAAATCCAAATCCCTAGGGCTGAAGAAGGGTAAGAGCGTCGAAGTACCACTTCAGGGTTGGCAGCACCCTGATACCATCGATCAGCGAGAAACTAGTGAAAAGCTTGGGAAAAGTGTTTAACAGCAGCCTAAGGGACACGGCAGCCATCCAAGCGACCGACAAGTCAGGCCTTCCAGGCATGTTTAAACCCTCGATATACCAGCATGGCATCCTTCCACAGATCCTCTGGCCTCTCTTGGTCTACGAAGTCCTGATCTCCACCTTTGAGGGATTCGAGAGGAGAGTCAGTAGGTTCCTAAGGAAGTGGTTGGGTCTTCCGCGAAGCCTGAGCAACATCACCCTGTACGGTAAGAACAACATGCTGAAGCTCCCCATCAGGAGCCTGAATAAAGTGTGACCGAAAGGTCTACCTGGCCGGCATCCAGGTCAGAAGAGGTCGGAAGTGGAAGGCAGCAGAGGCCGTTGAGGTTGCTGAGTCTCGTCTGAGATACAGCTCACTGGTGGGCATGGTGACAAGTTGAAGGGCTGGCCTTGGTAGTAGCTCAAAACCATGCTACGATTAGTTTGAAGGGGAAGGATAGGAGGGCCATGATCCAGCAGGACGTACGAGCTTCAGTCGAGGAGGAGCGTGCCACCCGATGGACCGAAAGGTTACATGGGCTGAGCTCTGGAAAGTATAGCCTTCGACCTGCAGAAGCAACCTAAGTTCCCAGCAACTGTTGCCGTCACAACATTGAGGCTAGACATGGTGCTGCTCTCAGAAGCCTCAAAGCAGGTCATCCTGTTGGAAATCACTGTCCCTTGGGAAGACCGCATCGAGGAAGCCAATGAGCGGAAGAAAGGCAAGTATGCTGAGTTGGTGGAGCAGTGCCGTGCCAATGGGTGGCGAGCGAGGTGTGAGCCCATCAAAGTAGGGAGCAGAGGGTTTGCTGGCCAGTCCCTCTGTATGGCCTATAACATGCTGGGCATCACAGGAATGAGGAAGCGAAAGGACATAAAGATGATCACAGAGGCAGCTGAAATTGCCACAAGTTGGCTGTGGATCAGGAGAGGAGAGGCGTGGGTGAGGTAGTGCTACCAGGACTTGATCAGACCCGGCTGGGTCGCCTGAGCAAGGGTGTCAGTTGCAGACATGAAACACCTAATGAACCCAGGATACAAAACTGATGATATGTCCAGGTGCATTGCAAGATGTATATTTATAAAATATATAACATATACATCAACACATACACACTACTATATACATTAAATATATAAATAAAACATACATCTACATATACACACCACTATATACATTATCGTGGTGTGTATATGTAGATGTATGTGAGTGTGAGTGTGGGGGTTTGCAGCGCAGAGTCTGGTATCGATCCAAACAGCCACGTCTCAAAGGACGATGAAAAGTTTCTCTATTCCCCAACAGGAGCTGAAGTTCATCCAGTTTGTTGCACAGTGAACGCTCATTAGTAAGAAATATTCCCGGTAACGGTGGTCAAGTTTGCGTCTGCGGAGACGCCGAGTGCACCGACACAATTCCCTCGCCTCCGGCGTTTCAGTGTGTACAAGGGAAGAGTGCGTCTCTTAACAGAATGTCCAGCAATTTAAAAAATGAAAATAATTGGAGTTTCATTCATTGTTAATCATTTATTGTTTCTTGTATTTTTATTATTGTCTATATTTTTATCATCACCATTCTTTGTCTTTTGTTATGTATTAATTATCTTTTCCTGCCAGAGCCATGGAGCTGTCCCAGGCCGCTGCCTCCCTCCAGGCCTAGATCGCACCTTGCAGGAAGAAGAGAAGAACGTCCAGAAACACAGCGAACACCTTCTGTCCATCATGCAGCCGTTCAAAGGAATGTGAAGACAGACGGGCAGACAGAGAGAAAGAAAGAAAGGCAGACAGATGGACAGACAGGCACAGAGGCGGACAGACAAACAGGCAGACAAAGAGACTGATAGGCAGACAGACTGACAGACTGACTGACAGAGAGACAGGCGGACAGAAGGAGCAGTGTGTAGGATTTAGTGCCATCTAGTGGCGAAGTGACCCCCCCCATGGCGCTGCAACATGGGGGTGCAACATGAGGGTGCAACATGGCGGAGGAACATGACGGTGCCACATGAGGGTACAACATGTCGCTGCAACATGGCGGTGGAACATGACGGTGCAACATGTTGCTGCAACATGGCAGCGGAACATGGGGGTGCAACATGGGGCAGCAACATGGCGCTGTAACATGTGCTGTGCAACATGGTGCTGCGACATTGGGGTGGGACATGGAGGCCTCTGTGAAGTGTACCCGCTCCTTATGTAGATAAAGGCGTCATTCTTAGGAAACGCCAACATAACGATTCTTATTTTCATGAGATTATACACTAATTAAAACACACTTATCAATATTATATTCCATTTCTGACAAGTCCGTTCCCCAAACTCTAAACATTGCACCTTAAATTCTTAATTAATATTTATTTACATTTAATAAAGAATGTAAGAAAAATAGTATATATATATATATATATATATATATATATATATATATATATATATATATATATATATATATATATATATATATACGTATATATATATATATAACACCCGCCATATATTGTATATATACACACAGTATATATATCCCGTATATGCAGTATATATAAACTTTATATCCAGTATATGTGTGTATATATATATACACCGTATATGCAATATATTTATATTTATATACATGCACAGATAAACACATACAGACAGTATATACTGTATAGAAATGAATGCACATTCTGTATTATGTGAACACATCATATATTGTGGCGCTGCGGGGTAACTGAACGGGTGGAGGAGAAGGCGGAGACGGCGCCGCTTTCATTTCCTCGCCGCCGCAGCAGCGTTTGACGTTTCCAAGCAACGAGGTGAGCGGAGCTGGATGACGTCGCTTCGCAGCCTGACAGCGCCTCGTTACGTCATCATCAAGGGCATTCCTACACGTCACACTGTTCCCTACAAGTTAAAGTGTGTACATCTGCAAAAATAGTACTTTCACGTTTTAAGGAACGAACACACACACACACACACACACACACACACCCCCATCGCCGCTGTCGCGGTCCACGGCGGAAACGGATCACTATTTCGCAGCGGGCCGCACAACAATAATGCGCCAACCGGAGTCCACGCGTTCCCCGGCGGTGTCACTATCTGGCAGCGGCGGTGAGCGCTTCGGCGCATTTTCTGAGATCCGCTTCCTGACGAGTCACTTGGTAAAAATAAATAAATAAAGAAAGAGTGGATTTTACGGGCGAACGAGTCAGAGCTTCGGTGCAGCTCTGTTGGACACGGAGTTCTCGCACACACAAAAAAAAACCCCACACCCACCCAATCCTCTGTAAGTGATTTATTAAGACTGAAGAATGCAAAGTGTGGATGCTGGAATATTTTGAGACCAAGTATCTCAAAAATATTTATTTTGACGATAACTGCAAATTGTGAATCACATTAAAAATAAAACTTGATGTAATTAATATAATACCAATGATATATTTTGGCGGAATGTGGAAGTATAAATCAGTTACAATATCCAATTTGAATTATGCGTGAATGAATATGAATTATAATGAATATGAAGCAAGATTCAAGATTCAAGATTCAAGATTCAAGATTTCTTATTTGTCACATACATATACATACTTCCATACATATATGCAGTGAAATGTAATGCAACGCACCCGGTGATAGCACACAATAAGTCCTAGGAAAAAGTACAAAAATAAAATAAAATAAAAAAGTAGAAAATTCCTTTCTAATAGACCGACTAACTGACTCCTAAAACGTAATACAGTAAGTGGAATACTTATAGAATAAGATAAAAAATATATAGAATAAAATACAATAAAAAATAAATTGAATTAAAATGGAATAGATAGAAGGAATATGCCTATGTATATACAGATATGTGCATTTAAAGTGGCATGTGAATTAAAGTGGCATGTGAATGTGAATAGTGTGAGGTAGTGTTTGGGATAATACAGCACAGTATACAACAGTACGGCGCAGCAATACGGCATCACGAACAACCCTGAACAGTGACACAGTATGCGGTACAGTATGCTACATACAGTACAGTAGGTAGTGGAGCCTAGTGCATGGCTCAGTTAGGACCCCTGGTGAGGTCAGCGTTGGCAAGCAATGACTAATTACAGTATTAACTCTGTAGTCATTACATTTCACTGTATATATGTATGGAAGTATGTATATGTATGTGACAAATAAAAAATCTTGAATCTTGAATCTAGTATATTATTCGCTGCATAGTATTCTTACATGAATCAACTGTGTCTACTTTTTACTTTGTTCACACTTTGCAAACTACACAAAGGAAGTTTCCAAGGAGTTCCACAAGGTGCTCCATCTGACGTTCCACCACATATTATGGGACGCAGGATCCAGACGCGACGGCTGCCCGAGGCGGGGACCGACACTCGGATCGGCTTCCGTGCGCGATCCCCGGGTCGACTCCCTCGCGGCTTCCGTTCGCGGCGGACGGATCGTTCACGAGTCTCTCGCCCCCCAGAGGCAACTTGTGTCGGTGGCTGGAGCCGCGGAGCAGCGCGGGAAGCGGCGCAAAGTTCCCGCAGCGAAAAGGTGAGAAAGGTGAGAAAGGTGAGAAAGGTGAGAAAGGTGAGAACGCCCCGATTAGCGCCCTGCCGCCCGTGCGCACGGGGCCCCGGGAGCCGCGACGCCGAGCGGCCGAGCGGGGGGGAGGGAGGCGGAACGTCCGGCGCCCGTCGGCGTTCCGCAGGGGACGCGTGTTTATGTTTCCCTCTGAAATGACGAACCGTGCGGCCCGCAGGCGTCGTGCCGCGGCGCCTCTCCACGGGCGCCCCGCGAAGACGCAGGGGCGTGAACGGCGCAGAGCGCGGGCGGCAGCAACATGGCCGACGGGGCAGCTGCGGCGGGGCAGGAGCCGCTGTCGCACGCAGGGGATGAGCGGTCGCGGGACGACGCGGTCGTAGCGAACGAATCTCTGGAGGAGAAGGAGGAGCCGTGCGTCGCACTGCGGGGGCCACACCAGAAGCGGCGCGTCAGGCGTCAGCGCTTCAGATACGCGACCACGTTGATCGACGTGGAAGGTCACACCAAGCGTCGGCGTGGGGTTAGGGTGTCACGCCGCCAGCCTCCCGGATTCCTCGCGGTTTGTTTTTTTCAGACTGGGTTCCATTTCTCCGGGCCCAAGCGTAAAAACTGGAGCGTAGATTCCCATAGAGGTCCATTCAAACAGATGCATTTAGTGAAAATATTCAATTACCAAGCCCGGTGTACATAAATCGCATACCTAAAATGGCTGATATGCAGTCCTCACGTGAATTACTTTTCGCCACAACAAATGAAACCTCACTAATGTAAAGAAAATATTATCATTCCAGCAGGAGAACAAATGTCACGCCCAGGATAGACTTTAGATTTTACTTCATACCGGGGAAGTAGAGATGGGTCCGATCAAATATCAGTACCGGGCGCCGATGCTGACGTTATTCGCTCATGGGATGTCGGACTGACGTCGCCACTCTGCCTGCCGCTCCGCCTGCCGTTCCGCATTCCATTCCTTAGCTTGCGTTGGACCATGAATCCGCCGTTTTATTTTGCCGATTTAATGGCTTGCCTCCTCGGCAAATGATTCGGCTGTAAAGCGCAGGCAGGAGCCGGCGGTTGGAGTTGCACAAAGCACTGTGATCGGAGCGGCGGCTCAGCTGCGTTGGTCCGCAAAGTAAGAGGCCGCCATTCCTGCGTGTATAACATGCGTCGCCGTAAAGATGCTGGGAGTTGTAGTTACAGCCGCGTGGCCAATCCCCGGATGAGGATCAAAAACGACTGATTGATAAGTGCTGGTTGCGTCCGCTTCAAAACCAAAACAATCCCACGTCAACGTCGCTGCCGTATTGGAACTTGATAGACTGACTGGCCTGTACACAAACACCGGTAAACGGGGGAGCTGTGGTGTTTCTGCATGAAAAGCACTGTAACGTTTACACACAAATATAATTTCCTTCAGATAGTTTTAGTCGGGTTGGACATGTTTCAGCGTCATGTACTGAGCCATCTTGGTAATATCGATCTACATTTGGTTGGTTTTTCACTAATATCTGCTCCGTATGTGGATCGATTTGGATGAAAGTTCAACCCTGGGGTCTTTGTGACAGCGCCGTTCAAACAAGACATAAACCGTGTTTGTGTGTTATGCCAAAGTTGGTTTTCAAGATAGTTTTAGGCTTCAAAGTTCTGAGAATTTTCTTCCCGAACAATAACAATAAGGGGCTGCCAAACAATTACAAACGGGCTTATGAGATATAGAAAAAAGGTATGGGAATCCGTATCAGTATCGGCACATACTGTATGCATCGAATTGGAACTGAAAAACAGTGGATCGATGCATCTCTACGGGATTGTGTTTGCGTTATTTCATTCATTACATTTACATTTAGTCATTTAGCAGACGCTTTTATCCAAAGCGACTTACAATTGTTCAAACACCGATGGACGCAGCCATCAGGAGCAATTAGGGGCTAAGTGTCTTGCTCAAGGACACTACAGCATGCTAGCAGGAGGAGCCTGGGATCCAACCAGCAACCTTTAGATGACTAGACCACCAGCTCTACCGCCTGAGCTACCATCCCCTAGAATGCACCTGGCCATGCAGCTCAGGTAGGCTCAGGGGTCCTAGTGCCTGTCAATCTCAATGAACACATCTCCAACTACGTTCACAAACAAACAGACTATGAATGCGAATGAAATGAAAAGCAAAGATTCACTTGAACCCTTTAAAGGTTCGTACATTCCACAGTTTGTTGTTTCAGTGGAAAGTCAGCAGAGTGATGCTGTCACCAGCGCGTGGTAAACGGAATGAAGACGGACCCGGTGTGAACTGACCAATCAACAAAATGAGGCGACGCACTTCGCGGCGGTGACGTACGGCTGCTGGCGCCTCACAGCTGTTGGAATCAAACCTCGATTCACCGAGACTCGAACCCCGATTCGCTGAGCAACGAAAAGAGCAACATGGTCAAACAAGCTTCTTGAGTTGCGTTTCAGTGAGTGGGCTGGCGAGCGTGAGAATGTTCCATAATAAACACTCAGGACCAAATCCGTGCGGGTGAAGGGCCGAGGCATCGGACATAATTCATATTGAATGTGTCTGATTCACAACTGGCATTTGCAATTTGCATTTTGTCAGAAGTAAATTATTTTTACTTCACTTCCCTTCACTCATTTCTCGGCCAAAACAGATCGTTTTTAGGGAACTGAAAGACTTTGTGGGATCCAGCGCCGAAGCGACCCTTCTCGCTCTTCCTCATCGTTTACGGGAATCCTGCCGTGCTGACTGTGCATAACAACAACTGACGCAAACAGACCAAGTGTCGGTAATGCAACCACTCTTCTTACTGAGTGACTCGCCAGGAACCAAATCTTCAAAAAGTGTCAAACTTTCTGTCACTATTTGTTGGTGCAGATGACAGGGTTTTACCAGTCTGACCAGGAGGGCCCAGGACTTCTTACCTCCTCAGAAAGACCGGGAGGCTCCAGGACCTCTTACCCCCTCAGAAAGACCAGGAGGCTCCAGGACCTCTTACGTCCTCAGAAAGACCTCCAGGACTTACCTCTTCAAAAAGACCAGAAGGCTCCAGGACTTCTTACCTCCTCAGAAAGACCAGAAGGCTCCAGGACTTCTTACCTCCTCAGAAAAACCAGGACCTCCAGGACTTCCTACCTCCTCAGAAAGACCTCCAGGACCTCTTACCTCCTCAGAAAGACCAGGAGGGTCCAGGACCTCTTACCTCCTCCTGGATTCCTCCTTCCTGGTTCTTGATTGGATTCACCCACCTCCACCTTAAACTTGAAAAAAAATAAAAATAAAAAAAATAAATAATAATAATTATTATTATTATTATAAAATTGCAATAACTTTAAAAATTGCATTTTATGGCCTTTTGTTTTTGTTTCCAGCAACACTTTTGGTTATGTGACAAAGTTGTTACAGATGTGTTGCACATCTTACTCAGCATGGACTCTTCTTATACTTATACTCTTCTACTAAACGTACCCTTACCTGTTCTACAGGAACCAACTCACTCTACACATACCTGTAGAGAAAAATCCAAGAAGATCCTTGTCCTCACCTGGTCTTGTCTGACAGAGAGGCGTAATAAACATCGGTATCCGTTTATCTTTGAGGCCATTGCCGAGAAATGACAACCTTATATGGCAACGACATTGGATTGGAACTATGGACCCTATGGAACTTGCACAAATGACCGACTTATGCTTGAGGTTCCCTGAACGCGGTCTGAGCTTGGAATTTCAGCCTTTTGTTGTAATGCCCCTGCAGCTTCTTGGAATAGTCTTGAATTCTCTACTAACTTATGGACAATGTAAAACCATGGTCACACACCTCCTTGCCTCAATCTGTAATTGTGTTAATTGATTTTATCTGTGTTGTGTTTGTATTTTATTGTTTTTAATTTATTTATCGCTGCATGATGTGATCTTGGCGTCATTTTAAATGAGGGCTACCCACAATTGTGTTCCAGATAATTTAAATAAAGGTTGAATGAATGAAAGTTCTGTGTACAGTACATTACATTTCATTTAGCAGACGCTTTTATCCAAAGCGACTTACAATTGTTCAAACACTGACGGACGCAGCCATCAGGGGTTAAGTGTCTTGCTCAAGGACACTACAGCATGCTAGCAGGAGGAGCCTGGGATCCAACCAGCAACCTTTAGATCACTAGACCACCTGCTCTACCGCCTGAGCTACCCCCCTGTATTCCACATTACTGGTGGAATAACTTATCCAACCTTGCTATCTGACCTAAAGGTATACTAAACTGTAATAACGGTTCATCGAATCATCTGGTTCATAACCTGCCCTGTTTCCACCTGATACCGACCTCTGTCCTGTACTGAATATATAGTACTTTCCTGGAATACTATATTGACTAAAAGAGATTATTGTTCCAAAAATCAGTGTTATATTTTGGTGAAAGTTGTCTTTAAAGGATAAAATGTAAGTCTCTGGTATGAGTGGATGGTGGCCGGGGTGTCTAACCAGGCAAACCGCCACGACCCACCAGCGCTCGTCAGTCTTCTGACCGTGTATGGACTCCCGACGGCATGGCGCAGTCACTGCTTTAACGATTTCCAGCCATTTACTTGTTTAATCATTCGGTGGAATTGATGTGTTTTTGGTTTTAACCTTTGGTGAAAATTGCAGTGTCATTTCATTGACCGACACTTACTCACACCCTGAGGACAACACTTGGGCCCAAGACAAGCAGACGGTAGCAAAACAAGGCAAAGCAAAATGTAAGGTCTAGTGCTTTGCTTAAGAGCAGCGAGACGGTAGTTTGTAAAGAAAAAAACTGCAGGTTTTGACTTATTTGCTTCCCCTGAAATGTTCCGTCTCTGTATTCCTGCAGCCCCAGCTGTGTGGAGGCTGCAGGGACCTGATGGAATCCAGATGTTGTGGGAATGGCACAGACAAACACAATATATGTTATTTAATGCACACATTCCTTAGTCCGTAGAACCATATAGAGCCTCTACAGGGCCGAAGGAGGAGGGAAAGGACTTCACCATCGGCTTCCCATTGACTCCTCTGTTCTTTTTCTTATGCTAGACTTCTCCTCCGAGTGCTCTGGGAGTTGAACCAGCAAACCTCAGGTCAGCATCCCAGCTAGTTGAAGACTTTTTATTTTTTTAGGTAAGCGACTTTTTCCTTTCTCTTTATCCATCCTTCCCTGTGGGGGGTAATTGCATTGTAACAGCAGCTTATATAAAATCAATAAAAACGTGGACTCAAAACCGAAATCCAAACTCGGTTGTTATAACCCTGCTGCTTATTAACTGACTATGAACTGAAGAGCTCGGCTCCAGTTGGTTCCTTGTAAGATGTGGACCACGATGCATTGCAAACCTCTAGCAGAGGAGAAAACCAGCGTTGTAGCTCTGTGCAGTGCTGCAGTGCTCATTCCCAGACGCCGGTTGCTGGGGCCTTTTTGAGCCGAGTAATAAAAAATGCAACGGCCTCTGGGAGATTTTCTTGGAATTCACTCCAGCACAAGAAAAACTGCAGATCATTAAAAAAAAGGCCATAACAATGCAATTCACAAGGACTTGGATCAACAATAATTTTTAGCTGACTTCAACTTGTGTAAAAATTATAACATGAAGCGATACGAGCAATGTAGCCTGTGTTCTGCCTTTTGCCTGAAGCTGATAAATGATGTAAAACGATCACATGTGCAATGCATTGAAAGACTGAAACAGATACCATACCATGAAACAAAAATTTAAACGCCAATAAATTCACCATGACTTGCTCTTCATAAGATCACATATTTTGGTGTTTCATCAGGGTGAACCACGTTGGTTAAACTTACTTTTTAGGACCAGCTTCATATCAGTGAGTTGAAACACCCCGGCATGTGGATATGAAGGTGAATCAAGCTTGGACTGTAGGAGGACACGATATGAAAAGGTCCCCTAACGAGGCAGATTGAACGGCTACGATCCCCGTACAGAGTTTGAAAATGAAGGCGGCGTGGATCTGGAAGCAATCATGGCCCCACGCTTGGCGAGGGCGTTTCCTGGTGGAGGTGATGTGGCAGTATGGGACACCGGATAGCTTGGTGCGGAGGCACTAAAGGTCACGGAATGTCTGGAGAACGTTGGAACCAGATGGGACCGTGCGGCTTGCGTGCTCCTTACTGGTTCGCTGGATCTCGTTGGGCGCTGTCGAGGAAAGCCATCTAAAAATAATCTCGAACTGAAATGTTAGGAGATTGTATCGACCTCCCCCTTCTCTCCCCCTTTTGTCCATCAAATGTCACAGTTCCAGTGCAGAGTTGGAGGCGGCTTTTGTCCATGGGGCTTGGAGGTTAGGGTTCGGTAGTTAGGGTATCCCACCGGTCAATCAAGCCTCTGCAGTCCGTTCTGTTGACCTGGAATGTCTGTAAACATAGATATAGAAATGGGCCACTGATAGTGGAGTGTGAAACATGCTTGAAATACATTTTCACTCCAGGGTCAGGGTTGTTTCCTTCTGCTGGGAGAGCAGACCAGCGGTGGTATCACCAAAGGCCAAAGTCTGCCCTTAATGAAAAAATAGATACTCTATATTTATATATTCAAATGCATAAGCTGTAAAGTAGGATTTACCTGTTTAGCAGTTGAAACAACTATCTATTTTGTTTGCATATGTAAGTACTTACTGTATATATCAAGTACCAGTCTCAGATGAAGAGAATCCTCCCAAACTCACCAAAGCAAATGAGGAAGTCGTTCCTCAGCTGCAGCCTGGGCTGGATATCGAGGTCAGAAGCCGTTTTCTGCTCTGTCGCCTACATCTCATGTTCACAGACTCCACACACCTACATGTCTTGTGTTGCCGTGGCAGGAAACCTATTGTAGGAGTTTGGTATTCAAATGGATTCATCAATGCTTTGCGGAGGAGCTTGTGTCTCGGGGATAACTCCCCTGTGGCCGTATGAGGCGGGACAGCATTTGAACAAATGATGAAAGTATTTTGTGGCCGATCTTAACATTGTCCATATCCTTACAGTTGCGGACAGGATGACGCTTCCTGGGTTTCCGTTCTGAGAGAACCCGGGGATTCCTCATCGTCCTCTTGAAGCATCTCACATTACTGTTTTTTTGCGTCTGGGTTAATGCAGTTTTATGCGTATGAAAAAGCCCTTTGTGCGTGGAAACTGTACGATTGCAACAGTGCAGGGGATGTAGCAGGGGTGTTTGTTTGACCTGCAAACACTCTCCGCGGTGACAGTAACAATGACCTTTTCAGGAGGGTGTCAATGTTACGGTGGATAAAAAGAAGTGGAAGTTTTTGACCAAAAAGATGTGTTCAGAAGAAGATAAGAACGAGTTGACTTGGTGATCTGGGTTCTTGCGGTGTTCTCAGTCTAATCCACTGCGTCGAACTTTGCCTTTCATCTTTGCCTTTCCTCACTCTGAGAGCTCCCCTTGTCGCGATTGGTCTAAAAGCCATTGCGTCATGGCAGGGGACGGACTTCAACCTCCCTTTGCGAGTAATTAAACCTCCTCCTTTTCCCGGGTCAACAAGCTATTTTTTTTCCTGGGGCCACAACATTAGGGCATGTTTTATAGATACCGTATCTTCTCAAATATAAACCGTTACTCAAATAAAAACTGTTAAACAAAGCTGGATCTGGGTCAATGTGGTTTTTTTTCTCCTGCAGCTGCATCCTGTGTGGTTCCTGTGTTTATATTTTAGATTTATTGTTTGTTTCTACTTGTATGATACAAACATTTTAAACCAAGGGACATTTAGCCTTGGATTGGTTGGATTTTGTTTTTTAGTTTGTGCTCACCTCGAGTGACCTGGAGTCACTACAACTCACCTTGAGAGAGTAAACTCCCCTTCAGGATCGTATGGGATTCAAACCCAGGTCCCTGGGACAGCGGCCCTTGAGGGAACAACCTTGGCTGTCTGAAATTCCACAGAGCCACGCTGTTGGACGGTGTCCTGAGTGTCATGGTAGCCCCCTCTTGTCTTCCAGCTCTGGGCTGGTGTTGGAGCGTTGGAGCCCGGCGGCGCTGCTGCCGTCTGCCTCTAGAACTCTGCAGGACCAAGACCAACAGCTGATACAGGTCAGAGACAAGACCAGATAAGATAACAGGACAGGGCTGACATAGACTTATGTTATGGTAACATGTTATGGACACCAGCCCCAGTTAAAGGTAAAAAGTGAGATTTTATTTAAACCAAACGTACTACAATAATCAGGTGGTCTGGCCGAACTGAAGAAAGGGAGGAGGGTGGAGCACCCTAACCGCCCTTACAGGGGGCCCGCTGAATTAGGTGCTTCTCCTCAATCTACCAAAAGGGAGAAAATAACTAAACTAACAAGTGAAGCAGCGAAAGGTGGACCAGCAGACCTCCACCCTCAAAAAGGAAGAAAACAAACGGCTCTGCTCCCAGGAGGGTCCTTTTAAAGGAGCGGGGCGACCAAGACCTGATTCCGGACACCTGGGAGGGAGAGCAGAGGAAGGAGAGCGGGTGGGAGTAACAACTGCTGTACTATGAACAAAAAACAGCAACTCAGAGATGAGATCCAGTAACGTGATAGAGATGACGGGGAGGATAGAGATCAAAGCTTTCATCCCAAAGGAAGGTGCCAACAAGTTGCTCAAGGAAAAATGTCGGTTGGAAAAGGTGCAAAAAAAAAAGAAAATAAATAATAAGGAATACAAATAAAAATAGTAGTCACAATAATTTAAAATAAAAATGAGTCATAACATAATAAAATCCTTATAAATAAGGAATTTAGCAATTATAGAAATAATATAATGATATTAGTCACGATTATTCTATAATATATTAAAATTATTCATGAAAATTATAATATAATTCTCAGCATAAATAGCTTTAGAGGAGATTGCATTAAAGAGTGTAAATACTTCAATGTGTTACTGTTTGATTTGTTATCAGATGTTTAAGTCAAAGTGTTGATTAATTAGTCCAGAAATTGGCTTTACCTGTTTCTGTTACCTATTTTAAAGACGCAAACAGTAACATTGGACAATTGCCCACGAATAGCGTCCCCTAAAGGAAGCCATAGAAACTACAGCGAGGGTAGAATGGAATAAGACTTATTGTATCTTTAAGCGGGACCATGGAGTACAATAATGCATTAAATGTACTGTTTGCATTGACAATACATACATTTGCAAACAGTATACAATTCCAATAATACATATGATGATGATATGAGTCATATTATTTGTTATTTCTGTTGTTGGAAATATGTATTTCTTGAAGTGACCAGGAGAACGGGCTGTGATTTATTTGTTTGTTTGTTTGTTTGCTTGTTCGTGTTTACCCCTGGGCAGGACATGCAGGCGCCTCTGTAACCATGATGAAAAAGAAGAACCCCCATAAGTACGTCTGAAATGTACAATTTTATCAGGTGAAGTGAAAATATCCCACAGAACAGACCGTGGAGTGGAAAGCATGAAGCCAGATGGGTCCCGGTGTTCTGCCAAGACGCCGCTTTCTTTATGATGAAGTAGGCGGTGTACTGTAACCAAAGAAAGAAGTCATTTGCGGGAATGAGAACACTGGCAAAAATGTCCCTTGAACCCCACGGTCAGTGTACTGAATTCAGTGTACTGGTGCCTGAACGGGAAAAGAACAGCATATACCTCCAAATGATGGTCCATTGACTGCCTAAGTGGAATGGCGTAATCGTGACGGACCTGCACCCTAAAAGTGCAGGACTTATATCCCCCTGCTTACACCACAGCACGACGAGAGCCCCCCAGAGGTGCAGGATGGGTACTACGCAGGACAAAGCAGGAACCTGGAAAAACCTGGAAAAACTCATCACATACAACAAAAAATAGGGACAGTTATGGTCCTGTTAAATTGCCTGTAGAAACAGTAAATATGTTTGCGCTGTCAACGGATCAAAAGAATTAATCATAATTAATCGCATGATATTTGTGTCATTAATCGCGATTGATCGCAATTTCGAAATCTACACAAATTTGACCCTAAAGAAGGATTTTTATACTTTGCGGTGCATTGAGTTATAGTCATTTAGGCCATGATGGAAACTATAGCCACACTATACATACAAACAAACGAAATAAACAAAAAAATAATAATAAAACCAGCATTTCAGGAGTGCTTTGTTTCATGGGAGCTTGAGGGACCAGACGTTAGGACTGCGGGAACTGATGCCAAATGAGTTACAGACCAGTACAGATTTTGATTTAAAAAATCAATAAATAACAAATTTTAAAAAGTATTTTTTACTGTTTTATATTTTTAGAAAGCACAAGAGCAGCCCGGAAGCGAGCCCCAAGGCCTTGTCCCAGACCAGACACAACGTGGTGGGATGCAGGATAAAGCACGTCTGGAAGGATGAAAGCAGACACGTCGTCTGGAAGGGAACCGTCCTCGACCAGGTGCTGACGGACGGATGGATGGAGGGAGGGGTGGAGGGAAGAATGGAGGGTGGAGGGAGGGTTAGAGGGATGGATGGAGGGCTAGAGGGATGGAGGAAGGGGTGGAGGGGGGGTAGAGGTAAAGAATGGAGGGATGAGGGAGGGATAGAGGGAATAATGAAGGGGTGGAGAGGTGGAGGAATATAAGGATGGAGGGAGGTAAGAATGGAGGGGTGGAGGGAGGGTTAGAGGGATGGAGGGAGGGATGGAGAGGTGGAGGAATAGAGGGATAGAGAGAGGGGTGGAGGGATGGATTGAGGGAAGGATGGTTTTTTTTGTACTTACCATGGCAGCTGACGATCCAGCAACTATTTTTTACCACATGTTAACCTACAATCATACGGTGACACACTCCACTGATTAGAAATGATTTAACAATTGATTTATAAGTAGTATGTCTAGTTTTACAAGTAGTATGTCTAGTTTTATAAGTAGTATGTCGTGTTTTATAAGTAGTATGTCGTGTTTTATAACTAGTTTTTATGACTAATAGGGCTGCCCTCTGAAATGTGGACGAGTTGAATCATCAGTCGGAAACCCATTAGTCGACTGAGATTCTTCAAGTCGAGCAGTCGTTTTTATTTATTTATTTTGTTTGTTTGTTTGTTTTTTCAGCCAGTGTGGATTTCAGTAACAGGATAAAACAGTAACAGGATAAAACAGTAACAGGATAAAACAGTAACAGGATAAAACAGATAGAAGTTTACAAAATGCACAGGAATAAGATTTAAATAAGGAATTATGAATAAGGGGAATCATAAATACATTATTATAAGTGTGAGTCAAACACGGTTCTCTGTGCACCCTCATCGCCCCGCCCCGCTCCTCCAAATGAAGCGACTAAAAAACGTTTGTTTTTAGTCGTTAGTCGTGGAGGAGTGGGGCTCCGTAGGGATGGTCTTAGTGGTGTATGGGAACGTAGATGCTCCCTGATCCGTACGGGTTACTTTCAGTGACTGGGGAAGGATCTAATCATATTTTTTCACTCACTACAGTGTTTGATGTAAGAAGGTATCATGCGTGTGTCATGTTGCTTCAAGCTTTAATTTAAAAATTGAGTATTGAATATTTGATGTATTTTAAGATTGAATTCACACATTTGACATCTTGAGTGTTGTTTTCATTTAAGACCATGGGCAAAAGTTCTTTGCTTTAAGTGTAAGCAGAATCGGCCCCGCCCCCCTCGCCCATATCTCCAGCCATAGAGAGAGAGGAGACGTCTCTTCTGATAAGAGAGAAAATGCTGCTTACACAATTATCTTAATGTTATTTCAACTTTTAAACCTGTTATATAACCTAAATTAACCTACCGTTACCAGTACCGGTACCATCGGAGCTTATAGATACTACGCTTTATCGGGACCTGTTTAATACCATAACTATTACGTCTAGTTTTATAACTAGTTTTATAACTAATATGTCTAGTTTTATAACTACTATGTATAGTTCTATAACTAGTTTTACAACTAGTATGTCTAGTTTTATAACTTGTGTTTTAACTAGTATGTCTCGTTATATAACTTGTTTTATAACTATTATGAATAGTTTTATAACTTGTATTTCTAGTTTAACAACCAGTATGTTTAGTTTAATAACTAGTATGAATAGTTTTATTACTAGTATGACTAGTTAAACAACTAGTATGACTCGCTAGCCAGTGTTAGCATTAGCATGTTGAGGAGGGAGGTGGAAGCAGGAGGAGTGGTTGCCTTGACAACGGTCGTTATAAACAGACGTTATTCAGGAATAACCCAGCGCTGGCTGCTGCCGTCGACCAATCAGGATCCAGGATTCCGCAAAGAGTCGAGATACCGTTCTAACTGACTAACTCATTCTAACTAACAATCACATTGAGGCACGAGGAAAAGATGGTAACCAGGCCCCAGGGTGTGGACCTGCACAAGCACCTGGTGCAGCTTGTTCAAATGAAGAATCGTTAAAAAACACTTAAATTCAGCCGAACGGACGTTTCCGACGGAACAGGAGCCTCAGGTGGCGGCTGCCTCGTCACGCTCTCTCCCCCTCTGTCTCTCTCTCTCTCTCCCTCCCTCCCTCTCTGTCTGTCTGTCTGTCTGTCTCTCCCTCAGGTGCCAGTCAAGCCCTCCCTCTACCTGATAAAGTACGATGGCTTTGACTGTGTGTATGGAGTGGAGCTCCATAAGGACGAGCGGGTCCAGGGCCTGGAGGTCCTGCCCGACCGGCAGGGTGAGGCCGCTGCTCCTCACAGCCTCTCTGATACTAACTATTACTTCTGCTCCAGCACTGGTTTGACACTTCGAAGGGTTGACACGCAGGGCGATCGTTAACCTTTAGGCTCATTGTGCATTGTGTATTGCTGATTCCTTCTATTTTTTATTTGTATTAAGATTAGAAAAGACGTTATTAGTCGCACAACGGGGGAATTTGCACAGTTACAGCAGCAAAAAGTGACAGCAGAAAATAGAGAGCATCGATAAAGAGTCGTAGTAACTAAAAATTAGTAAGAATCAAGGTAAGCATTATAAACAATATAAAATATATAGAAAATATATACATAGGTAGAAACAACATAAATAGGAATCAGAGTAATGAAGCGTATTGTACATATTCCGAAAAATTGTACATCAGGGATTGTAGTTTTTATTTTATTTTATTATTTTGTTGTTATTGCCTATTTTTGATGTGTTCCCTCTGGTGATGAATAAAGTACTACTCTAATCTATTGTAATTGTCTAGCTCCCAACCTATCTATACCATACCTATCTATCTTCCTACCTAGCTACCTACCTACACCATACCTACCTATCTACCTGCCTACCCATGTTTATACCTACCTACCAACCTAACTACCTACCTTTCTAAACACCTACCTATCTACTCGCCTACCTCCTACCTATGTAACTTCCGGTCTTACTACCTATCAACCTCCCTACCTACCTACCTACCCATTTATCTACAAACCTACCCCCAACCTACCTATCTACCTCCTACATACCTATCTACCTACCTGCTTATCTAGCTACCTATCTACCAAAGTACTTACCTACCTAGCTATTTACCTACCTACCTACCGACCTATCTAATCCATTACCATTACTTACTTTGTTTTTGTTCATTACTATTACTTCAAGGTTGGGTTATTGATCCTCTCAATACTCTACCCCCGCCGCAGCCCACCCCCGCTCAGCCGACCCGGGCCTGGCCGACACCATGATCGGCAAGGCGGTGGAGCACATGTTTGAGACGGAGGAGGGGCCCAAGGAGGAGTGGAGGGGCATGGTGCTGGCCCGGGCGCCCATCATGACCGCCTGGTTCTACATCACTTATGAAAAGGACCCGGTGCTCTACATGTACCAGCTGCTGGACGACTACAAGGAAGGAGACCTGAAGATCGTGCCAGACTCCAGTGAGTGTCTTTAAAAAAGCTCCACAAAAGGTAGGTAGGTAGGTAAATAAATAGGTAGGTACGTACGTAGGTATGTAGGTAGACAAATAGGTGGGTAGGTATGTGGGTAGGTAAATAAATAGATTGGTAGGTACTGTAGGTAGGTAGGTAAATAGGTAGGTAGGTAGGTAGAAAGGTAACTAAATAGGTAGGTAGGTAGATAAATAGGTAGGTAGATAGCTGTGTAGGTAGGTAGGTAAATAGGTTGGTGGGTAGTTAGATAAATAGGTAGGTTGGTAGGTACAGTAGATATTACGGTTTTATGGCAGCTCAAATCAAAACAATAGGCAATGAAAATAAAGTAATAACAAAAGACATAATAAAAAATAACTAAACTAAAAAGTAGAATATTTTAAATTAAAGAAAACATTTGGCAACGAATAAAAAGTAAACCTATCAATAGTTTTGAAATAGGAAATTGTGCAAGTTTGCATGCATAGTTACCAGCATAAAATAAAATCTGTACATATACTGTGTGTATCACTTGAAACATTTGAACATTGCGTGTATACATATAGATATATATACAGTATATCTAAATATATATAAAATATATGCATACTGTATATATAAATGTACATACACATTATGTTAATTCTCTCAAGACGACAGCATCCCTTCGGAGCCAGAGCCTGGTGAGGTGGTGGACTCGCTGGTGGGGAAGCAGGTGGAGTACGCCAAGGAGGACGGGGGCAAGCGCACCGGCATGGTGGTCCACCAGGTGGAGGCCAAGCCCTCTGTCTACTTCATCAAGTTTGACGACGATCTCCTCATCTACGTCTACGACCTAGTCAAGACCTCCTAGGGCCCCCTGAGAAGTCTAACCGAGTCCTACAAAGTCCGAGGAGAAAACGAAAAACGTGAAGGGCCTCGGCGGGATCCGCCGCTCATTTCTGAGACTCGCAGGAGGGGAAGGAGTAAAGGAAGTGAAACAAATATCCTGACATCTGTCGAGTTTCACCGACAGCTTCCAGGCTTCGGGGTAAAGGTCTTAGTCGGACAGCATCGTCATTCAAAAAATCGGAGACTCAAAGATTCAAATTACAGCCGTCTTAATTTCCTCAATTCCCCTTAAGGACCATGGATGTCAAACCTGCGGCCCGGGCATTTCTTCCGTCTCCTGGGAGTCTGGAATCCATTTTAGACTTTGAACCTGTGACGCAGTCCGGACGGACAAATGGACATTTTGCACCGTCACAAAAGGGAAAAGTCAACACGTTTAAAAACCTTCGGGAATCTGTCCAGAGGCACAGTTAGCCCTAAGCCGTCCACCATCAACAGCCCATGTACAGACTATTTTAGACCTAAAAGTTACATTTATTACATTTTGGCTTAGTTATTGCGTCGTCACAAGACTTCCCAACAGCAGACGACCGTCTAATATGCCGATATGCCGATGATCGGGTAGTTTTCCCGAGCGCATTGCTCTGTTGCTTCTTACTGGTCAGCGGTTTGAATTGGAAGGTGTCTCGGGTGGAGAACGGTGTTCAATAACAAGTGGTGTGCGGGGTGCAAAGCCAAAACACTATTGGCAGTCGTCGTCGTGGCGGTTTGGCAGTGTACCATGAGCCTTTGATACCTTTGAGCAAACCCATCGCCGACACATGGGCGTTCCCGCTCGGGCCGAGGCGACAGGGCGTGGCAGGTGAGAGACGTTACTTGCTGATGGTTAATGGTTTCAAAGGGAGCGGGATAAGGGTGGGGCAGGGTGGTGTAGGACGTATGACCTATGTAGGACGGGTGGGAGGAGGCTTGGGTTTGGGGCTCTTAAGGTGGGTTGGCCGAACACTGCGACCCTTTCCCGAAACATCATTGCACTGAAATTAGAGCCAAATCACAGATAAAAAGGGAAACACTGGTACTTTTTTTTGGAGGAAATCCAAGCCTTGTTTTTCCATCATTGGGATTCGACCAGACTGATTGGCATCTTTGGAATTTTTTTAATTCATCCCGAATTGAGAGAATCGCTTGAGCCACCTGCCACACAATCAGAACATGCTTTGCCCTTTCCCCAGTTATACTTCAGAATCAGAATACAGTATATCGGAATATACAGTATATCGGAAAAAGGACCTTCTCGTAAAAGTAATTTACCAGCGTGATGAAGGATTTGTAAGGTACTGCGTAAGGCAGGTGCGATGTTGACAATTAATACTAAAAACCAAACCTCGGCAGGATCAGTCTCACAGGAATATTTTTTTGGAAAATTTGTCTTTCGCCAAAGAATGTGACGTCACGATTGCCCCCCGTTGCATGAAGCTATTCTCCCAATACCGGATCAGTTGGAAAGATTGTGACGTGGATCAGTCGGGGTTCACTACCAGGGATCAAAAAATTAACCTTACGAGTTCTTATTGTAAGTAAACACATCCGGCGACAAACGTGACTTTTATCGATGGACGCCGCTGTTTGGCAACGTCTTATACGCTTAGTTACTGAAGAGCAGATTAGGTGGATGGGTGGACTGATGGATGTTTTGATTGGACGTGAACTTGTTAACAGTTGGATGAGCGACAGTTTTTTAAGGTGGTATTCTAGTTTCTAACCTCTCGGGCAGTGACGCTGATTCAACCAGCCGCTGAAGTCTGTTTATATTAGAACAGTGGAACCTGCTGAATTCAAGTTATTTGCCAGTGAGAGGAGCCAAAACACATCGGGATTCAGTCTTAATCGCCTTCTCATGGTTCTTTGTGTTTTTTTGGGCTTTTTTTTTTGGAAAAGGAGACAAAATTGTACAACTGGAAACTTAAGGATCCTTTAAAGTCGAGTCGTTCGGGATTGACCAATCATGTTTTTCCACGGGATCCACATCCACATGGTTGACTTCTTGGTGATGAATGGAGGAATCGTATTGATAATTTATTTTATTTTGATTTTTTTGTTAAACTGGTGTTGGTGAAAGGAAAGGAACACAAATACGTTGTTGGAATGTTTTTTTTTAATGACCTTAAATTGACTTGCGTGACGGATGGTGTTGAGTTGAAAGAAAGAAGGATTGTGTGATGCACTTGTTTTTTATTTCTCTGTTCAGTTTAGATCATCTCCATCAAGTTCTAATGACAGAACTGAAAGTTGTTTTCCTTAAAACCCTGAATCATAGTCTTAGAATACTAAAGGAGGAGATATTATTTGTTATTATTATGAGGATGATAATTATTATTATTATTATAAAGGCTGATTATTATCATGGGGATGATGATTTTAATTATAATTATTATAATTATTTTTTATTATAAGGATGATTATTATGTTGAGGATGATAATTATTATCGTTGTTGGAATGATATGGGCATCTATTGTTCTGTTGCCTTGTACATTTAAAAGCATATTGTGTGTTAATGACTTTTATTCTTATTGAAAAACAAAATGGCTCATTGTTTTTTTTCCCTCAAATGTTTAGTGCAACATATAATGTAATTTGTCAATGAGCTGAAACCGGAACAACAACGTATTACACAGTAATTCACTATTTCATA
>NC_137204.1:29286080-29363580 GCF_960531495.2 Zeus faber | reverse complement strand
TCGTCCAAACTGATTGGCCTCCCGTCGCGACTCGCCCAACGCGGAAATGAACAGATCTGTGAACAGATTTGTTTTTTTTTTTTTCTATTCTTTTCATCAAAATGATCGAGTTGATTTTACTTTGACACAGAGGAATAAAACATGGTGATAGTTAGTGGCGATAGTGGCTGGTCAGTTAGAAGAGTGAGTGGGTATCACCGATATCTCATTATCTCGTGTATTTTCAGGTTAAGTTTTAGTGTTCATTTTTAGGTTTATTGGATATTGGCAATCTGCGCATTTTTTTTTTTTAGGTTTATCATATTGATTATATTTATATTTTTTAGTTACTCTGTTGCATATTGGCAAATTTTCTATTTTTTGTTCATTTTTAGGTTTATTGCATTTTGCCAAATTATTTAAATTTTTCTTCCATGACTTCCTCATTATTATTTTCCCCATTTGCTTTGATGGGAGCTGCTGTAACGCCACAAGGACCCCCCTGCGGATGACTGAATATCTGATTTTGTCTGTCTCTGAATCCTGAAAAGCTGTAAAAGGTGGAGTAAAGTGGCGCTGGAACCCACCTGATGATGTAGAACTTCTCCGGGTCTCCGTACTCCTGGCGGCAGAGCGTGAAGCGGTAGACCCAGGAGACGTACCAGGACAGGTAGGTAGACAGGAAGTAGGGGAACAGCACCATCTGGCACAGCAGGATGTCGGCCATGCGGGGCTTCTGGTAGCCTCCCTTGATGTCGATCTTGTTCTTGATGATGTCGCGGATCACCTCCTCCTCCTGCTCGCGGATCTCCTCCTTGCTCCTACGGTTGCGGCCCTTCTCCTTGGGCCGGCTCAGCAGGCCCTGCTGCTTGGCGATCTCAGTGGCCTGGATGCGGTACTTGGGCACAGTCACCAGGTAGTTGATGGCCTCGTTGTAGCTGCTCTGCCAGCTGTAGTACTGCAGGGAGGTTGGTGTTAGCACTAGCATTAGCCCAGCCCAGTCCAGTCCAGTCGGCACTCAGTGGGTTCGTTGACTTTTTTGCAGAGCACATTTGCTTGGATATACAGACCGAGTTTATGTGAAAATCAGACTCACGGTGTCGGAGTTGTGGCCTTTCTAAAGGCTGAAATGTTGACCTAATTATAGCGCCCCCATCTGGCCAAAACTGGATACATTTTGTTTGCGGGACCATTTGCAAGAGAATATCTCTGCATGTGGCAAATTGCATGTCGCTATCGTTTACCTTCTCACGGGAAACTATTTTTTAGAGGAAGAAAAGTTCAACCCGAGCGAGGAATCCTTCAGAGGGAGCTCGGGCTGAACGCAAGAACAACCATTTCTGGAGAACTATAATAATAATAATAATAATAATAATAATAATAATAATAATAATAAATATAGCTGCAGGCAGCAATATACAGGGTCTAGTTTAGTGATGTTAGATACGTATTACAGGTTTCTGAGGTTCCATAATACCAGGTTCCTGAATCTGGGGAGGTTGGATCGGACCGGGGTCTCTCCTTCCGTGGATTCTTCCTTTAAACCGCTCTCCTTTTGCGGGGATGGGGGCCATGCCTGGCTCGGGTTTGGAGAATGGTAGCTCAGGCGGTAGAGCTGGTGGTCTAGTGATCTAAAGGTTGCTGGTTGGATCCCAGGCTCCTCCTGCTAGCATGCTGTAGTGTCCTTGAGCAAGACACTTAACCCCTAATTGCTCCTGATGGCTGCGTCCGTCGGTGTTTGAACAATTGTAAGTCGCTTTGGATAAAAGCGTCTGATCAATGACTAAATGTAATGTAATGAGAAGGGCGACTTCCAGTTCAAAATGGGTTTTGAGGAAGAGCCGGTGCGTCGGCTCCGTGGGGCCTCATCCCCGCCACCCGACTGGGGAGAGAGCGGAGGAAGCACCGGCGCTCCTGCTGTACCATTGGCTGTTTGTGTCACATGGCCGTTTCTCTGCTCTGTCCTCGTTTTTCCCACTGCGTTTCAAGCCCATGAAACGCATCAGGGACCCGCACAGTTTTTTGTGACTTCCTCGAATCCCGCAAAGCAAGGAGGGACAAAACAATTTAATCTGCTTTTCACTAATTGTTGCTCCAAATGTAGATTGATATGGATAAAACTTGAACCACAGAATGAGACTTCAACTGTGTCCTTGGGTCCAGTGGTTGTGGTGTCCCAGACACTTTTAGCCCGAAAAATGCCAAACAGAAAATTCATAATAAAAATCGGAACATAACAATAGAGTTATGTTAATTATTAGGGTTAGGGTTGTGGGCTGGACCCCTAATAAATAAAGCTTCAGGCAGTAATATACAGGGTCCAGGTTAGTCCTGTTAGTAATGATTTACAGTTTTCCGAGGTCCCGTGAAACGCAGAATCACTTCTAATGGAGCCGAATTACATTTTTTCAAGTTCCCATGGAAGGCAGCATCGGCTCCCTCTCATCTCAACCCAGCGCAGATCCTGCGCGAAGCAACCAATACACAGCAATGGGGTCTGGACCGCAGCGCACCGCCCAGCCCTGCGAGCTGAACCCCTATAAATAGTAGTAATAATAATAATAATAATAATAATAATAATAATCATCATCATAATTTCACAATACATAAGGCAAGGGGTGTTTTGGTTATTACTGAGCCAAAAAGTAAAGTATCAAGGCCTGCGCGAGCACCTTGTGTCGATTACGCACATTTAGGTATTTTTTAGTATTTATAGAGCTTATTGTGCATAATCACTGGGTGTCATGACATTTCACTGCATATATGTATGAACGTATGTATATGTATGTGACAAATAATCTCTTGAACTTGAAGTAAAGCACAGAGGTGTGGGATCTACCTGGAAGATGGAGATGGCACAAACCGTGACCAGGATGACGACGCGCACATCCACCTTGGGCGCCAGGCGGCGGCGGTAGTAGGCGTAGTAGTGGCGGTAGTACTCCTCCGGGTGGTCCAGCATGTAGTCATAGTCCTTCCGAGAGTCCTCGTCCTGACCAGAAGAACAGAGGATAAGTCCAAATTCCACAGACGGGTGGAGAGACGGTTAGAGAGACTGATGGAGAATTGGAGGGAGAGAGCTAGAGAGACAGATGATGAGACAGATAGACAGATGGAGAGAGAGACAGATAGTTTATCAGAAATACTGTAGCTAGTACTGATTGTGGACTTATTTTGAATAATTCTCATTTTTTTGGCTATTTGAATATATTTGACAATGCGATTTTCACTTCATTTTTTTACTTCACATTTATTTTTTATTATTATTCTCCATTTTTAGGGCTGTTGAGCTTTTTAATTATACTGGTAATGATGTGCAGTGAAATGCTTCAAACCACCACAACAAATTCCTAATTGACGTAAATGAACCTGCACAATAAAGTTAATCTCACTAACTGCTCCGTCCATATTGGACTCACAGGTAAACTGCGTGCATGGTTATTTCTCATCTCTTTTAAATTCTTATTTCTTTCTTGACCGCGCTGTTGCCTTATGAGGCATTCCAGTGTTTATCAAACTATACATTTATAATAATAACAACCTTTATTTGTAAAGCACCCTTCATACACGACACGCATCTCAAAGTGATTTACATTAAAAAATAAGGTATCAGACAGTGACAATAAAAGCAAAGCAAAATGCATCTACAAGGTAGAATAATAAAACAATTAAGAAATATAGCTGAAGGAAGCAATGCTCGGGGTCCAGGTTAGTCGCATCAATTGCATTGATTTTAAAACAAGCTAAACAACGTAAAGAAACGATAACTAACGTACTACAACATAAAATGGAATTCCCGCCAAGATAACAGACCTTGGGACTATAAACAGGAAATACAGTTTTCCCTGTTCCTGTGAAACGCAGCATCATCTCCTACCGACACAAATTACAGTTTTCCGAGTTCCCCTGGAACGCAGCATCACTTGCTGCTGTCTCTCGTCTCGCAGAGGAACACACACACACACACACACACACACACACACACACACACACACACACACACACACACACACACACACACACACACACACACACACACACACACACACACACACACACACACACACACACACACACACTGAAAGGTTCTATAGGGCTTGGGCGATCGTACAAAATTCTAATCGTCCAATCGCAGATTCCATTTCTGTGGTCGTTGCTGATTCACACAATACACTTGACAATGAGGATCAGAAGAACATGGGCCCGTTCTCAATTTGCGTCTTTGTCTGTACTTGTGTTCTTGTCTGTACTTGTGAAACGTCAGTCGCAGCCCAAGTACTGTTCCAATTCAAAGTACGCATCAAGCCAACCCGGGAGTCTGTACTCCCAAGTCGAACTTGCCAAGTCTGAACTACCAAGTACGCAAGTCCGGACTTCGCGTACTTGGTATTGAGAAACTGCCATGAAGTGACTGATACTACAGCCCGTGTGTTAAATAAGTATAACAAACAAAAGATACATTCATTATTTATCCTGTACTTGTCGGTGGGAGGGAACGCTGGTAGTAAAAGGCTAATGAAGTTGTACCGACGCTTCCTGTGTCTTCTACATGTAGTCAAACAGAATCGTCTCGGTCGTCAACTCTCACCTTACGTAGGAGGCACATTGTAATAATTCACGATCCACACAATGAATCATTTTAATTTCCCGAAAGTGGCACCTTCCTTCCTGCATCCACGTTTGTCTTACACTCGCTCCCACATGCAGATACAGTAAAATATTGCCGTAAATAGTCGTAAAGCAGTTCTGCCGCTGATTTGCGACACAGTGAATGGAATGCAGCTCTCTGTTAAACACGGGCTGTGATGGGAACAAGGTAAACTGCACTGATGCCGTTTTAATGCTTTCAACAGCATTTTTTTTTTCTGCCCAAGACCCCCCCCCCAGAGCCACACCCTGCACATAAATACAAAATTTCATGATGATGTCACAAAGCTCATCCACCCCCCGGTCGCCTCCCGTGGCTATGTCACGTACGTCGGCTCCGGAGAAACTTTTTCTTTTCCCCCCCACTGACTCCTCTTACAGATATAGTTCGATATGGATCAAACTTGGACCTCAGCATGTGTGGACTACCCCGAATCCGACTATCATTCATTCGTGTCTGTGGGTACCACAGTTGCCGAGTGCCAGACACTTTTCCCTGTGATAATAGCTAGGAGAAACAGAATCCCAACAAAAACAATAGAGCCCTTCTGGCTTGACCCCTAATTAAATCAATTAAAAACCATACGCGTTCCCCAGCGAACTCTTTTCTAATTTCAACTTGGATTCTGCTGTCACGACACCCAAAAGAAAAACGAAAAAAACGAAAAACGGCTTTGACTCCCCAGACCGTCTCACGGCCTCGGGGGAAGTGCCACCCTGGCACCGCAAGGCGACGTCAGCACAGCAGCTGGACTCCGCCGGGCTCTGCTTTCACCCGGTTCTTTAATCACATTCATTCCTGATGTGTTGTTTTATACTGCAAATGTACTTGTTTTACGTTCCTAATGTACTTGTTTCATTTTTGTCTTAACATTTTGTTCTTCCAACTTATTTGCTGACTTGAGTATAAAGCTACTTAAACAATTCTTTAGTCATCCCTACATCAGTCCCCATCAAAACAGTAGATAATAACAAGAAAGAAGTCATACGAATGTAAGTAGAAAAACTGGCAATACTAAATAAACAAACCTTAAAAAACTAACCACATTAACCACATTAACCACAAACCTCTGCGTTAACAAGTCGCCCTTTCAGAGGAACTTGTGCATCTTTTCCAGCCACGAAGCAGACGTTAAACACTATAATATATAGAATATTACAGAAGACGAGTCTTTCAGTGTAAAGTATAATATTTATATTTAGATATTTTCCGCCCACGCCGCTCACCTTCAGGGTCTCGTACGCGGTGGCGACCAGCAGGAACTTCTCCGCGGCGCTCTCCGCGGTCTCCCCGGCCAGCCCCGGGTCCCCCGCCCGGTAGCGGTCCGGGTGGTAGCGGCGGGCCAGCTGCCGGTAAGCCCGGGCGACGTCCGCCTTGGCGGCGTCGCGGCCGACGCCGAGCACGTCGTAGCAGATCTCCGTGCCGCAGTACAGCCCCTCGATGAGCGCGGCGGCGGCGGGGAGAGACGACAGGAGGGCGGCGAGGAGGAGCGCGCACGGAACCGGCCGCGGAGCGGAGCGGCGGCGCACATGCTGCTCCCCGGCGGGCGCGGCCATTCTGCCTGAGCGAGGCGAGCGGAGCCGGCGCACGGCGATGACGACGGCGCCGCGCGAAGGGAGGCGGGGCGCGGTGGGCGTCGTCATCAATGTGTGCTCGAAGCTGGGCGTCGCGCCGTGATGATGTCAGATTTTTTGGTTTATCCCAAACACCGAAGCGTCATTTTAATCCTGTATCTTACTTGTTTAATTGTTTTATCTTTATTGAACTTGCTTTTAGTTTTATTTCACTGAAACGTATTGTGTTGTCGTTTCTTCCTCGTCTGTTCTCATAGGGATTATACGTTTACATAGCGAAGTAGCTAAAATGTACGAAATGTACACAAATGGGGAAAGGAAGGGGAGGAGAACATTTTTTGTGGCCGTTTTTCTTCGAACGGGACTTGAACGTCCCTGACCTGGTCACGGTCGACGTGAGTGGCCCCACAAACATGGCGGCCTGCTCCAGCCACGTCACGGCCCCTCTTGATGCTCCTCGATGAAGAAGAAACAAACTGTTCAACCAGTAACATTGTCGCCAAAATACAGAACAGCACGACATACACGAAGCAGGAACAAAACGGAAAGACGTACAATACGATAAATAAAATAAAAATAATTAACAAAGAAGTAAAAAAATAAAGACAAAAACATGTCACGGTTTGGTAATTATCCTCCTTAATTGAATGAATCAGACGATTTGAAAGAAAGTACCTGACACAACATGACCTAAAATTATGCCATTGAGCAGAAGCTTTTGTCCAAAGCAACTTACGTTGGACAACTGACTGACAACGGACTGTTCCAGCTGCTGTGGTCAGGCAAGCGCCTCCGCAGTCACACAGCGAGAACAGAGACTGAGACGGAGTTTCTTCACGCAAGCCATTACAACTGTCAACGCTGACCTCACCAGGGGTCCTCACCGAGCCACACATAGGCTCCACTACCTTACTGTACTGTATGTAGCATACTGTACCGCATACTGTGTCACTGTTCTGGGTTGTTCGGTGTTACCGTATTGCTGCGCCGCACTGTTGTATACTGTGCTGTATTATCCCACAAACACTACCTCACTTTGTTCACATGCCACTTTAATGCACATATCTGTATATACATAATAGCCTATTCCATATACATAAGTCTATCGCATAAACGTAAGCCTATTCCCTTTATCTATTCCATTTTATTTTATTTTACTCTATTTTATTCTATATATTTTTTTATTTTATTCTATAACTATTCGACTTACTGTATCACGTTTTACATTACATTTAGTCATTTAGCAGACGCTTTTATCCAAAGCGACTTACAAGGGAGAATAACATTCAGCTACATTGCGACAGAGATTAGTGTAACAACAACATTGGTGTAACAATAAATACTGCAAGGTGGTGCTAAGTAATTGTAGGTTAGGAGAGGAGGTACTCACTGAAGAGCTGGGTCTTCAGGTGCTTCTTAAAGACAGAGAGGGAGGTCCCCGCTCTGGTCATTTTTGGCAGCTCGTTCCACCAACGTGGAACTACAAATGAGAATAGCCTGGATTGCCGTGGCTGTATGGCCGGCAGACCCAGGCGACGCTCATTTGACGAGCGCAGCATCCGGGGGGCAACATGTGCTTTTACAAGAGCATTTAAGTAGATGGGAGCATTCCCAGCAATCACTCTGTAGGCCAGCATAAGAGACTTGAACTTGATGCGGGTGGCTACAGGTAACCAAGCGGCTACAGGTAACCAGTGGAGCTCGATGAGCAGCGGAGTGACATGTGCCCTCTTTGGCTGGTTGAACACCAGTCGCACCGCTGCATTCTGTATCATCTGCAGTGGCTTCACCGCACAGGCCTCAAGCCTGTTAAGAGAGCCTTGCAGTAGTCGAGACGGGACATCACCAAGGTTTGCAGCAGCAGTTGAGTGGCATATTGGGTCAGGTACGGCCTGACTTTTCGGATGTTGAATAGTGCGAAGCGGCAGGACCGGGAGACGGCGGCAACATGGTCCGAGAATGTCAGTTGGTCATCAATAATGACACCAAGATTCCTTGCAGCCTTGGTAGGAACAAGAGATAGAGAGTCGATTTTAATATCAATGTTGTGATAAATACCTTGTTTGGCCGGGAAGACCAGCAGTTCAAGATTCAAGATTCAAGATTCAAGATTTTTATTTGTCACATACATATACATACTTCCATACATATATGCAGTGAAATGTAATGCAACGCACCCGGTGATAGCACACAAGAAGTCCTAGGAAAAAGTACAAAAATAAAATAAAATAAAAAAGTAGAAAATTCCTTTCTAATAGACCGACTAACTGACTCCTAAAACGTAATACAGTAAGTGGAATACTTATAGAATAAGATAAAAAATATATAGAATAAAATACAATAAAAAATAAATTGAAATAAAATGGAATAGGTTGAAGGAATATGCCTATGTATATACAGATATGTGCATTTAAAGTGGCATGTGAATTAAAGTGGCATGTGAATGTGAATAGTGTGAGGTAGTGTTTGGGATAATACAGCACAGTATACAACACTACGGCGCAGCAATACGGCATCACGAACAACCCTGAACAGTGATACAGTATGCGGTACAGTATGCTACATACAGTACAGTAGGTAGTGGAGCCTAGTGCATGGCTCAGTTAGGACCCCTGGTGAGGTCAGCGTTGACAGTTCTGATGGCTTGAGGGAAGAAACTCCGTCTCAGTCTCTCTGTTCTAGCTGTGTGACTGCGGAGGCGCTTGCCTGACGCAGCAGCTGAAACAGTCCGTTGTTGGGGTGATGAGGATCCTTCATGATCCTACGGGCTCTGCTACTACACCTCCTGGTGTATAACTCCTGCAAGGGGGGGAGGGTAGTTCCAGTGGTACGTTCAGCTGAACGCACCACCCTCTGCAGGGCCCGCCTGTCCTGGGCAGTACAGTTCCCAAACCAGGCAGTGATGTTGCCTGTCAGGATGCTCTCCACTGCTCCAGAGTAGAAGGACTTGAGGATCCTCACCGAGACCCGGAATTTCCTCAGCTGCCTGAGGTGGTAGAGACGCTGCCTCGCCTTTCTCACCAGAGTGTCTGTGTGAACAGTCCATGTTAAGTCCTCTGTGATGTGGACTCCCAGATATCTGAAGCTGCTCACCCTATCGACAGAAGTCCCATTAATCCACAAGGGCGCGTGCGTCCTCGATTGTGATCCACGCCTAAAGTCCACAATCAGCTCCTTGGTTTTGCTGACGTTCAGGTGGAGGCTGTTGTCCTGGCACCAGAGTGACAGGTCAGCCACCTCCTCGCGGTAGGCCTTCTCATCGCAGTCGGTGATCAGGCCCACGACCACGGTGTCGTCAGCAAACTTGATGATGGTGTTGGAGCTGGACCTGGCCACACAGTCATGTGTGTACAGGGAGTACAGTAGGGGGCTGAGGACGCAGCCCTGGGGGGATCCTGTATTCAGGGTGAGGGAGCTTGACATGTACTTCCCCACCTTGACCACCTGGGGGCGGCCTGTGAGGAAGTCCAGGATCCAGGTGCACAGCGGAGCATTCAATCCTAGCTCCAACAACTTGACAGCCAGTCTGGTGGGGACGATGGTGTTGAAAGCTGAACTATAATCAATGAACAGCATTCTCACATAGGCCCCCTTCTGGCCATCCAGGTGCGTGAGCGTGGTGTGCAGTACCTGGGAGACCGCGTCATCCGTGGATCTGTTCTGCCGGTACGCGAACTGCAACGGGTCCAAGGTGCGGGGGAGGGAGGCGCAGATGTAATCCTTAATCAGCCTCTCGAAACACTTCATGACCACCGAGGTGAGGGCCACCGGACGGTAGTCATTCAGGCAGGTTGGAGAGGCGATCTTCGGGACAGGAACGACGGTGGACCTCTTGAAACAGGACGGGACCACTGATTCAGCCAGGGAGATGTTGAATATTGTGGTGAACACCGCAGCTAGCTGGTTAGCACAGGTCTTCAGTACTCACCCAGATATGCCATCTGGGCCCGCAGCTTTCCTGGTGTTCACCCGCATCAGAGCCCTCCTGACCTCGTGCACGGACACTGAGAGTGCGCGCTCATCCCCAGCGGTGTAACTCCAATTAGCCGGCGAGCTAGCGGTGCTGCTGCCAGACTCGAACCGCGCATAAAAGGAGTTCAGTTGGTTGGCCAGGGAGGCGTCCGCACTCGTGGCTGGGGAGGAGCTGCTCTTGTAGTTTGTTATTGTTCGCAGCCCCTCCCACAAGCGTCTGGTGTCCCCCCGCTCCATCTGCAGCTCCACGGTGTCTCTGTACGTCCGTTTAGCGTCCCTCACCGCCCTCCGCAGATTGTACGACGCCGCTTTGTAATTGTCCATGTTACCAGATACAAGACCGTCGTTGTAAGCGGCCGTGCGCGCATTCAGAGCGCAGCGGATGGATTTATCAACCCATGGTTTCTGGTTTGGAAATATCAGAACTTTCACCGTGGGAACGATTTCATCCGCGAGCGTAGCCACAAAACTCACTACAACCTCCGTAAACTCGCTGACGTCACTTGAGCTCGCTTGGAACACGTCCCAGTCTACGTCAGTCAGAGCGTCCTGAAGCGCAGCCTCTGATTGGTCCGTCCACCGCTTCACTTCCCTCGTCATCAGATCAGCCCTGTTGTCTGTGACAGAGGCCTTAAAAACTGCTAGAGCTGCGGGACCAGATCCCGCGCGATCAGAGGCCTGTAAACAGGAAGCAGCGAGATCGCGGCGTGATCTGATTTCCCGAAAGCAGGAAGCGACACGGGCTTGTATCCGTTCTTGTAAGGAGTGTAACAATGGTCCAGAGTTCTGTCTCCCCTGGTGGCACACGTCATGTGTTGGTGGAAATTCGGCAGAACTTTTTTCAGGTTGGCCCTGTTAAAGTCCCCAGTCACCACCACAGCCGCGTCGGGATGTCTGTTCTGAAATCCGCACAACACATCGTGCAGAACCGACAGAGCTGCGTCGGTGTCCGCTTGTCCAGATAAAATGGACGGCATAGTATGGTCAGCTGTTCCAGGTTCGGCGAGCAGGAGTGGGAGAGGAATTTGGTGTTGTTGGCGTTACACCAGCGGTTGTTTACCATTAGGCAGACGCCTCCACCTTTGGATTTCCCCGACTCTCCCGTTCTGTCGCCGCGGAACACGGAGAAGGCCTCGGCTGGACGTATGGCTTCATCCGGCACCAGTGGGTTCAGCCATGTTTCCGTCAGGCAGAGGACGCAACAGTTCCTCGTGTCACGCTGGAATTGAATCCTCGCTCGAAGTTCATCCATCTTGTTCTCCAGGGACTGGACGTTCGCAAGAAGGATGCTTGGCAGAGGTGGACGGTAAGGTTGCGTCCTCATTCTGACCCGAATGCCGCCTCGTTTACCTCGGTGCTTCCTCCGTGGGCCGGCTCGTGGAACAGCGACTCCATTTTTGTTGTTGTTGCGAGTGTTCCCGCGTAGGATTTCCGCCGGCCACTCTGCTCCCACGGATAAAAAGTCCCAAAGTTGTTCGTTTAGGGAAATTTTTATATCCATGAGTGCATCGCGGCCGTATGAGTTAATTGTTGATGTTTTTCTGGCGAACATTGTGATTAAAAAAAGGAAAAAAATACTAAAGAGTAAGAAAGAAACCGGAGCGCCGGCGCAGGCGACCGCTAGGGGCGGCGCCACTATCGCCCTTCAACCTCCGTAAACTCGAAACGCGAAAAAGTTCCGTTTTCGCCAGATTTAGTTGAAGATGATAATCCTTCATCCATGTGGATATGTCAGCGAGACAATCCGAGATCCGCTTCGAGACAGTAGGGTCGTCGGGCGGGAAGGACAGATAGAGTTGAGTATCATCCGCATAGCAGTGATATGAAAAGCCATGTGAGCGGATGATCGGGCCCAGTGAGGTGGTGTAGATGGCAAAGAGGAGGGGTCCTAGCACCGAGCCTTGGGGCATCCCTGTGGTGAGGTTGTGAGACACAGACAGCTGGCCTCGCCATGTCACACTGAACGAGTGCCCAGTAAGGTAAGATTCGAACCAGGAAAGTGCACTGCCCGTTATGCCCATGCTTGAGAGTATGGACAGGAGTATGCAATGATTGACAGTGTCAAAAGCAGCTGATAAGTCTAGCAGAATGAGGACCGAGGATTTGGCAGCAGCTCTAGCAGTTTTTAAGGCCTCTGTCACAGACAACAGGGCTGTTTCAGTGGAGTGACCACTTTTGAAGCCAGATTGAAGTGTATCAAGAAGGTTGTTTCCTGACAGGTACTCTGTAACCTGTCTAGAGACCGCCCTCTCTAAGGTTTTGGAAAGGAATGGGAGGAGAGAGACCGGCCAATAGTTTCCTACTTGATTGGGATCGAGTGAGGGTTTTTTGAGCAGTGGTGCGACCCGAGCCGCTTTGAAAGCGGAAGGGAAAGTGCCGGAAGTTAGGGAAGAATTAATCATATGTGTGAATGCCGGGGTGATAGTCGGTGATATGGCTTGAAGGAGGTTGGATGGGATCGGATCTAGCGGATAGGTAGTAGGACGGCTACATGTTAGTAGTTTAGATACCTCACTTTCAGCGAGGGGGGTGAAACCAGGGAACGATGAGCCTAGGGCTGGAGAAGACAGGTTGTGAGTAAGTTGTTTAGTGAATTGGCTGCTGATGGCTGCCACTTTGTTAGTAAAAAAGGAGGCAAGGCAGTCAGCAGTGAGGTTAGTAGCTGGGGGAGGTGGTGGAGGGTAAAGCAGAGACTTGAAGGTGGTGAATAACTTACGTGTGTCTGTGGCACCGTTGATCCTATCGTTGAAGAAGGCCTTCTTGGCAGCAGTGATGCTGGAAGAGAAGCAAGATCCTCAGTTGTTTTGGATTTGTGCCATTTCCTCTCGGCTGCTCTGAGGTCAGTGCGCGTTGTCCGAAGGGTGTCAGTCAGCCAAGGGTGCGACTGGGTTGAACGAGCAGGTCTGGTGGATAGTGAACACAGGCTCCAGACATGAGCTCAAGGTGGAGCAGAGGGAGTCAGTGGCATCATTAACCTGCAGAGAGGAGAAAGTGCCGTGGGGTGGAAGAGAAGAGGAGAGCACAGAGGAGAAGTGGGTGGGAGACAAGTTGCGGAGATTGCTGCGGATAGTAACCATGGGTGGGGAGGTGGGGGGTTGTTTTGGTAGCTGGACATTGAAGTGGATGAAGAAGTGGTCAGAGAGATGAAGAGGAGTGACCCATAGGTTGTCGGTGGTACAGCTCCGAGCAAGAATGAGATCAAGCTCTTTGCCAGCCTTGTGAGTCGGTGGAGTCGGGATCTGTCTTAGGTCGAACGAGCGAACCAAAGACAGGAAGTCAGC
Source organism: Zeus faber (assembly GCF_960531495.2). Taxonomy (NCBI): domain Eukaryota; kingdom Metazoa; phylum Chordata; class Actinopteri; order Zeiformes; family Zeidae; genus Zeus; species Zeus faber. The sequence goes on along the minus strand of NC_137204.1, from coordinate 29,350,126 downwards.
CGAGCTCGCACTGTCCAAGTGAATGTTCATGTCTCCGAGGACGAGCATGGGACACTCGTGCTCAGGGATTGATGACAGCAGGGTGTCAAGCTCATGTAGAAAGTCACCTAGTTGTCCTGGTGGACGGTAGATGACGACCACATAGGCTTTCACCGGAGCAGTCACCAAGACGGCGTGATATTCAAAGGAGGCAAAGTTGTTTAAAGGCAGCAGTGGATTAAATTTCCATGTGTTGGAAATTAGCAGGCCAGTCCCACCACCACGGCCAGATGGTCTGGATGTGTGGGAGAATGAGTAGTTAGTGGAGAGTGCAGCCGGGGTTGCGCTATCTTCCGGTTTAATCCATGTCTCAGTGAGGGCAAGGAGCTCTAAGGAGAGTTGGTTGGCATGACCAGAAATGAAGTCTGCCTTGTTAACTGCAGATCGACAATTCCACAAGCCAACAGATAAGGAGGTCTTTGCAGAAGATGTTTGCTGCAGGGACCTGAGGTTACCCGGATTGCATCGGCGTATGGTATAACGACGCTTTCTGGGTGACCTTGAAGTTGTAGGGATGCGGTAGTAGCACATTTTGTATGGAGTGAGAGAAAGAAGGCAGGTTTGCCTTGTTCGGTGTCCTTGCTTCGGTTGACGTGCAGAGGTAGACGTGCGTCTTCACACGAGAGCGACTACAAATGGGCCAACGCTTGAAGCTAACGCTTCAAGGGCAGGACCATAAATAGGTGATAGAATACAGCTGCTCGTGAGATTAGGGTTGCACCTGGCTAAGAGCACGCCCACATAAGAGAGGACTTACCTGAATAGGGGGTGTGTCTGGAACCCAAGCTTGTTGGCAGATCAGCAAATAGCAGTGAAATGTACAGAGTCAATCCAGTAGTCCAAGTTGCAATACTACAATATGAGCAGTGATACACTACACAGCAACCTCAGCACTAGAGCTCGACTCAGAGTTAGTTTGTAGTGCAGGGTATTTATCCCTGTCCAGCGGAAGGAGGACACGCCCAGAAAGTTCGACAAAGGGTTTACTGATTAGAGGGAGTTGCTTGGCTCACACCCTTGCTGATGGCTGAGCAGTTAGCAGCAGATATGCCGGTACTACCCTGAAACCAGCTAGGACAAAGTAAGTGCGAAATAAGACTGAACCAGCAATAATAACAAGAAAAACAACAGCAAAGGACAACAACAAACGACAACAATAAAACAGATTTAGTCAGTAATGCACTTCTATTTGACGTGCAGAGGTAGACGTGCGTCTTTACACAGAGCGTCTTCACTCGAGAGCGACTACAAATGGGCCAACGCTTGAAGCTAACGCTTCAAGGGCAGGACCATAAATAGGTGATAGAATACAGCTGCTCGTGTGATTAGGGTTGCACCTGGCTAAGAGCACGCCCACATAAGAGAGGACTTACCTGAATAGGGGGTGTGTCTGGAACACAAGCTTGTTGGCAGATCAGCAAATAGCAGTGAAATGTACAGAGTCAATCCAGTAGCCCAAGTTGCAATACTACAATACGAGCAGTGATACACTACACAGCAACCTCAGCACTAGAGCTCGACTCCAGGAGTTTTAGGAGTCAGTTAGTTGGTCTAGTAAAAATAAATTTTCCAAGGACATATTGTGTGTTATCACCGGGTGCGTGTTAGGCCCACGGCCTCCCAGCGCCACTATAGGCTGCCCTTGCCCCATCTGCAGCTCCCTACTCAAGCCCAATTGCACACACCTGGGATCAATTACCTGCACGGTATTTAGTCCCAGCTTCCCAGTCATTCCTTGCCAGACCGTCAACTAGCTTTCCCCGACTTGTATCGCTATTGGCTCCCTTCCAAGTTCCTAGTGCCTATTCCTAGTTCCTAGTTTATGTCTTGTCTTCCCCTTACCCGCTTGTCTCCTCTCGTCGACCCAGTCTGTCTCTCCAAGTCCAGCCAGCCCGGTTTACCTGCCTGTCTCCACTCGCCGACCAAGGCTCTCCGTCCATCTCCATCCAGCCTGGTTCTCCGTCTCCCCACCCGGATCCTGGACCCCATTTCCTGGTCATCATCATCCCTGCCCTGCCCTGCTCCATCCCCACCCGACCAGGTCCCCCCGGCCAGCTCCACCGTCCCGGCTAATAAACATCCTTTGCCTGCCTCCCGTCTCCCTGTGTCGTGCGTTTGGGTCCCTCCCAGTTCTGGTCGTGACAGTATGGTCTGGCCAGGAAAACATGGACCCAGCCGACACAGAAGGGCTCCGCCGCGCACTCCGGGACCAAGGAGTGTTGCTTGGGCATCATGACCAGGCCCTCCGGGAGATCGCGAAACACCTCCGGACCATCTCGGCGACCGTCAGCAGCCTGCAGGGTCCTCCGGCCCCCGCGGCCCCCCCTGCTCCTCCGACCCGCCCTCCTTCCCCCACCAGGGCTCCCAGCGCCTCTCTCGTCCCCCCTGAGCCCCACGTTCCGGCTCCAGCGCCTTACGACGGCGATTTCGGCACCTGCCGCACCTTCCTCGTGCAGTGCGCGGTGGTTTTTCAACAGCAGCCGTCGTCGTACGCCTCCGATAGTGCCCGCATCGCGTTCCTCATCTCCTGCCTGAGAGGGGCGGCTCTCGGCTGGGGTTCTGCGGTTTGGAGTCAGGGGGGCCCCGTGAGTCTCTCCTACGATCTGTTCACCTGCGAAATGAGGAGAGTCTTCGAGCACCCAGTTTGCGGCAAGGAGGCCGCCAGAAGACTCCTCTCCCTCCGCCAGGGTTCCCGTAGCGTCGCCTCCCTCGTCGTCGAGTTTCGGACTCCAGCCGCAGAAAGCGGCTGGAATGCCGGAGCCCTGCAGGACGTGTTTCAACGCGCCCTGAACGACGAGTTGGCCCGGCGGGACGAGCCTACGGACCTGGACCAACTAGTAGAGACCGCAATCCGCCTGGACAACCGGCTACGGGAGCGCCAGCGCGAGAGGGAGGGGGCGAGCCTCCAGTCCGCGGCCACGCCCCGGTCTCCAGCGCCCGCTACTCTTGGGCGCCTCAGAAGTCCCCCAACTCTCTCCGATGCCGAGCCAATGCAACTTGGTCACTCCCGGATCTCCCAGAGGAGCGAGCACGCCGCATACAGACCGGCGCCTGTCTGTATTGCCGCCGGCTGGGACACCTCCAAGCCACCTGCCCGGTCCGGCTACGAGAGGGCGACTCCTCGGTAGGGCTATGTTCCGGTCGCTCCAGCGCCAACCCTCTCTCCCGTCCGCTGCTCCCAGTTACCCTCTCGTGGGGAGACATAACACGCTCTTCCTCCGCTCTCATAGATTTTGGGGCGGATGCGAGTTTTCTCGACCAGGGACTAGCACGCCAGCTAGGGCTGACACCCGTCCCTCTCTCCGCACCGCTCGAGGTCAAGGGGCTGAACGGGTCACATCTGACCCGGATTACCCACCAGACAGCTCCCCTCAAGCTGCTACTCCCCGGCAACCACCGTGAGTCTTTAAGGTTCTTCCTCATTGATTCCCCACTGAACCTCGTGGTTCTGGGCTCCTTGTGGCTCCAGACGCACAACCCTCAGATGGACTGGCGCTCGGGCAGCGTGCGCTCCTGGAGCACACACTGTCATGCCCACTGCCTCCGCTCAGCCTCAACCCCGTCGCCGGGCGCGCCGCTGGGGGCCCCCAAGAGCCCTGACCTGCCCTCGGTTCCATCGCAATATCTGGACCTGGCCCCGGTCTTCAGCAAGCAGGGGGCGCTATCCTTACCACCTCATCCCCCCTACGACTGCGCAATCAACCCCCTGCAGTCGCCTGTATAACGTCTCTCGGCCCGAACAGGAGGCCATGGAAACTTACATCCGTGACCCTCTCGCTGCCGGGATTATTCGCCCCTCGTCTTCTCCGCTAGGCGCAGGGTTCTTCTTTGTTGCCAAGAAGGACAAGACCCTCCGTCCTTGCATTGATTTCAGGGGACTTAACGACATCACGATCAAAGACAAGTACCCCTTGCCACTGATGGATTCAGTCTTCGTCCCCATCCAGGGTGCCACCCACTTTTCTAAGCTCGACCTCCGCAACGCTTACCACCTGGTCCGCATCCGCGAAGGGGACGAGCGGAAGACCCCATTCAACACCCCGCTCGGACACTTCAAGTATCTTGTTATGCCCTTTGGTCTGTCAAATGCCCCAGCGGTCTTCCAGGCCCTAATTAAAGATGTCCTCCGGGACATGCTCAACTCATTTGTCTTTGTTTACCTCGACATCATCTTGATTTTCTCCAAATCCCTCTCCGACCATGTAAAGCATGTACACCTGGTGCTGCAGCGCCTCCTGGAAAACCGTCTGTTTGTTAAGGCCGAGAAGTGTGTCTTCCATGTTCCATCCATTTCCTTCCTAGGGTTCATCATTGGCCGAGGGAGGCTGGAGATGGACCCCAAGAAGGTGGCCGCCGTGGTGGAGTGGCCAACCCCAGCCAATAGGAAGCAGCTCCAACGGTTCCTCAGGTTTGCAAACTTCTACCGGCGCTTCATCCGTAACTTCAGTCGCATCGCTGCTCCCCTCTCAGCTCTTACCTCCACCGCAGTGGCCTTCAAGTGGACCCCCGCAGCCGAGGCCGCGTTCCTCGACCCCAGGACCCGCTTTTCTTCGGCCCCAGTCCTGGCCCAGCCCGACGCCAACCTCCAGTTCGTGGTAGAGGTGGACGCTTCAGACACGGGGGACATCGCCCTGTACTTCGTCACCGGTCTTCCACTATCCCGGGGCAACACTACCATCCTCACGGTGGTTGACCGTTTTTCTAAGGCAGCCCACTTCCTCGCCCTGCCCAAGCTACCATCGGCGAGGGAGACCGCAGACCTGCTGGTGGCCGAGGTGTTCCGCCGCCATGGCATCCCGGCAGACGTGGTGTCGGACAGAGGACCCCAGTTCACCTCCGAGGTCTGGCGCGCCTTCTGCTCGGCCCTGGGGGCACAGGTCAGCACACAGGTCTGAATCGGGTAGAGGCGCTTCCGTTGGCATTAATGGTGTGTCATTCAAGTGGGCTGATTCCGTCATATACTCAATACTATTTTTGACTGGGAAAATGTATGGACAAAGGGGGGAAAAAGGAAAATGTTACTCATATATTGGAACAATGTTAAAGCATAATGCAAAAGTGAAATTATTATTATACTGTGTTTGATGTTTGTGCAAGATACTGGTTGGTGATTTTTCTTTCAGGACCAGTCAGAGGGTGACTGTGTCCAGAGATCCTTCCAGCCTAATGGACTTGAACACTCAAACATGGACATTCAAAAATGGAGGATGAAAATGGACGGCTGACCCTGAATGAGGACATCATGATCAGGGGTGTCGAGTGAAATATCATTAAAAGTTGATGGTGTTAAAAAGCAACAGTTCAATACATACATATGTGTTATTCATGTTTTTATACTAATGGAGTTTGTTTATTATAATGTAACCTGTATTATTGATGAATATTCTGTACTCTACACTATATATTTTTAGCAAGACATTACTTTGATTCAGTATTGATTTCTTTTGAGTTTTCAGGGACATTGTTGATAGGCAGGGAAAGGTCCACTGGAAGGTCCAATGGGTCGACCAGCCTGACTTTGGACAACATTTTTGATTTATTTCTGAGGTTCTAAATGTATGCATTTATGTGTAACATCCTATACATGCCCCCCGGATGCTGCGCTCGTCAAATGAGCGTCGCCTGGCTCTGCCGGCCATACAGCCATGGCAATCCAGGCTATTCTCATTTGTAGTTCCACGTTGGTGGAACGAGCTGCCAAAAATGACCAGAGCAGTGTCCTCCCTCTCTGTCTTTAAGAAGCACTTGAAGACCCAGCTCTTCAGTGAGTACCTCCTGTCCTAACCTACAATTACTTAGCACTACCTAGCAGTATTTATTGTTACACTAATGTTGTTGTTACACAAATCTCTGTCGCAATGTAGCTTGAATGTTTTTCTCCCTTGTAAGTCGCTTTGGATAAAAGCGTCTGCTAAATGACTAAATGTAAATACAGTTTTCTAAACCCTTCTTCTTTGTCTGTTAATTGATTTGGAGTACAATAGGTGGTTGCCTGGGGCAGAGGGACTGTGAGAGAATTTTCCTGTCTAGATTGTTTGATGGATGTACTAAGAAAGGAAGCTGCCAGATGAGTTTTTCGCTCTCACACTCCACAAATGTATTGTATTGCTACGACTAAGCATGGTCAGAAGGGTACATTATAATAAATTTTGTTTGTTATTATGTGATTTCTATTAAGCCAATTAACATCATAAGTTCATTACTCATCTCTCTGTCGAGACTTTGTATAGTCTCGAAGGGGGGAAATATGAGGTGTCTGGAATATTTGGGGTGAAGAGGGCCCTGGGGTCCCAAGAAAGAGCCCATTGTTAAAGAGCCCATTGTATAATATAATTACTAACAGATGCTGTTTGATGCTGTTCTTTGTAACAAACTTATTATTTTAATCAAGTCAGCGTCAGCAGAGACTCCTTCTTCATCAACACATCATCGACAACAAGAAACAACACTGGCCAAGGGAGGAGCAAAGGGGGGTTGGCGGACAGCAGGGGGAAGGGGTCCCCAGGGGAGCTTATCATGAGGCGTCATCCGGATCACAAAAAACAAATTCAAAACTACATAAAATATGGCATGACAGAATCCCATAATGGCCAAAAGAGGGCCAGTACCTTGTTAAGTTCCCGAAGTGTACGTTACATAAAGGTAGTGTCCTGGTCGGTCAGGATTTCCTTCGGTATCCTGACTCGGGAGAGAAACAGCGCCTGTGCCACACCTTTGGCTGTAATACTGCGCAGATGCACTGCTTCGAGGTTCTGGGTTGCATAATCCACTAGAACTTACACAAAACGATACCCGCGGGCACTGCCTATCTAACCGCTCGATGAGGTCCATACTGAGTCTTTCGAACAGGACCTCGACTAGGGGGAGGGGCCTCAACGGCACTAGCGTAGCCAGAGGGTTGACTAACTGGCACTCAGGACACGCAGCATACTATTTACGCACATCTGCCCAAATGGAAGCGAACCGCCTGGAAGAGCATTTCCCGGCACCAGCAACTGGGTTATCATCCTCTCCTGTCTGGAGTGTCACAGCTCACACGGTATAACTTGTCCCTAATCACCGAAAAATACGGGTGAGTGAGCATGGCGTCTGCACGCATCAATACGCCATTGATCCTAACTTTGCAGGAACATCCTCTGCGAACAGCCTGAGTTCAGCAATGCCTGATGACAGCCCTTTGTAGTCTTACCGGTACTTGACAGGCCCCTTCCTGCCCAGGGGAGGGGTCTGGTGGGCCGGCGACCAGGACCTCCTGGCCGAGTTCCATCCGGGGCCGCCCGCAGTGCTCGCAACCCTGCCCAGACGGTGGCACAGCTCCCTGATTTCCGGTGGAAGCACCGCCCTGGGAGCTGAGGGGAGACAGAGAGGGGATAGCACAGGAAGGGGAGAGAGCATTCCCAGGAGTTTCCGCGACTAGCGGATCGGCTCCAGGGCGCCTTTCACTCGGCACCCTGCCCCTCCCAGGTCCCTGTTCAGGCGCCACTTGTGGGAGTCTCTACCCAGAGGTAAAGGTTTCGGGAGGGAGACGGATTCCTATTTGCTGTGGTGCACCAACATGGCGAGAGTTTTTATTAAGCGTTGAACAGAACGGCTCACTGGCCACACGTATAAATAATAATTAATAATGATGATGATGATGATGTTGTTGCTCGGGATGGTTTCGGGCGCAGGAGCAATGGTGTTCCACTCCCTGGCTCTGGGTCGGCTGACAAACCCGGCACCAATCCCCTCTGCAAGACGGACTACATTATGAAATCTCCCTGCCTCAAGTCAGACCATTCAGCGTTGCGCCGGCACTGATTAGGTTGATTTGAGGCAGCTTGGCAGCCGTGGGAAGGGGAACCGCGCTGTCCTCCGATGAGAGCAGAGCAAAGCAAAGCTGAGAAACTCGAGTAATAAAACAAAGCAGACTGATAATAAAATAACCAATATTGGCTAAGGAAGAAATCATGGGTGGAAGTGAGAAAAATAGGGCAGCTGCCAATAAAGACAAAAAAGGGGACATAGGAATACACAGAAAAGATTTATGCCTCAGAAACATGGATATTTCTTTTTTTTTTTTTTTTTTTACCTGTGCTGTCAGCATGTTGGGCATACAACACAGAGTATTTGTTCCATTGCATCCAGGACAGAGTCTGCAAGTGGAGTTCAAGTTCTCAACCTGCAATTAAACTCTTTTTTCATTCTTTAATCAACAAGAACTGCTGCAATAACTCTGTCCTGTGGACGAGCTGTGGGATGACAAGAGCACAGTTTTTGGTTATGGAGAGCCACCAGCAACCCCCCTCTTTGGAGAACTATTCATCATGTTTGGGTCTATAAACAACTGATCACTGCTCCAAGAGGGAGAGTCACCATGGTGAGAGAAATAAACATAGAAACAAACAACATTTCCACAAAAACATGAACATTGGACGACAACATGTATTGTAGTATAAAAACTGAATTAGGTCCAGGAAAACTGGAACTACTACTGGTCACGTGGCCTCTTCCTGTCAAAGTTATGGCAGCAAATGAGGGAGGAAAGGAGAGGAATGCAGGCACCCGGCGGCACTCTCTGCAGCTCCGCCAGGTCGCAGCACATCCCAAGCCACCAGGCGCAAGCCATCAGGACTCCAGCCAGGCCGGGAGGGGGGACCAACCAAAGAAAAAAACAAAACATGGATGTCCCCAGAGCCACCCAACCGTGGAGCCCCGGCAGACCAGGAGGGCCCCCACATGCCCCAAAGCGCAACGACATTTTGTTAATAATATCATGTTCTATTTCATAGAACATGATATTACGTGTGGCAAATGGTAGGAGTGGACGCTTCCCATCCTGCCGTTTGGCATCTGAGACATATTAGTCTGTTCGACAGGAGGCCTTATCATCTGGGGAACAAATGAACCACCACATGAGTCTTTCAAACCATACCAGGGATAAAATACCGTTAAAGCTATCTGAACCCTGGGAAAGCTGAAAAAAAAATAAGGTGGGCTTGTGGGCTAGGGTAAGCACCAAATCTGCCTACTGAAGCACAAATAAATTCAAATAATATATACAAGAAGACTAAATACTGGTGAAAAGTAATAAAAAGCAACTAATGGGAATCGAAGGGTTAAGAAAAATAAAAAATTGGTGGGGTGGGGTGGGGTGTGTTGATTCTGTGAGAATTCCGCTGCAGGGAGATTGTTGATAAAACAAACTCTGGGAACGATACCAGTAAGCAGACAACAACTGACTGCGAATCAAAGTCAGAATACGAATCAGAATCGTCTTTGATGTCAAGTAAGTGCACACATACAAGACATTTGGCTTGGTGTTCGGTGCATACATGAAACATAAATGTAAGGTAAGGCAACAGGAAAACAATACGTAAAATATATAAGAAGCAGCAGCCTGAATGAAGAGTTCAGGGTGACCCGTACAAGGGAGGTCCTGCAATACCGGGAGTTGAGTCCAAAGGTCTCCCAGGCGGGCATTCATGTCAGAACATTTCAGAAGTAGAAGGCAGCAGAGGCCATCGAGGTCGCTGAGTGTTGCCTGAGACACAACACACTGGTGTGCACGATGACACGTGGAAGGGCTGGCCTTGGAAGTAGCTCAAAACCATGCTACGATAAGGCGAAGGGGAAGGATAGGAGGGCCATGATCCAGGAGGAGGTACGAGCATCAGTCGAGGAGGAGCGTGCCACTCGAATTGGCAGCAGGGAGCCTGGACAAGATGGGAGCACGCGGTGGAGCGAAAGGTGAAATAGGCCGAGCTCTGGAAAGCGGAGCCCCACCGCATCAAGTTCTTGATCCAGGCTGTGTATGACATTCTACCGAGCCCGTCCAACCTTCACATCTGGGAACAAGTCGAGTCACCGGCACATTCTCAGCTGTTGTTCGAAAGCCCTGGGTGAGGTGTGCTACGTTTGCCGTCATAACCAAGTCCTTAAGGTCATCGCAGACACCATCAGACAAGCAGAAAACAGAGTGTGGCGTTTCAAACAGCGGATTTCAACCTGAATGTGACGATGAAACGGAATATTTTCAAAAACTACTGCAGGAGACCAACGATACGCCTGTTGTTGTAACAATGGAGAAGTTGATGATGTGATGAAGTCCGTTGGGGTTGGTGACAGATTTTCAGATTTCAGATTTTACGAGACTCATAATATTGACAGACCCTACATTTTGTTGTGTTGTCCGTACTTTCTAACTCCAAAACATTTCCACTTTTATAAAACATGTTTATTCTTACTGTGAAATAAAAGCTTTTTTAAAAACCAAAAAAGTTGTGTGTTGTTGATGTTGTTGTTCAATGCTGTTCGTGATTGGCCCATTCAGTATTATGTTAAGTAGCCATGAGGCTTTGTGAAGCAAGTCTGGGCGAAACTTTGAAGGTGATTATCTCAGAAACACGGTTTTCCACACCCTTGTCATTAACAAGTCATAGCTTTAAAAATATTTGCTTGATTTGCACAAGTGACACATTGTTTGGAAGCTCTGATTCTCCACTTTCAAATGATGTAATGCAATGAAAACAAAAAAGTCGAAAGCCACCAAATGACCCTAAAGTATGCGGTGGGTCACATATGTTACCAGCATAACCAGTGTTACAACTTAAAGTATTTCGTTTATCCTCATTATTCTGTTAGAATGTGAGTGTTGCCTGAGACAACAAATACTGTGATTGGTTACAAGGAGAAGCTGCCTGGTAACAGGACTGTGATTAGTTACTGTGAGAGGTTCACAAAGCCAAGTTTATTGGTGTATTTGTCGTTCAGATACACAATAAACTTTTTCGCATCAGACATCGTGTGATTACAGTGTTTTTTTCTTCAAAATTGTTTTAAGGCCAGAATAGATAGAAACGTTGTCCAGAGATCCAGACTTCTTACTAGCCCAGGTCTGGACCTATTTGATCACAACACAGTCCAGTCTAGACCAGTGCAGCCCAGTATGGACCAGTACAGTCCAGTATAGACTAGTATAGTCCAGTATAGACCAATACAGTCCAGTATACACCAGTACAGTCCATTATTGACAAGTACAGTCCAGTATAGACCAGTACAGTCCAGTATAAGCAAGTATAGACTAGTACAATCCAGTATAGACCATACAGTCCAGTAAAAGCAAGTATAGACAAGTACAATCCAGTATATACAGTACCAGTAAAGTCCAGTGTAGACAAGTACAGTCCAGTATTGACCAGTAAAGTCCAGTATATTTTCTGCTCCAGTGGAAGCACAAGTTTGTGTGATATCAACCACGTTCGAAGCCAAACACGTTTAATTCCCCACGTCATGGAGAAGTGCTACATTTCCCACAATCCTACAGTGTACCAGCGACGTCTCTGATTGGTGGAGCTCACTGTTACCATGGAATTGTTCACCGCACCCGGGAAAGTTACTGTCGGTGAGTGAGTTACTGCCACCACTGACCTGAAACACTATATACACACTACACACTGAATTCCTTTTTATGAACAACCTTGTACCTTTGCCATTTTTTCCCGTTTTTTTTTGCCAAGAATCAAATGTTTTATGGTCACGGTTCATCTCACAGTTGGTTCAACTCTTAAAACTCTTTATTGAGGGATTTTCTGAAACGTCAATGGAGTGAACGGACAAGAAATTCACTTCCGGAAACGGAGCTGTTCAAAAAGTGGAAGCTCACTGTCGAAGTGCATAGTGTGTCCCAAACGCTTTGACCATAAGACTCACACATGTCAACGAGTTCACGCCCTCACACACCACACCTGCTATTTCTCACGCCGAGGATCCCAAAATAAGTAACATTGCTTGCATTGCAAAGGCGGTTATCCCATAGGGCAGGGGTCGGCAACCTTCAGCATTAAAAGAGCCATTTGGGCGTGATTCCCACCAAACAAAACCCACCTGGAGCCGCAAAACCTATTTGACCGCTATAATGAAGATAACACCGGATATACAGTATAGTTTTATTGCACTTATGCTCTGTACTGTATATAATAACTGTAGTTTGTTGCATTTATGAAATGAAAGAACTACAAACTGATAAAGACTGTCATTTTTGATTTTTGCTTTCTATGAAGTTCGTGGTGGAGAACACTCGCTTGCACAACTATGTGGATCTAAAGATGGACAGGACCCCAAATGCATACTTGTTCATGTTCAAATAGGTGTCGGGAATGGCATTCCATGTCTCGATTCCTGTCGGCATTCCATGAAACGAACTTTAACGTTCTATTTTCCTCAGAAACTTTTCTTTTTTTGGATGTATCCATGGTTACCGGGGGTCCAGAGCTCAGAATAAGTCAGCAGCCTGTCGGCAACAGGTGACGCATACAAGGTGCGACGCATATTTTGATCGACAAAATATTAAAACACATTTTATTTCAATGTTACAAGATCACCTAAATCTCCAGAATCATAACTATTACATTGAAAAAATTAACCAAATAAAATACAATTTGTTTAAATTAAATATCCATTATTTATTCACACTATTTTCTCAAAGCCACAGGGAGCCACGGCAGAGGGATGAAAGAGCCACATGCGGCCCTGGACCCGCGGGTTGCCGACCCCGGCTCCAGGGCATCTGCAGGCGACAAGGAACGTGAAGCTGATGTGACGTTGCTGGAGCGGGCCGCCACGTTTGTGGGATCACTCGCATCGACACCCGGCGATCGGCGCTGTGCGTGGCGCACACCCGACGAGTAGAATTAGGGAAAAAGGTTGAGAAGAAGGTAAAGAGCGAACACGAGGAGACGCAGCAGTCGTGGTGAAAAGTTCACGGCCCGCGAGCATTTCTTATTTACTTTATATATTATCCACTACAAAGAAAAAAAAAACAATTTCTCATGATTTAGCGTGACTGGACTCAATTAACATCCTCGAGAAGCGATGCATTTAATGAAAAAAATCCTATTGTTTGAAATTAAATGTTTGATTCCCAATACTTTTCTTGCTCTGTCGTCTAACGGTCTGCAGAGCATTTCAATGGTTCGGGGAGATTGGTCATTTATCTTTGTTCACTGGAGAGATCGACTTCTCTAAATAGTCATTGTTGGAGGGAACTAATGTTCCCCGACGGCCTTATTTGAGTCAAGTTCCCATTCTGAGATTATGATTTATTTGATGTCTCCTTTATTCGGTGTATACATATTTAATTTATCGTTATCGCTCCTTTCATTTCGAATTTTCCATTGCCTTTTTGGTTTGTTTGGTTTTGATACCGTTCCGAGTCTTTCTAGCGCCGCCCCTGGCGTTACGCGCAACATCCCGCTCGGAGGGCAGTGCAGGCCTGCTGGCATAAACACTGCGGTTGTTTAGGGGCCACAACGGCTTGGGCGGGGCCACGTGATCAGTGTGGGGGGGCGGGGCCTCACGTTGGGCGGGGCCGGAAGAAAAGCGACCGGTAAATGTGGTCGAGGGTTTTCATTTTCCATGTATTAAATGATAATTGAACGGAACATAAACGCCCCGTGCTTCCCGTCCCGCGTCACACATGGAAACTTAAAGCCCATAATATCACTCCTCACTTTTGGAGAATTTCGAGACGGGTGGTTTTAACAGCTTCCTCCTATTAAGACATGAAGAAATGTATTCAGTGTAAATTAATCATGATTTACAAAAAAACAAACTAAATCAACTTGCTTGGGCTGATTCTGGTTTGTGTGCGGAGTCATTGGTCCGAAAATCCGTGATTCAACAAATCCGGAAGCGAATACAAGTTTCCCATTTGACTTGAACGCAGCATCTGCTCTACACCGGAAATAACGTAACGGATGACGCTGCTGCGTTCAATTAGCGTTCAAACTCGGGAAAATCAACTTCCTATAAGGAAAAGTGCAAATGAACCGCCGTTTCCTCTATGATTTTGAAACATGTCTTACTCGCTTCCTGAATGCTCTGAGATTTTAGCTTCAACACAAATCGTGTGGACATTTTCTCCCAGAGTTAATAGAACCCGTTTAGCTGGGAAGCGAAGACGCGCTAACACCTCAGAAAAACCGAGTTCCGAGTTGCACTTGAACGCAGCGCAGTGTGTGTCGCCTGCTTCTCTGCAGTGACCGCGAAGCCTCCTTCACCATGGCAACCACAGCGTCGTGTTCCTAAGGACAGTGACGTGGTCACGCCGTGGCCTTGGGGCTGCAGCAGCGTCTCTCGACCCGGACGCACCGGCCGCTGGGTCCCCCGCTGGGTCCGCCGCTGGGTCCCCCGCTGGGTCCCCCGCTGGGTCCGCCGCTGGGTCCGCCGCTGGGTCCGCCGCTGGGTCCGCCGCTGGGTCCGCCGCTGGGTCCGCCGCTGGGTCCCCCGCTGGGTCCCCCGCTGGGTCCGCCGCTGGGTCCGCCGCTGGGTCCGCCGCTAGGTCCCCCGCCGGGTCCGCCGCTGGCCGCGCTGCAACACGGTCAGACCCTGCAGCTTCTGCTCTCATTGCTTTTTAGGATCGATTTAGAATATCTGTGTGTGTGTACTGATATCTGTGTGTGTGTACTGATATCTGTGTGTGTGTACTGATATCTGTGTGTGTGTACTGATATCTGTGTGTGTGTACTGATATCTGTGTTTGTGTGTGTGTACTGATATCTGTGTGTGTGTGTACTGATATCTGTGTTTGTGTGTGTGTACTGATATCTGTGTTTGTGTACTGATATCTGTGTGTGTGTGTACTGATATCTGTGTGTGTGTACTGATATCTGTGTGTGTGTACTGATATCTGTGTGTGTGTACTGATATCTGTGTGTGTGTGTACTGATATCTGTGTTTGTGTGTGTGTACTGATATCTGTGTTTGTGTACTGATATCTGTGTGTGTGTACTGATATCTGTGTGTGTGTACTGATATCTGTGTGTGTGTACTGATATCTGTGTGGGTGTACTGATATCTGTGTTTGTGTGTGTGTACTGATATCTGTGTGTGTGTGTGTACTGATATCTGTGTTTGTGTGTGTGTACTGATATCTGTGTGTGTGTGTACTGATATCTGTGTGTGTGTACTGATATCTGTGTTTGTGTACTGATATCTGTGTGTGTGTACTGATATCTGTGTGTGTGTACTGATATCTGTGTGTGTGTACTGATATCTGTGTTTGTGTGTGTGTACTGATATCTGTGTGTGTGTGTACTGATATCTGTGTGTGTGTACTGATATCTGTGAGTGTGTGTGTGTACTGATATCTGTGTGTGTGTACTGATATCTGTGAGTGTGTGTGTGTACTGATATCTGTGTGTGTGTACTGATATCTGTGTTTGTGTGTGTGTACTGATATCTGTGTGTGTGTGTGTACTGATATCTGTGTGTGTGTACTGATATCTGTGAGTGTGTGTGTGTACTGATATCTGTGTGTGTGTATTGATATCTGTGCGTGTGTGTTAATTCACGTGTCTAAATCTGTGTGTGTGTGTGTGTGTGTGTGTGTGTGTGTGTGTGTGTGCGCGCGTGTGTGTGCGGGCGTGTGTGTGTGTGTGTATTGATATCTGTGTGTGTGTGTGTGTGTGTGTGTGTATTGATATCTGTGTGTGTGTGTGTGTGTGTGTGTGTATGTGTGCGCGCACTGGGACCTAAATAGCAGCTTCACGTTCTATTCATTGACTAAAAACCCTCCTGGCTCAGAGGCTGAGGACGTCCCCGTCACGCACACGGCTTCATTCCACCAGGAAACGGAGGAAAACAAACCTACAATACAATAAACCTACAGAACATGGACAATGAAAACACACAGTTTATATTGGTTTTGTTTGGAGGGACAGAGACAGAGACGGAGACGCGTCCGTCCATTTTCTTACTACATTGAAATGTTTTTGAAGGTTAAAAATTCGGGAGATTTACAGGAAAAGAAAAAAGAGAAAAAGGAGTTCTACGTCACTGACAACCTTCATATCAACCTCCAGCTACGTCACTGACAACCTCCTTCATATTAACCTCCAGCTACGTCACTGACAACCTCCTTCATATTAACCTCCAGCTACGTCACTGACAACCTTCATATCAACCTCCAGCTACGTCACTGACAACCTCCTTCATATTAACCTCCAGCTACGTCACTGACAACCTCCTTCATATTAACCTCCAGCTACGTCACTGACAACCTCCTTCATATTAACCTCCAGCTACGTCACTGACAACCTTCCTCATATTAACCTCCAGCTACGTCACTGACAACCTTCTTCATATTAACCTCCAGCTACGTCAATGCTGTTTGCCTGTCTGACGTGGATTCCTGGTTGCGGGCCTGACGTAGATGTGTAATTGCCCGCCTGACGTAGATGCGTAGTTGCACGCCTAAAGTAGATGCGCAGTTGGGGGGACCTGACGTAGATGCAGTTGCCCATCTGACATAGATGCGTAGTTGCCCACCTGATGTTAATGCATAGTTGCCCGCCTGACGTGAATTCCTAGTTGCGGGCCAGACGTAGATTTGTAGTTGCGGACCTTACGTAGACGCATAGTTGCCTGCCTGACGTAGATGTGTAGTTGTTGATGGCGTAGATGTGTAGTTGTTGCCTGACGTAGATGTGTAGTTGTTGCCTGATGTATGAATCAAAATGGGACGTTTAACAGATTAAAACTGAAGTTCGTCCACTTCCTCGTTGAAGCTGGAACTGGACGTGTGTGTGTGTGTGTGTGTGTGTGTGTGTGTGTGTGTGTGTGTGTGTGTGTGTGTGTGTGTGTGTGTGTGTGTGTGTGTGTGTGTGTGTGTGTGTGTGTGTGTGTGTGTGTGTGTGTGTGTGTGTGTGTGTGTGTTTCCCCAAAAGGGAAAACGTTCTGCAGACGTATCGTAATATCTATCTCCGTCACCAGGGGGCGGGCGGGTGGAGTAGCGCTCCACCTCAAACATCTCATCCTTCTGATGAAGTTCCTGACACGGAGGCCTGGCTCCGCGAGGCGTTCAAGTTTTCCAGTTTTTGGTCTTTTTTAAAATTCTATTTATTTTTTTATTGGAACCAGATTCAATCTTAGAAAATAAGTCACGTATTTCGAAATAATGATGATTTGATTCTCCAGTTCGATAGTGATGATAATCTAAGGTTCACGTTGGATGACACCACATTTACTATCATAAATCTTTTTTCATATCAGTGGATATATAAAGTCAATTTGTATTTTGTAATTTATTTGTACTATGAAAACTCCATGAAGGGAGTGAAAACGTCCATTGGACCAAAATACTTCCTTTTCTGAGTAAAACTTCTCCCATTTCTTCCGACATACTTTGTGACGTGAAACCCAGATGCAGTTCATCTGACGGCCACTTGGGGGAAGATCTGACTGTTGGGTGCGATTACAGACTCGGTGTGAAGCCCGCTTTACTGTCCGCTGGAGCCGGCTCCAACACATTCCTTCTTAAAACAGAGATTCCCATTTTGGGGGAAATTCACCGGCGAAGGCGACGCCCAGCCTCCCAGAAACCTCTCATTTCAGCCATTTTCAAACTCTGGATGGTGTGTTTCCCTCATTTCCCAGGAGCTAGGCTAGCTGATCCCCTCTGCAGCCATGCATTAGGCTAACACCGTTAGCATTCAGGCCGTTGCCCTCTCCGTGCCGGACGCACGCTTCTCGTCTGAATTTTCCAACCCTGACGGGGAAAAAAAAAAGAGTTTCCGTTTCGTCCTTTTCTCAAACCTTACGCAGCCTCCTGTGCGGCGGAGGATGCTGCTGAAGACGCCCCCGAAGCCGCTGAGGTCGGCCCACCACGTGGAGCTGGGCGGCGGCTACCACCCCTGGCCCGTGCTGCTGCCCCAGAGGATCCGGCTCTACACCTTCCAGCAGATCCCCGGCTTCCTTCAGGAGAACCCCTACATCACGGACGGGTACCGCGCCCACCTGCCCTCCACGCTCTGCCTGCGCAGGTGATGACTGCATGTCTGTGATGTCTGGTTTCCATGTGGTTTTGTCCTTCATTATGTCCTTCATCGGCGTTTTTGTTTCCGCCCTCGTCCCGCAGCATCTTCACCCTGTCCAATGAGACGGTCAACATCTGGAGCCACCTGCTGGGCTTCCTGCTCTTCTTCTCCCTGGGAGTCAACGACCTCTGCTCGGTGCTGCCGGCCTCCAGGGCCCGGAGCGAGGACTACGTCATCTACGCCGTCGGGCTCTGCTGCTTCCAGGTGCGTCCCCCTGTCACTCTGCTCCCCCTCCGCCCCGCCCCGTCGCTCTGCTCCCGCTCCGCCCCCATCGCTCTGCTCCCGCTCCGCCCCCCCATCGCTCTGCTCCCGCTCCACCCTGCCGCTCTGCTTCCCTATTTTTATCATTACTGTTTCCTTTCTTACAGTTTCCTGCTCCTTGACATGTAGGTCTCCGCTTCCTGTACGGAGGCTTTTCCACTGTATTCTCCTGGGCCAGCGCAGGTTGGCAGGCTGTGAGGAGGGCGGAGTGTAGGTGTAGTGAACACGGGTGGTGCAGGGGGTGGTGTACGGAAGTTATTGTGTTATGATGTCATTCTGAAGTCACAATGTGTTGTTCAATGTGTTCACTCCTGCATTCTGAAACACAGTGATGATCGTAAAGTAAGGAACTACACACTGCTATATACATTATATATACACGTACACACTGCTATATACATTATATATACATATACACACTGCTATATACATTATATATACACATACACACTGCTATATACATTATATATACATATAACATTTACATCTACATATACACTCTACTTTATACATTATGTATATAACATATACATCTACACACTTCTATATACACTATATATATATACATATAACATATACATCGACATATACACAATACTGAATAACATAATACACTGAGACGCAAAATACTGATAGAAATTATTTGATGTATATCTAGTTTTATAACTAGTATGTCTAGTTGTATACAGTAAATAGTATAACAAGTTGTATAACTACTATATCTGGTTTTAAAACTAGTATAAGTAGTTGTATAACTTGTACGTCTAGTTTTTTAACCAATAGATCTCGTTGAATAACCAGTATGTAGTAGTTTAATAGCTAGTAGCGCTAGTTGTATAAGGAGTCAGTCTTCCATTGTAGTTTCTATGGAGCGCCACCAGCTACTGTTAGCATTAGCATGTAGCGGAGGGATACGAGGGACATGAAACCAGGAGGAGTGGTGGTTCCCATGGCAACGCTTAATATTAAATGACTGCGTCATTATTCAGAAATAACTGAGCACTGTTTGCTGTTATCGACCAATCAAAATCCAATCAGCGCGTATTACGCGATATATATAATGATGAACATAATTCTACATATTTTGAAGTCTCTCAGGTGTAAACCGTGGTTCTAGCTTCACTAGAAGGTGATTTGGAACGTCTCCGTCCATTCAGAACATGGACGGAGACGAGGCCTCATGTCAGTTGAGAACTTCATTGATCACGTGGAGGACGCGCCCTCAACTGAGTAGAACTCAGCGGAGGCGGAGAGCAACGACCCGCGCACTGGTTTCCCCGAAGCGTTCGCGTATCTTGACGAGTCCTGGTTCTGCAGAGCCTTCTGCATGCGACCACGTCTTTGGTGGTGGTGCTTCTGCAGCTCCATCTCATGGTTTTGGGATTCAGAAAGCAACCACGAGCAGCCTGATGATTTCACGTGGCTTTCAGCCAAGCATCGGTCTCAGGGGAAGTTGACGCCTCCCGGTTGAAGTGTCTTTCATATTTATAGGAGCGTGTGTTGTCCCCAGGTGTGCATGCTGTGCTCGGTGGGGTACCACCTGTTCTCCTGCCACCGCTCGGAGAAGACCTGCCGCCGCTGGCTGGCGCTGGACTACGCCGGCATCTCTGTGGGCATCCTAGGATGCTACGTCCCCGGGATCTTCTACGCCTTCTACTGCGACACGGTGGGTAGGCCAAGGAGGACCCGGAGGACCGCGTGGACCATGTGCACCAGGAGGGCCGTGTAGACCAAGAGGACCGTGTGGTCCTCCTGGTCCTCGTGGTCCACGTGGTCCACGTGGTCCATGTGGACCAGGGGTTGCCTGGGTTAGAGTCATTTCAGCCGCCGGTTTGAGTCTCATTCGACTCCAAGCGGCACCATTTTTTGGGGGGTAAAACGCCAAGAAGTGTGGGTGAAGAGTTGGTTTGTTCTCCAAGTGGGCGGGGCTTCACCGTCTCCGCCCAGACTGTGGAGTGGTTGCTGGCGACTTAAATTGGTGACGTAGGGAGCCAGTAAAAGTGCTAATGTTAGTACTAGCTAGTACCAAGCTACGTCAGCATCCTGCTTGCAGGTAATTGTGCTGATTTCAACCTGTAGGTAGAGCTGCCGAGCGACACCTATCTGTCGATTTCATTTGTATCTAATTTGTCCATCCATCCATCCATCCATCCATCCATCCATCCATCCATCCATCCATCCATCCATCCATCCATCCATCCATCCATCCATCCATCCATCAATCCCCTCTTCCTCCTTAGTTCTGGCGGCAGCTCTACCTGCTCACCGTGCTCTCCCTGATCCTGGGGGTGTTCTCCGCGCAGCTCCACCCTCTCTACCTGAGCCACGCCTGGCGGAGGCTGCGCACCGCCATCTTCTGCTGCGTGGCCGGGGGCAGCCTGGTCCCGGCGGGACACTGGGTGTGGCTCAACGGGGGGCTCCGGACCGACGTGGTGCAGGTCAGGACTCCCGCCTCACGGGGAGCTATTCACATAGCTGTTCATATGAAGACAACCACAGTGACTGTGTTTTTCTACTGTTACTAAAATTTGAGAATCTAGCAATACTAATACAATTTTTATACAATATTTATGACATTTTCACAATATTTATATAATATTTATTTATACAATATTTATAATATTTACACAATAATTATACAATATGTATCTGATATTTATACTACATTTATACAATATTTATACAATATTTATATGATATTTATACAATATACAATATTTATATTAAACTTAAACAATATACAGTATTTATATGATATACAATTCTGATATAATATTTATACGATGTTTATTTATGATATTTACACAATATTTATACAATATTTATCAGATATTTAAACGACATTGATACAATATTTATATGATGTTTATTTATACAATATTTATGGCATTTATACGATATTTGTACAATATGAATACAATATTGAAATTATATTTATACAATATTTATATGATATTTATACAATATGTACATGATATTTATACAATATTAATATTTATAACAGCAAGTGAGCTGTAAATGAGCTTAAATTTAAATTTAAAAAAAAACCTAAATATGGTTATTGCTGGGTTTTTCTTATTTTTAATCTTCTCTGCGTTTTCAGGCGAAAAGTGTCTGAAACACAACAACCGCAGTACACACAGACATGTTTGAGCAGAAATGAGTGAAATTTTCATAATTTTCCGGGAACCTCGTCTCTTGGAGCTCATTGGCATCCGGCCGCTCGCTGTACGTAGACAGACAACTTGAGCCCATGCTGCGTTCAAGGGAAACTCGGAAAAAAACGTGTTTGCGCTGAGTTTTACAAAACCCCGAAAGCTGTAATTGGTCACAGAAGGCGTCGTCGCACCGCGGGGAGTCCTGAGAACCTTTGGAGGAACTGTCCCTTTGTTTTGTGTTTGCTCTGCCTGATCCAGGGAAAGTTTATTTTCTGCTTTTTACTGATGATGTCACACGTTTTGAATATAATTGTCTTTTTGTAACTTTAAGCTCACATGGTACATTGCGTTAAAATGCAAAATCGAGCGTTTTTGTCGTGGAGGGATAAATGTGAGCGTTAGGGGTGAAGCGGGGGCGGATGGGAGCTCTGCGTGGATGACCAATGATGCTGACTCCGCCCGTGCAGCTGTTCCTGCCTCGGATCCTGGTGATGTACCTCATCGCCGGCTCCGCCTTCATGTTCTACGTCACAAAGGTTCCAGAGCGATGCTTCCCAGGTCCGTTCCTCCAGAGAACTGCTTCGTTCTGTTTACTAGTTAACTACTAGCAACACAAGGCCTTACTAGTCATACAACTAGACGTAGTAGTCGTACAACTAGACATACTAGTCGTACAACTTGTACAACTAGACATACTAGATATACAACTAGTCATACTAGTTATACAACTAGACATACTGGTTATTAAACAAGTCGTACTAGTTTTAACGCTATATACTAGTTATAAAACTAGACAAGCTAGTTATAAAACTAAACATACTAGTTACTAAATAATTTCTAATCAGTATAGCGGCTCAGTATTATGTAATTTAGTAAGTACTATGTATATGTTATATGTATATATAATGTATATAACAGTGTGTATATGTTTATGTATTATGTATATATAATGTATATAATAGTGTGTAGATGTATATGTTATATGTGTACATAGTGTATATAGCAGTGTGTATATGTAGATGTATATGTTATATGTATATAGCAGTATATGTTATATGTGTGTGTGTATGTATATATATATATATATATATATATATATATATATATATATATATATATATATATATGGTATATACTGTATAATGTATAAAGTTGTGTCAGAGATACCAGACCTGACCACCAGGGGGTATTTTCAGACAATGGCCGCCTGGCTGAACGTTATCATAAATGAAAGGCTAACTTGGGTGTTTTCCTCTCTCCAGGTCAGATGAACTACCTGGGGGCCAGTCACCAGCTCTGGCACGTCCTGGTGGTGCTCATGTTCTACTGGTGGCACCAGACAGCCGTGCACATCATGCACTTCAGGCACAGCCAGCCCTGCCCCGCCCGCGCCAGCAGCACCTAGCGTAGCATAGCAACAGCTCAACCTACTGCTTGCTCGGTTAAAGGAAAGGTTGGCAATTTGTCCTTTGTTAGCCATTAGCCCTTAGTTAGCCTTTAGTTGGCCTTCAGTTAGCCTTTAGTCGGCTTTCAGTTAGCCTTTAGTTGGCCTTCAGTTAGCCTTTAGTCGGCTTTCAGTTAGCCTTTAGTTGGCCTTCAGTTAGCCTTTAGTTGGCCCTCAGCCGTTAGCCCTTGGGTTAGTTGTTAGTCTGTGGTTAGCCGTTATCCCTAGGTTGTCTGTTAGCCTTGGTTTGCCGCTAGCAGCGGGTTAGCTCATGCTGAGCCGTTAGCTCCGAAGGCCAGTAACTCCACAACGCTAAATGTTTTTGTCTCAACATGTTCACGCTGCACCCCTCAGTCCCCACAGGTCACAGACGCTGCCACGCGGGCGGCTCCACCAAGCTTCCGGGAGCACGTTGCGCTTGCTCCTTCAGAGCGCCGCTGGTGTCCCTCCGCCAGCCGGGGAGGGAGCGGTCGTTTTGGTCGAGGTCCCCGGAACAAAGACCTAAATCCTGTTTTGGCGATGACCCTAGAGGCGGGGCCCGAGGCCGTGGCCCACCCACGTCATTGTTGGTGTAACCTCGGTACACGAGGTTAACTGGGCTAAAATAAAAATAAGTACACTGTAATTATTTACCACATTTTTAAAAGTTTTTTTTTTCTTTTCCTCCTAGGGGAATGGCCACCTTAAAAGAATTCCCGTTTTTAAGTAACATTCAGGATGAACAATAATACTCCTCTCTTGTAATTCCTTTATTATTTGGAAAAGTCCCAGAAAAAAAGTCTCAAAACGCCTCGAAAAAGAGGCAGAGGGTCGCTCTCTGACCAGTCCTCTCCAGTGGGGGCTTTTGTTTTACCGACGGCGATCGAAACGCTTCCCGCCTCTTCTTTCTCTGCTTCTTGTTGTTTATTGTTTGTTTTTTTTTCCTTCTTGTTTTGATGGTTCAAGCTTTTTGCCGCGAGAACAAAAACGTTCGGACCCTGATTTGACGAACGTTGAAGCCACCCAGCGGATTGCGTGGAACTGAGTTTGGTTTGAAATAATCAAGAGTTCTCTCCCGGCGCAAGGGTCGGGTTTAAACACGACACAAACGTACGAAGCTTCATTAAGGAGCGAGAAAATTAAACGGCGCAACAACTACTAAATTGTTATTATTTATGAAATCAATCAACGGAAATCAATAAAAGTATCAATAGAACATTCAGTGTTTTCAGCTCGTTTGCCGAGTCCAAATGAGCCTTAGAACAATAATAATAATAATAATAATAATACAAGCTGCAGGCAGCGATACCCGGGGTCCAGTGCAGTGGCATTGGTCACGAATCACAATTTTCCAAGTTGCCATGGAACGCAGCATCGGCTCCTGCCGCCTCGCGTCACGACCCACACAGATCCTGCGCGAAGTGACTGATGCGCAGCGATAGTCCAGACCCCAGGGCCACGCCCAGCACACCCATGACAAATTGGATGATGATGATGTCACAAAGTGCCCCTGCCCCGCCGCCCCTGCTCCCTTCGTTTGGCTACTTCCGGTACGGCGGCTCCACGTCCTTCAGAAAACCCTTTCTCACTGATTTATGCTCCAAATATCCATCGACGTGGATCAAACTTAGAGCACGAAATGTCTGGACTGCCCCGAATACGACGACGCTCCATTCGTGCCCGTGCGACGGTTGCTGTGCTCCAGACACTTTCACCTGGAAAAATGCCAACGAGAAAAATAAATGAAATAAAATCGGAACCAAAACAATAGGACTGGACCCCTAATAATCATAATAATAATTATAATAATATTATTATTATTATTATATTACAATAATAAAAATAATATTATAATTATTATAATACAAATAACAATAATAATAATACAAATATCATAACTATTATAAAAAATATATATTATAATTATAAGAATAAAGGTGATCAGTGCTCCAGTGCAGTGACACCCCGAGGCCAGTGCGACCGATCGTATTTATTGATCGTGTGAGTTTTCGTTTATTTTTTTTTTAAACTGTGAAGAATCAAGTTTCTGTTTCTCGAATCAAGAACAACTTTTAAATGAACGACACGTTTTACATTTGATGCTGTGACTTGACGCGTTCTATTCCAGTGCCTGTGAAATATTTTGGTTTGGATCGAATAAAGACGTTTTCAATGAAACCTAAATGTGGGACGACGTCTCATTTCCAAATAAAAACAAATTTTTCGTCACATTTTATTAACAAAAAATAGTTTTGCTGTGTGTGAAATTCTCACAATGTGTTTTCCATTTTCATAACAACCTCGTTGTCGGTAAACATCAAATTGCTCTCAGAGGATTAATAAAGTTTTATTGAATTGAAAAGTTTGTAAATTGCAGAGCATTAAAAGGAAAACAGGATTTACGAGTTTTAATCAGCCCGCGTGGAAAGTTTTGGACTTTCTTTGGACTTTTTAGTTAAAAGAACTATTGAGCACCAAATCAATTCCAAGATTTTGAAGAAATGTAGGTTTTGCATCCACTAGGGGGCGTCCTGGACGAGGTCCGCCCCCATGCAGGATGGACAGACAATATGAGTCCTACCATGAGGTGGCGCCATTTGGCCAAATTTTCAACATTTTTGATAACAAAGATATCTTTTTTTGAAATTTTTTTTTACATTTCTGCATTTATGTTAAACCTCCGAGAATTTTTTTTTCCCAGCTCAGGCACAACATTTTTTTTTAATCATCCATTTAAAAAATCCATTGCACGTAACAATACATGTGACGGGATTTCAATTCTCATCTTAAAATGGCTGCCACACGAAAAATTTACTATATTTTAATTGTATTTTCATAAGGGAATAATTTATAGTAAAAACATGTTTGTTCATGAATATCACAAATTATTTATTTACAAACTTCTCTATCTATTATCAGTGGGGGGGGGGGGGGGGGGGTCATGCTTGACCAACCCCATCAAACATCATAAAACTACCAGTAATAAATAAAATAATCATTAATCATTTACCAGTGTTTGAATCAGGCTCCTCTGAAGCGTAAAATTTACTCTTCAGAGGAGCTTGACATCATTTAATGATGTCACTCCTCTTCATGATGTCACATGAAGCAACAGTTCATACGTTTGGAACGAAAATCAGTTAGTGTGACGGAGTGACACACAAATAATCTGCTTTACACCTACGGACCTTTGATCGACGTACTGAACCAACGCTATTTTATTTCCATCCCATATGAAGAATGCAATAAGAGGAGGTGCTCAAGGAACTACACTGTGCCAGACCAGCCCGGTCTGTTTGACGGTCACGTCTGGCCCATGTACGTCAAACACAAGAACATCGGAGTGACACACAAATGGTGTGACGGAGTGACACACAAATAAATGATCCCATTTTAATGAAAAGAATAATGTGATTTTATGTCATTTAATGTGTGCTGCGTGGACTGGGAAACAGATGTTTTTATTATTTATTTTTTAATCTGTGCTGTTAGCATGCTGGACATACAACACCTTTGAACCATGCTTGGGTCTTTAAACAACTGATCACTTCTCAAAGAGGGGGAGATTCACCACGGGTGAGACAAATAAAGATAGAACCAAACAACAACATGTACATGGAAAAACATAAACATAGAACTAAACAACATGTACATGGAAAAACATAAAGATAGAAACAAACAACAACATGCACATGGAAAAACATAAACATAGAAACAAACAACAACATGTACATGGAAAAACAAACATCAGACAACAACATGTTTAGACAAAACAGAGTTAATCAGGTCCAGGAAAACTGCAACAGTAATTGGTCACGTGGCCTCTTCCTGTCATAGATATGGCAGTAAATGAGGGAGAAAAGGAGGGGAATGCAACCAGGAGGGTGTTGGAGGTGTGTGTGTGTGTGTGTGTGTGTGTGTGTGTGTGTGTGTGTGTGTGTGAGCAAGAAATCGGGGGTGTATGTGTTTTACCCTGTGTTTTATGTGTTCACCGATGAGTGTACAGGACTTATCCCAATTAGTCCTGGTGTATAAGGTCGGTATTATGTTGTGGTGCCTACAAGCAGTGGAAAGGGCCTGGCACCGGGGGCACCCACCACCGTTTTTTACGTATTTCTATGCCAATGGATCAAACTTGAACCACAAGATGTCTGAGATGTCCCTGGTCTAACGAGACCTCAACCATGTCTGTGGGTACAGCGATTGTTGTGCACCAGACACTTCAAGCCCGAAAAATGTCAAGGTGATAAACAATAATAAGAATCGGACTAAAAACAAGCTGAACCTCTAATTCTAACACTTATTATAATAAGACGCCCTGCCGAGCTTGAGGCCTAATTGATGTTTTTGTCGCACTCAAAATTGTGACCTTATGTCCACCTGCAGGTCTGACGCTCGACTGTTTTTAAGCAACAGACATCGAAAAGCATTACATTATAAACATTGCATTTAAAAACATTACATAAAAATATGTTTAAATGTTAGAATCTCAGGAATCCATCCTGTAGTTTGTTTAAATGTGTGTTGAACAAGCCGCCGGACTGAATAAATGTCCCATTTCCTGTATATTTGATTTTCTTTTATTATTCTAGAATTTAATTCAAAAAGAAAAAGAAAAAAGTAATTCCTCAATAAATTTATTTATTTTTATATGATTATTTTTAAACTTATTTATGAATACATGTCGCTAAATAAATGCGTATAAAAGAAAATTTTACATTTACAATATACATTATACAAATACAAATAAAGGTTACTATTATTATTAAAGAGAAGTTAAGCTCATTAAATAATACATCTATCAAAATATTATTCATAAATCTGTAAATCACAAAGTACCAATGTCCTGCAGGAAGTTCAATTCCAGCACATTTTGGCTTCGTTGAGATGAAGGTGAGCTGATCTTTCCTCATAATTCAGCGTTTGACTTTATTTCCCCAATTATGTATTTGAAGTAGAGATGCACCCATTGTGAAATTCTGGGCTGACACGGATCCAATATTTAAAATAATACAATTTTTTTATTTTTTAAATTAAAATTGTATTTTCGTTGTCATTTACTAGCGACACAAATTACCGTTTTCCAGGTTCCGGTAAGTGGAGCACCACTTCCTGCTTGGGGCGCTTCGTAATGCTGAACCGCCTCTGCCTCTTCTAAAATCGATCATGGATGATGTCTTTCTCTCAGACGGATAAAGAAGTAAAAATAAATACATAAAAATATAATAATGGCCGCCAAATATACTTTGGCGTCCATTAATATACCTGGGCGGCCCAAGTACAGTCTATGTGTAGGAAACACTGAATAAACATTGGCCACTCTCATCGGTGAATGGATCTGATTTGCCGATGGCAGTCAACAAGGCGAATATCGGCCGCTACCGATGTACGGCCGATAAATCGGTGCGTCCCTTATTTAAAGTGTTTACAAATGGCTGTAACCATGGCAACCGTAGCTTTACTGGACGAGGGTCAAAGGGCCCATGTAGTAAAATAATGACATAATAAAAAAAAAAATACAACAAAAACGCATCAAAATCATTTATTGAAAATGTTCAAGGTGTCCAACATTTGAGTTCCATCCATCTGTAAAATAATATAATACACATTTACTAATACATATTTAATATTACATATATAATAGGACATATATAATAATACATATATAATAATACATATTGACAAAATGTCCAAACAGTTTATTGGTCTCATGTTGTTCAAGTATCAGAGTTAAGGCAGTTTCCAATTTAAAATTAATCAGTACCTCACTATCGTACCAACATAATATATTAAAATGTCAAATACTTTCAATAATTACAGACGGATTGCATAAAAACTTGTGCTACTTGTTATTCTACAAAGCCTACATGGAAATAAATCAAAAAGCAAAAATACAAATCTGCCATCATCCTGCTGCCAAGAAAACACTTAGAGCGGCATCACATAACTTTGGGTGTTTGGAATTTGTCGCCTCTACAGCTTCTGAGTGCAGTTGCACTTTTAGACCATTGTCAGAAAACTCGGTCTGGTGTCCGAAAACTATTTATTTTGCCGGACAAAAATGAGCCTTATGGGTCATGTTTCAATAACAGCCTAATTACAAACGCAGATATAATGTACACCGTGCCCAGTGCCCAGGCACGGACCTGGCCGCTTCCCGGAGCGGTGGACTGGGTGCTCGTGCAGCAAGCACTCAGTCCGGCCGAGGTGCGGGGGAGGTGCAGTTGAGGTGCAGTTGAGGTGCGGGGGAGGGGCAGTTGAGGTGCGGGGGAGGGGCAGTTGAGGTGCAGTTGAGGTGCGGGGGAGGGGCAGTTGAGGTGCGGGGGAGGGGCAGTTGAGGTGCAGTTGAGGTGTGGGGGAGGGGCAGTTGAGGTGCAGTTGAGGTGCGGGGGAGGGGCAGTTGAGGTGCATTTGAGGTGTGGGGGAGGGGCAGTTGAGGTGCGGGGGAGGTGCAGTTGAGGTGCGGGGGAGGGGCAGTTGAGGTGCGGGGGAGGTGCAGTTGAGGTGCAGTTGAGGTGCGGGGGAGGTGCAGTTGAGGTGCGGCTGAGGTGCAGTTGAGGTGCGGGCGACGTGCAGCTGACGTGTGGGTGAGTGTGGGTGCGGCTCGGGTGTGGCGGAGGTGCGGCTGAGGTGCGGGTGAGGTGCTGGTGAGCTGCGGCTAATGTGCGGGGCCAGGCAGCACCACCGCCCCGTCTGGGAGGTGGAGCGGTTACGTTTGGTATGAGCATTATTACCGGACATTTTGACCGGCGAGAAGCCAAATATCAAGGAAGTGACGTTGTGTTGCTTTAAACGTGTTTCCAAGGCAGCGCTCAGTCAGTTCATAAAGTGCTTCACAGAGAAACGACCATAAAACAAAATGAACCAATGATTGTAAAATAATAAGATAAATGATTAGAAATCTGAGGGCAATGCGCAAATGAGTGCGTGACAGTCATTTGGAGGCGGAGGCGGAAAATAAAACAGGATGAAAATAAAAAAGGATGAAAAAGCCGATTTAAAGAGAAAGATTCTCTAGGCAGGGAAAAAGTAACCCAAATAAACTGGAAAAAATAAAATGAAAGTAAAACTTAGCTGTTTTGAATAAGATTAACTTAACTGTGTTTGAATGAGCAAACTCCCTAGTGTTAGCTAAGCATTAGCTGCCTGCAAGATGTTCATTTTTCGCAATTTGCTTGAAAATCCTAATCCGTCAGAAATTCCCAGCATGCCCTGCTGTTCTGATGAGTTGCATTTTCTGGTTTTCTGACGGCAGAATGGCTAACATCTTGGTATTATTATCCCTTGTTTAGCTCAGTCTACTATTGGCTCCAGCACCCCCCAGTGGACAGTCATAACACTACATGATAGGCAAAGTGAAAACAAAAACCTGCATCTGGATCACGTCATGAACAGGAAATTCATCATTTATGTAATTCCTTACGACACGGGGAGCCTGCCCCGAAAAATATGATCAAAGTCTTTTTCTGATATTTTTGGGATATTTTGTTCCCAAACAGGGAGGGATGAAAAACCTGCGATGGAAATAAAACCATGTGATGTCTGAGCTGCTTCACGTCCCTGCGTCCGAAATGAGATGCAACCTAATGCTAACAAACATCTTGATTCAAACGAAAACAAAGAATGACAAAGTACTGCGACTGTGTTGAAAAGTAGAGATATTTGAAATGTAAAAACTGAGACAGAAGAAGACAAAGTACTTTGTTGCTTCCTACCACTGCCAAATAATAAATTGTTCTTTGTCCTCACATACTGAGGTACACTGCACAAGTGTGGAGAGGCATTTAGTAAGTAGTACACCTTTTGGGACGCAGGATGGTCTCTCAGGGTGCGTACTATATCGCACTATTATCGCCTCTTGCTCCTTCCATGGACCCTACACCTGCGAGTCTCCTAACGTGCACTCTGCTGCCGCCCTGCTGGTGGCGTGGAGAACTGCAGCGTGCACCGTGTGGAAAAGCAAACTGCCCATGTTTTTGTCCTTTTTCCCTCTGCTCAGGGCGTCGACCACCGAGGCATTACAGCCGGCCAGCAGTACGCCCACCCCCACCTCCCGGAAGTCCTTGACCACGCCCTCCAAGGCGGCCGCGCCCGCCGAGTCTACGAACGGAGTAGCCGAGCAGTCCAGCACGATGCTGTGGAACTCCAGGTCCCTTTGGATCAGATCCGCACGTGCCTCTCCATTTTGGCTTTGGCTTTTGGCCGCCGCCTCTTCCCCATCCTCCGCCTCCTCTGCCTTCTTCTCCACCCTCCTGCGGCGGGTCAACTCTAGGAAGGGCTCCATCCCCACGGCGCGGTACAGCGAGCGGAGGAAGACATGCGTGTTGGCGTAGTAGAGCGGGGCCTGGAAGCGGAACACACGGATCCGGGCCGGCGCCGCCAGGTCCCGGTACTCCTCCAGGTCCTCGTAGAGCTCCGAGTCCGAGGCCCGACCCAGGAGGGAGACCTGGGATCGGGGGGGAGAGGACACAGGGCGCGGTCGGTGCTCGATGCTGCCGTCCACCATCTTGTGTCATGGTCGTACATTCACAACAAGGAAGTGGAAATATTGACATAATGGATCATAATTACACAGAATCATTATCACCCCATTAAGAAGTGACGGAAACCTGGCAACCCATTTGTCTGACCTGGCAACCAACAGCTGATGCAAAGAAAGAAAGAAAGAAAGAAAGAAAGAAAGAAAGAAAGAAAGTGAGAGACCCCAGGTGCTACTGTACCTTGGGGTTCTGGGTCCTGAAGACCATGCAGAGCATTGTGAATACCACTCCCACCAGGAGTCCTAGCTCCACGCTGATCAGCGCTGTGGCTGCCATGGCGACCAGCCACACCAGGGCGTCGGCCCGGCTCGCCCGCCACAAGGCGGGGACGTCCCGGAACTTCCGGAGCGCCCCCCGCAGGCTGACGATGATGATGCAAGCCAGCACACACTTCTGCAGAGCGTAGAAGATGGGAGCGAAGAAGAGGAGGACGAGGAGGACAACCAAAGCACTGACCAGGCTGGACACCTGATCAAGGGAGGGAGAGAGAGAGAGAGAGGGAGCAAAAAGACGCCATTAAATGAAGAGTTTCCATCAACAATTAATTCAGGGGTGTCCTGGCTGCCTAGATTTAGGTTTTCAAAAAACGCTTAAGGTACAGGGTAATACCTTTGGGGTATAGGATAATACCCTTAACCCTAAGAGTACAGGATAATATCCTAGGGGTACAGGGTAATATCCCAAGGGTACAGGGTAATATCCAAAGGGTACAGGGTAATATCATAAGGGTATAGAGTAACATACTTAGATTTCAAGGTAACATTCTCTACAGCCATGAACTGAACGATTTCCGCCCTGTTGCACTGACACCCATGATTGCAAAATGTTTTGAGAAGCTGGTCCTCTCACATCTATAAGCCGGCCTGCCTCCTTCACTGGACCCGTACCAATTTGCCTACCAACGCAACCGATCAACAGAGGATGCTATCTCCACAGTGCTCCATCTAGCACTCACCCACCTGGATAGCCCCAAAACATATGTTAGAATGCTGTTTATTGACTTTAGTTCTACATTCAACACTGTGATCCCCTCCAAGCTGATCTCCAAGCTCAGCCAGCTTGGCATCAGCAACTAACTCTGCAACTGGATTATGGACTTCCCTACTAACATCAGCGCCTTCACTTCCTACGGACCCTTTAGAAAGCACAGCTTTGTCCTAGGATTCTATCCGACTTCTACCGCTGTACCACTGAGAGCATACTTACAAACTGCTCTGTCTGGTACGGTAACTGCAACGTTGCCGACCGCAAGGCACTACAAAGAGTAGTGAACTCTGCCCAGAGGACGACTGGCTGTATACTCCCCCCCATCCACAACACATACCATGAAGCTGCTTAAACAAATCCAAATCCATTGTCAAGGATGACACCCACCCTAACCATGGACTTGTCACCCTTCTCCCATCTGGCAAGCGATACAGGAGCCTGTGCTCCCGCACCAGCAGGCTCAAGTACAGCTTCTTTCCAGAGGCTGTAACACTGTTGAATAAACCCCCCTCCACCTCCCTAGCACCGAACTTTTAAATGGCTACCTGCTTACCTGTTGTTACCTGCTTACCTGTTGTTACCTGCTTACCTGTTGCATCTCACTTTCTGCAATGTTCACCTGTTTACATTTACTGCCTTGCACTGTATAAATGTTTACACTCACTACTGCACTGTTTCATCAATTGCCCTTGCACTGCTATCACCTAAAAACTAAATACTCTTTTTAACTTTTTTTTTATATTCCATAACCTGACCAAAACCTGCACAATATACATAGATATACTACATGTATATATATAGTATTTATATATAATGTCTATTTATACTCTCTGTACATAATCCCCCTATACTCCTGACAAATTTGTATTTATAACCTTACACTGTTGTCATAATCCATCTCTTTTGCCTACATAACTGAACAGAAACACTGTACTCAAATAGCACTTTGGTATTTAAATGCTTCTTTGGCACTTCTGGTTCGACGTCAACTGCATTTCATTGGGTCTGTACCTGTACTCTGCTAGTGACAATAAAGTTGAATCTAATCTAATCTAGTCTAAAGAATACCCTTAGGGTTAGAGTAATATCATTAGGGTATCGGTATCCTTATGGTGGTAATATAATACCATTGGGGTTGTTTGGTCTCTCTAAAATGTCTCCATAGCTCTGTGCTTTGATGGTGGGGAGCCGGTCGTACATTCTGGGACGTTCGCACAGCTAGCAGTGCTAATTGGTAAACCAGTAAGATTCCTATCACTAGTAACTTGGTTTGGAGTTGGGAAACATCACTTATTACTCATTAACCAGTTTATCCTCATAGGCTCAAAGAGTTGGCAGGTTGCAAACATCTTCCGAAGGAAACAGTGTGAGTGGAGCTACAAAAGAGGCCAGTGGCCAATCAGTGCAAAGCAGGACTGGAACCGATGACATGTTGCCCTTATGTGGGATCCGTGACTCAACCGGTAGTTTCAGAAGGTTCTGGGGGATTGACAGGCAGGTACTGCTTAATTATTCAATTCAGTTAATCTCCATTGGACTGGACCATTGGACAATTCAACTTTATTGCCATTTAATTACGCATACAACAAACTACTGTAGAGGTCTTGTTCTGGTTTTAACCGGAGAAGCGCCTTCCATTCGCTCATCCGAGTGGCACAGCAAAAGTAGTTCAAGCTAAAGTTGAAATCCATACATTTCCCAATGCGTCAAGTGGTGTCACCTGTGTCTGGCAGCCTGTGGAGTCCTTCACCATGGTTTTTGCCAGCGCTGCGCTGGTGGTGAAGCAGTGGAAGAAAGAAGGGATGATGTTGCAGAAGCCGATGGCCAGCATCTCCTGGTTGGGCCGCACCGTGTAGCCGTTCTTCTTGGCAAACATCTCAGACAGTGACACCGTGAAGGCAAAACTGGAAAAAACACAAAATACAGTCACACATATGAAATACAGGCCCGCACAAGTTCAATTTTGAACAGAAAGCAGGCACACAGGTCCCAGACACCGAGGAATAGGTCAGTTGCAGTTCTAGACGAGGGAGTAAAAGTAGGGTTATTTTTTCCGAAAACCTCAACAAAATCAGCCGATCTAATGGCACTGTGGGGCGGCCACTGGGTCTTTTCGGGACCTCAGGGGTCTATCAGCACCACAAGGCATGAGGAGTTCAGGAACGTGGGTATAGGTGGAATGAACTTGTTGTAAGTCGCTTTGGACAAAAGGGTCTGCTAAGTGATGTAATGTGGCGTAATGTTAGATGATCCAGGCTCTGATCAGCGGCACTTATTACGCTAAGAGGAGTCAAATTTCAGTCTTGTTTTTGTTTAGTTAATAATAATAATAACCTTTATTTTCTTTAGCACCTTTCATAAACTACATGTAACTCAAAGTGCTTTACATTAGGGAGAAGGCATCACATAGTGACGTTCAAAGAAAAACAAGCTAAGCAAAATACATTTACAAAGTATAGCAATAAAATAATGAAAATAATTAAATATATTAAAAACAGGACAATAATAAGCAAATTGCATTTCATAAAAAGTTGTATACTATAAAAGTATATACAAATATTCTACAAATATATTTTCAGATTTGGGGTCATCAACTGAGACCACGAAGGATCACGATCGTTGCTCAACGTATTACACCTTAGTCCAGTTAAATGTGTACTCTCAATTCAAAGGTGTCTTGAGTACAATTACAATAGTTGTAGAGAATTATGAGCCGTCCAGCATTCATTGTCTTGTAAACAATCAGTTTGCTCATGTCAGGATCAAATCCTAAAAAACTCCATGCGTCAGGATTTAAGTGGGAGGCATATGAGTGTCATCGGCATCACAGTGAAAATAAATGTAACAATTCCGAATAATTTGGGGAGAATGACATGGGGCCCAAGACTGAGCCTTGGGGGACCGCAGACAAAATACTGGCAGGAGCGGACAATTTGTTTCCTGTGGAAACTGAGAAAACTCTATTGGAGATATAAGAGCTGAACCACTATAGCGCAGATATATGGGGCGGACACTCAATATCTTAAATATTATATCTTGATATTATTTGATTGTTTATTATTATACAAACACATAAAACAACGTCAACTTTGTCCATTTTAATAGATGGATAAGAGATGTTGCCTTTAAAACCTTACCTAATGACAGCCAGAGGAATGGCATCAAGTGCAACTCTGTGCATCAGGTGGAAACTGGGCACTTTTGGAGGGATGAACCCTGTGGGTATGTGACCAGACACACTGGAGCCATATTGGCCGCTCAGGTCCCCAAAATGGCTGCCCAGGGTGGCTACTGCCACCACGACCAGCTCAGTAGGAAGCGGTATCTTCAGACGGTCCTTGTAGCGATCCTGGATCTCCTTTCCTGCCACTACAGACAGAACATTCAACATATTCATTATATTAATTCACCCACATTTCAAGCAGTAGCTGCAGTGGATGAATTTTGCGGAATACAGAAAATACACTTGTATACTACATTAGACAGAGTAGTTGTTCTTTATTTTACATTATGGGAAATGTGTTATTCCTTTCCGCCCTGTTGGTCTATTCCCTTAAATAAGCTTTTGAACATCATGAAGCAGCTTTTATGAAATCTGTGTTATACATGGAATTGAACTGACATTTTCTAATTTAATTTATACATAACACCTAGATACGGATGTATCCTCTTTGTGTATCTACTGTTGAGACAAGTAGAACTCTTTGTTCAACAGTTTTAGCCGGTACCGTCTACCCCGGCCTTCATCAGGAGGAATACTGTCCTGTCCCGAAAAGAACTGCCAGGCAACACCTGATGCCACCATCTTGCATTTCCAACAAGGTCTAACCTGTGACAGCTCCTAAAGAAGGCTGTAGATCAATATGCTGAAGTTGTCCTCACGGTATTTAACTAACCTCATGTCTATTTACGCAAGCCACGTATCGTAAAATACTGTGAATACTAGACAAACCTGTTTAAGCTGAAAGAAACAAACTTGAATACCTACACGCACAGAAAGGGGAAAGCTGATCAAAACGCGGATCAAAAAGCTCTTACCTAGCACAGCGATACAGATGGCGCTGGTGATCAGATCACAGAAGTTGGTCTTGTGGATGTTGGCGAAGATATTGATCCAGGTGACCAGGACGGAGCCGTAGCCCTGGTGGCGCGGGATCTTCAGGCCCAGGAGGTACTTGGCTTGCACCGTCAAGATGGTGAAGGAGGCTCCGGTGGCGAAGCCATCCAGCATGGGAGCCGAGAGGTAGACGGACACAAAGCCCAGCCTGAAGACGGCCATCAGGACCTGGTGCCAGAGTCAGGGGGTCAGGGGGTCAGGAGGTCAGGGGGTCAGGTGGGGGTGGTAAAGGCAGGGGTGGAAAGTAACTGAGTATGTTTACTCAAATACTGGACTCAGATAGGGTAAGGGTTAGGTTAACTCTCCTACCTGGTAGATGCCCACTAGGAATGTGAGGGCGGCCGCGATGCTAATGGCATAGCAGTGTCTGTCACACTGCAGATCCATCAGCTCCATGCTGCCCTGGTACTGCGCTGAGAGGTTGGACAGAACCACCGTCCCATTCCAGGACCCGGGTAGGGCAGAGTCCTCATAGGGCTCGAAACCCGCCAGGAACACATGTCTGTCCACCACCTGGAGGCACAGGGAGACGGTGTGTTGGTAAAACTTTACACCAGGCCCATTCAACTGGCAGCCCTGTGTTAATACATACCATCATACTCTGCATTTCAGGATATAAAACACGAGAGAATATTATCTGAAAGAATATTAGTTAATCTGTGTATAATTTGAAGAACATGAAGGTGGTTTTTCATTTTCTCGTAAAAAGTCTGGCCCCAGCGTAATGCAGTTGAATAGCCTGCTTTAGAACTAACTATTATTGATCAATGAGAAAATCAATAACAAATTTGTTTTATTCTTATTCTATTATATTATTCTAAATATTTCTTATATGAGATTAATCAGTAATTAGTAATTGTGTAGTGCATTACTGCAAATTGAACAAAATATCATAAAACATGGTAGTTAATATTAACATTAAAAGTATGATTTTTTTTGTAAACTGATCTAGAAAACTCTGGAATCAGTTTAATAACTAATGATGTTCTATAACATGTAAACAAACATATTATTTCACTCTAAACCTCAGATTTAAAGTCCCTTCTGTGAGTGTCTTTTACAGGAACCATTGGTTTTGGGGAATTGAGCAAGAGGTCTGCAATCCTCTAAAGAAGTCATTCAGGCTGATTCCAAGCATTACCTGTCCGACCATGAGGCTCATGAGGCTGAAGATCCCCACAGAGACATGTCTGGACGTCCCCATGAAGAAGTAGATGATGTTGGAGAAGAAGGAGGTGTACAGGCCGTAGATAGGGTCCACCCCGGCCAGCAGGCAGTAGGCGATGGCTTGGGGAATCAGGATGATACCCACGATCAGCCCGGACATCACGTCCCCCCAGACGTACTCCCGCAGCTTGTACTTGGGGAGCCAGTGCACCACTGGGAAGAACCCGCTAAGGGTGGCTCGGACCCGGGGACCTGAACAAGCCAACTCTCGCTTCAGCTTGGATCTTAACACTGACAGCGCCGGCGTATGCCGGCGGACACGACGCTCCAGGAGCCATGGACGGGGTTCAGGGGCGGCGGCCATGTTGGCTTTGGCTCCGTCCATCATGAGCTGGTAGGGGTGAGGATGGAGGGCGGAGGGAGGAGGCAGTGGAGATAAAGCCGGTCAGCTGCACTCCTAGGAGATGGACAGAACCAGGAACAGAAAGAAAGGGGAGAATAAACAAAGATGGACGAGTTAAAATAGTCAGTTCATGGATAGACATAGTGGAAAACGGGTCCAATCCATAGTAGCCAGTCTAATCCAGTCTAACCCAGTAGAAGCCAGTTTTATACAGTCTAAACCAGTAGAAACCAGTCTTAACCAGTGGAAGACCGTCTTCCTCAGTGGAAGCCCGTCTGAACCAGTAGAAGCCAGTTTAATCCAGTTTAAACCTGCAAAAAACAATCTAATCCAATCTAAACCAGTAGAAGCCAGTCTAATCCAGTAAAAGCCAGTTTAATCCAGTTTAAACCAGTAGAAACCTGTTTAAAGCAGTGGAAGCCAGTCTAAACCAGTGGAAACCAGTCTAATCCAGTTTTAATTAGTAGAAGTCAGTCCAATCCAGTCTAAACCCTTAGAAGCCAGTTTTATTTAGTCTCAACCTGTGGAAACCAGTAGAAACCAGTTTTAGCCAGTGGAAGTCCGTCTGAACCAGTAGAAGCCAGTTTAATCCAATTTTAACCTGCAAAAATAGTCTAATACCGCCTAAACCAGTATAAGCTAGTCTAAACAAGTAGAAGCCATTTAAATCCAGTTGAAACCAGTAGGAATGTGTCTAAACCTGTGGAAGCCCATCTGAACCAGTAGAAACCAGTCTAATCCAGTCTAAACCAATGCAAATCAGTCCAAACCAGTAGAAGCCTTTCTTATTCTGTCTAAACCAGTTGAAGCCAGTCTGAACCGGTGGAAACCAGTCTAATCCAGTCTAAACTAGTAGAAACCAGTCTAAACCGTAGAAGCCGCTCTAATCCAGTCAAAACCAGTAGAAACCAGTCTTAACCACTAAAAACCTGTCTAAACCAGTACAAATTGTTATATTCTTATTTTATTTTATTTATTTTATTTCCTCCTTATATTTTCCTTGTTATTTGATCTTTTTATGCCCACGACGCAGTTGTTGCCTGTCACGCCCCAAGAATTTCATTGTACCGATTGACCTCGTGTTGTACTGTACACTTAACAAATCAAACACTTTGAACTTTGAAATCAGTCTGAACCAGTAGAAGCCTGTCTTATTCAGTCTAAACCAGTTGAAGATAGCCAGATCCAGTCTAAACCAATGGAAGCCAGTCTAAACCAGTCTAAAGGAGAGATCCATTTACACCTGCATGTGAGTTGCCAGAGCTGCCAGATGTACGAAAGTAAAGTCATGTGACGTAGCGTCCTAGTCCGTGTGACGTAGTATCCTCGTGTGTGTGACTAAGCATCCTAGTCCCTGTGATGTAGTGTCCTAGTCAATGTTACGTAGCGTCCTATTGTGGTGTGTGATGTTACGTAGTGTCCTAGTCCTTGTGATGTCGCGTCGTTGTTCTGCATGTGACGTTACACAGTGCCCTAGTCTGTGTGACCTAGCATCACAGTCCATGTGACGTAGCATTCTAGCCGGTGTGACGTAGCGTCCTACTCTGTGTGACGTATTGTCCTCATCCGTGTGACATAGTGTCCTATCCCTCTGTGACGTTGTGTCCTTGTCCATATGACTTAGCCTCCTAGTCCCTGTGACGTAGCGTCCTAGTCCATGTGTGGTAGTGTGTCCTAGTCCATGTAAAGTAGCGTCCTAGTCTGTGTGACGTAGCGTCCTCGTCTCTGTGACCTAGCATCCTAATCCCAGTGACGTAGCGTCCTAGTCCATGTGACGTTGCGTCCTAGTCCCTGTGACGTAGCAACACAACCTGAGAACCTTTCATGGAAACCAGTTGATCTTCTAAGTAATTTACCAGTGGATCCCAACTCAGCACCACTCCCAAACAACAATCTAAAGTAAACGTCAATTTGCTGAGTAAACAATGATTAAAATGTTCCACTTCCTGAGCCTAGGAGCAGCCAAACATTTAGTCATGCTGCACAGTCCTGACGCTTGTAAAGGATCAAATCAAATAGTATTTTGAGGTTGAACTTAGTGTGTTATCGGTTGGATGTGAGATTTTAAAATTACATATAATATGATATATCGTTCATGTATGTTTGGTTACTTGATGACCAAAATAGCACAGTGTGGTACAACAACAACAACAACAACAACAACAACAACAACAACCACAACAACAACAACCCCAATATGTATAAATGACTAAGGATGTCGATAAAGATGTATGTTATTCTATCTTATACTAAAGTACATCCTAAGTACCGGGGACGGTAGCTCAGGCGGTCTAGTGATCTAAAGGTTGCTGGTTGGATCCCAGGCTCCTCCTGCTAGCATGCTGTAGTGTCCTTGAGCAAGACACTTAACCCCTCATTGCTCCTGATGGCTGCGTCCGTCGCTGTTTGAATAATTGTAAGTCGCTTTGGATAAAAGCGTCTGATCAATGACTAAATGTAATGTAAAGTAAGGTTCACGTCTCAACCTACTTCTTCTTAGTGTTCTTACACTACACAACACCATATTGATGAACAGTACACTAAAGCTGTACTTTAAATGAGTACATAAAAAAAATAAGAAGTACCAGACAGATACACTTCATGTATACTCACAAATGGCTAGAAATGTAGGGACTATAATATACTGTTGTGTATGGAACCAGCTTCTCCTTAAGACCTTTTCTCTTATTGAAAGTCAGTCACTAAAACTTGGTCGCTGACTGCCTGTGCGTTACCGTGGCAACCCCTCCGGAGCAGGACGATTAAAGCACTCGGCCGAGCAGGACCGAAGTATTTCCCTCTGTGAACTGACGGGGATGGAAAGAAAAACATTACATTACATTACATTACATTTCGTCATTTAGCAGACGCTTTTATCCAAAGCGACTTACAATTATTCAAACACCGACGGACGCAGCCATCAGGAGCAATGAGGGGTTAAGTGTCTTGCTCAAGGACACTACAGCATGCTAGCAGGAGGAGCCTGGGATCGAACCAGCAACCTTTAGATTACTAGACAACCAGCTCTACCTCCTGAGCTACCGTCCCACCAAACCCAGAAGATAGGCCACGAAACGTCAAAATGTAGTAAACGTCGAAATGTAGTGAACGTCAAAATGTAGTGAATGTTGAGGATCCTGAACGTCTTGAGATGTCACCGCGTTACGACAACGCGGCCTCTTCGCTCCATAAAGCTGAGTGGGAGGATAAAGATTAAACTCGACCGGAAAAAAATCCGGTCGCTGTGGAGATTCACCGTGACCCCAGATGACCCCAGATGACCCCATGTGCAGGTACTTACACTTTCTCAAATGAAGACAAACATCCAAACCATTTGAGTAACAACCAAAGGGGGTGCGGGTACGAATACGTCCTACCTATGTAATTACCAATCTACCTACACACCTACCTATTGACGTACCTACTTATCTACCTACCTACCTACCTACCTAATTACCTACCCAATTAACTATCTACCCACATACCTACCTACCTACCTACCCAATTACCCACATACCTACCTAATTACCTACCCAATTAACTATCTACCTACCTACCCAATTACCTACCAACCTACCAAATGAACTATCTACCCACATACCTACCTACCTACTTACCTTCTAATTACCAACCTACCTAAGTACCTATCTACCAACATACTGTACCTATTCACCTCCCTACCTACCAAATAAACTATCTACCTACATACCTGCCTGCCAACCTACGTAATTAGCTAGCTACTGACCTTCATTCATAATTACCTACCTACCTACCTAAGTGCTTATCTACCAACATACTTGCTTACCTACCTACCTACCTAATAAATTACCTACCCACATACATAATTACCTACCTACCTACCTAAATACCCATCAACCAACATACCTAATTACCTACCTACCCTCATTCCTAATTACCTACCTATCTACCTACTTACCTACCCGTATCAACCCACACACCTACCTACATAATTACCTATCACATACTACACACATACCTACCTACTTGTCTATCTATGTGCCTACCTCCCACCCTAGTTACTAAATTAGCTACCTACCCACGTACCTACCTTCCTACTACCCAATTAATAGCTAAATGAATAACATTAATACATACACCCCAAAAATAAATGAAAAGAGTCAAAAAGAATAAGTTCCCTGTGCATTATATCAACATATTCATATAATATCAATATTTATAATGTCCACATATTTAGGACCAGTCAAATATGTTTTTTTGTTTTGTTTTTTATTTTCAAATCAGTATATTAATTTAAAATACAAGTTAAATCAAGTAACTTTGAGCAAAAACATGAAACTGAAAATAGGCAATAACTTTGAACAGGTGAACAATATTCTTACGGAAAATATTGATTATTCAGCAGCAAATCACTGCAACTCCTATTTGACGCTAAATGTCACGAAACAGAATCAAAATGAAAACCAAACTTGTCCAAACGACATCAGTGGAGCAAACGGACACTGAAAGGGTCCAAAGTTCAGTTTTAAAAAACATTGTTTTTTTGGGGACTATTTGCACATTATGGGTATGATATGAATCCTGAAAGCGGCTCCACCTCTAACAGTGTGATAAAAGGTCAAAACCTCGATAGTCAGGGGCGTTTCGGCGGCGACAGCTTCATTATCAGGTCATTCATCATTAACTAATAGTTTGTTTGGAGTCAATATCAAAGGTTGTTCCACAGCCGTCTCAAATAAATCATATTTCACCTTTTGTGATTATTTTTGGATCCAAAAGGCCGCGGTGGGCGTCGCCCTGGAAAAGTTAATTTATTTGCACTTTGAGCACATTGACTTCATTGGGTTTTATTGAGTTTAATGACTTTATTGAGTTTATTGCAAGCAGCGTGTGTTGTAAAAACACCAATAAAGTTATGAATCCTGACAATTTCAACACTAATCTCTGCAGAAGAAACTTCTGTTCAGATTAAAGATATCCAATCATAACCTAACTGAACCAGTTAAATAAAACACATTGTTCAAAAAATCTTTATAATTAAGTTGGTAATACAATTTTATTTTAGATTTGTTTTTATTAATATATTTAGTTTTTTCATTTTTTCATTGTTTCACAGTTCTTTTTTATTAATATGCATATCTTTATTCCTTCATTTATATTTTTTTAATTGAAGGTCAAAAGGTACTTATTTTAAAACAATGGATTTGCCTTATTATTCTGTTTTAGATGATCCGCTGTGGCGACCCCAAACGGGAGCAGCCAAATGAACAAGAAGATTCCGTTTTTTTTAATACATTTTTAAATATGAAAAATGTAATAAAAACATAAAGATATATAAAGTATATTTCAATAAAATAAATAGGTAACTATAATGATCACACTTAATTAAACGTTATTATTATTGTTATTATTATCTTCTATTGATTATTATTATTATTATTATTATTATATATATTTTATTATTATTATTATTTTATTATTATTGTTGTCATTAATAATAATAATATATATTTTTTTTACATTATAAAGACATACATTTCCCTTGAGACCAATTTATTTTTCTATATTTAACTATAATTAAATAAACCCAGCAGCCTCCATTTAATCCCAATTATTATGTTTTATAATACATTGTCATTCCAATGAAATTAAAATAAAATAAAATAACAATAAATAAACTCACCGACCAGTCCCCGTTCAAATATGATTAATATAATATGTTGAAATATAATGAAATAAAAATTCTCTCCCTCACAGAATCTCTGTGTGGGAGCTCTGTCCTTTTCCACTCTTTCATTCTCTCCTTCCTCTTCTTTAAGTCTCTCTCTCTCTGTCTCTCTCTCTCTGTCTCTCTCTGTCTCTCTCTGTCTCTCTCTCTCTGTCTCTCTCTCTCTCTCTGTCTCTCTCTCTCTCTCTCTCTGTCTCTCTCTCTCTCCCTCTCTCAGGTTGATCTATTCAGGATGGAGAGATAACTCGAGTCCTTTGCCCTTTTTTTCTAACAGAGTTTCCTATTGGCTGACAGGGCCTGGAGGCGGAGCCTCTGACCTCCAACTGGGTTGACATATAAATGTGTTTGTGTGTGGGGGGGGGGGAACAGGTTCTCAGGTAAACTGTGTCAGTGAAACTAAACTCATTTGAAAAATGTGTCAGGACGGATGTTAGATTGATAATAACACATTATGATATTATCATATGATGTTAGATTGATAATAACACATTATGATATTATCATATGATGTTAGATTGATTATAACACATTATGATATTATCATATGATGTTAGATTATAGGACACACAGGGCCTCATTACAT
Source organism: Zeus faber (assembly GCF_960531495.2). Classification (NCBI taxonomy): domain Eukaryota; kingdom Metazoa; phylum Chordata; class Actinopteri; order Zeiformes; family Zeidae; genus Zeus; species Zeus faber. Next base: position 29,305,886 of record NC_137204.1, on the reverse strand, counting down.
GATTTTTGAGGCTGATTTGGCCAGGATTTAAGCGTGGTCAGGGCCAGGGTGGTACAGGGTAGTCTGGGTCTATCCGGAGTAATCCAGGGTAGACTAGGGTAGTCCAGGTTGGTATAGCTAGTCCAGGGTGGTCCAGGGTTGTCCAAGGTAGTCTAGGGTAGTCCACGTAGTACAGGGTAGTCCAAGGTAGTCTAGGGTAGTCAAGGGTGGTACAGGGTAATCCAGGGTGGTCCAGTGTAGTCCAGGGTATTCCAGGGTAGTCTAGGGTAGTCAAGGGTGGTACATGGTAGACCAGTGTAGCCTCAGTTAGTCCAGGGTATTCTAGGGTAGTCCAGGGTGGTACAACGTACTCCAGGGTAGTCTAGGGTAGTCCAGAGTATTCTAGGGCAGTCCAGGGTGGTACAGAGTAGTCCAAAATAGTCTAGGGTAGTCAGGGTGGTCTAGGGTAGTCTAGGGTTGTACAGGGTAGTCCAGGGTAGTCTAGGGTAGTCCAGTGTGATACAGAGTACTCCAGGGTTCACTCTACACTGGAACACTTAACATTAACAGAACCTATGCACCCATGTTCTTTTCAGCTCCATTGCAGCTCTGCCTTCAATACCATCCGAACAATGGAGCTGATTGTGAAGCTGGCAGACCTTGCAGTGTCAGCACCAAACTGTAACTGAATTTTGCATTTCCTTACAGACAGACCACAGCTGGTGAGGATGGGAAATAAGGTCTTTGCTGAGCTCACAATCAGCAGGGGAACCCCCCAGGGCTGCTGTACACCCGACAACAATCTCGTTATTAAATATGCAGATGACACTACCATCCTTGGCCCCATCAAAGGTGTGGACGAGTCATCGTACAGATAACTGGTGAACCAAATCATCGCCTATGGAGAGGACAACGACCCTTCTTAGCAACGACGTTCTTAACAAAGCTAAAACCAAAGAAAATAACTATGGACTTCAGGAGGCGACGCGCAGCCTCTCACCCTCAAGGGAACTGAGGTGCAGCAGGCTGTCAGTTACAGGCTTCGAGGAATGATGACAGAAACCCAGAGCTGGCCCGAAACACCGTGGGCACAGTGAAGAAAGCACAGCAGTGGTTTAATGACTCTGTTGGCCCCCTCGCTGGGGCCAACAGAGTCCTCAATGAGAGCATTCTCACCGCCGGCATCGCTGCGCGGTTTGGCAACACCACCCAGCCTGAGAGGAAATCTCTCCAAAGCGCAGCTCTGACGCTCCTCCACCGACACACTCCGCACGCAACGCTGCAGGACAACCTCAGTGACTGACACCACCCGGCTCACTCTGTTCAGGTGGGTGGAGTCAGGATGCAAGCTGAGGCACCGGGCCAGACGCCATCACCTCGTTTTTTTTCCCACAGTAAAACTGTATATTACACAGTTATACTGTATATTACACACAGTGATACTGTATATTACATAGTTATACTGTTTATTACACACAGTGATGCTGTATATTACACAGTAATACACAGTAGGAACGGGGGATGAATACTGAGTAGTACAGAGAGGAGAAGCGGAGGAGAAAGAGAGGAGGAGATAGAGGAGAGGATGATGAGAGCGAAGAAGAAATGGACAGGAAGGGAGGAGGAGGAGGAGGAGGAGGAGGAGGAGGAGGAGGAGGAGGAGGTGGAGGATGAGGAGAGGTGGAGGAGAAGGAGGAGGGGGAGGTGGAGGATGAGGAGACGAGGAGGAGGAGGGGGAGGTGGAGGATGAGGAGAGGAGGAAGAGGATAACCCGACTCACCCAGAGAGGCGGAGCAGCCTGCATCGTCCATAGCAACCTCCATCAACATCCACCTGCTTCACTTCCTGCTTCCTACCACAAGGCATCATGGGTAAAAGCTGCCTCTCCACCGGCTTCCACCCTGCTGTTGCTGCACTTCCTGATGCACTTGCTGCTTCCCGCTGCAAGGCATCATGGGTAAACGCTGCTCCTCCCACCGCGTCCAGACACTGGTGTCCAACCCCCCGGGGTGATGGAGGGAGCGGCTGACGGAGAAAGACAATAGAGAGAGTTAGGGATAACGGAGGGGCTGACGGAGAGAGAGAACAGAGAGAGAGAGGGGAGGGGCTGACGGAGAGCGATAATAGAGAGAGGGGGGGATGGGTGGATGGAGAATGAGAGAAGTGTTGGGAGAGGGAGGGGAGGGGCTGACGGAGAGAGGGAACAGAGGGAGGGAGGATCTGTGGGTGGTTGCCATGGTGAATAACAATTGCAGTACAGTGTGTGTGTGTGTGTGTGTGTGTTGGAGTGTCATTGAATCAATGCATTTGGGCCTTACATTAAAGTGGTAATCCCTCAGATTATTCTGATATTTATGTGCTTCATAAGGAACATCACTCAGTGTGTTGTTGTGCTGCATGTGCTCCTCTAAGTGCTGCTGTCATGGTTTGGTGGCGGGGCCCGCCACAGCCAACAGGAAGTGTCTGACTCTTGGTTCGTTTGATTCGGCCTGCGTGGGAGCGGCTCTACTGCCGGGGTGACGCCCGACTCCCGACTCATTTCAAAGATTTGTTCGCTAGGAACGAATCGCCCTCGGCGAATCTTGCAAACGACGAGTTATTGTGCGACCGGCTCCGTGGGTTGGTGGCTCCCTGGCGACGGTGGTGGCCGCGCGGCGCAGTCACGCTCATTTTTGAGTCTTTCCGAGGATTCCCTTCCCGGCCCCCCTGGGGTCCGCCACGCCTTTCCCAAACTCCCCAAACCCACTGATCCCGTCAGTGTTCCTCCGCTTCAAGGGTCGGTCCGGACCCCGGAGCGTGGACGCTGTGTTCTGACTCCGCTCGTTCTACTCATTAACTCCTGGCGGTGAGAGGAGCTCGTTCTCCTTCAAACTGTGTCAATGTTTGAGGAGGATTATCCCGAGGAGCTGACATCAACACACATTACACATTAACCCTCCAGTGCAGCCACCGCGTCCTCTTCCTTTCCGTTCCAGGGGCTGCTTGATGCAAACGACACGGGGGGTTCACCTCTCCCTTCATTGTTATAGTTCCCCGTGGAGATCAGACAGGACTCATTAAAGATGTGACTCACCTCCTGTACGTAGAGATCGGTGAAGCAAGACTTGAGAACCATTTGTTCAAAGCGAAGGAGCGTTTCAAATGAGCCGGGAGTCTGGAGTCAGTCCGGCAAGAAGACAACTTTGTTTTGTTTGTTTCGTTTGTTTCGTTCGTTTTCTGAGGCAGTCACTGAGTCTGAATCTGGATTCACTGAGTCTGAATCTGGATTCACTGAGTCTGAATCTGGATTCACTGAGACTGAAACTGGATTCACTGAATCTGAATCTGGATTCACTGAGTCTGAATCTGGATTCACTGAGTCTGAATCTGGATTCACTGAGTCTGAATCTGGATTCACTGAGACTGAAACTGGATTCACTGAATCTGAATCTGGATTCACTGAGTCTGAATCTGGATTCACTGAATCTGAATCTGGATTCACTGATTCTGGAACCTGTATTTACTGGGTCTGAATATGGATTCAACTCATCCTGGAACCTGGATTCACTGAGACTGAAACTGGATTCACTGAGTCTGAATCTGGATTCAATGAGTCTGAATCTGGATTCACTGATTCTGGAACCTGTATTCACTGGGTCTGAATATGGATTCAACTCATCCTGGAACCTGGATTCACTTTGTCTGCATCTGGATTTGCCGAGTCTATAACTCCTTTTGAACTTTAACTAGTTTTGAACTATATACAATCTACTAACATGGCTGACATGGATCTCCCCGTGATTCTTTAATTGAATCTGTATTCACTGGGTCTGAAACTGGATTTACTGAATCTGAATTTATTGAGTCTGCAATCTGCATTCACTGAATCTGGAATCAGGATCCACTGAATGTGGAATCTGGATTCCCTGAGTCTGAATCTGGATTCACTGGGTCTGAATCTGGATTCACTGAGTCTGAATCTGGATTCACTGGGTCTGAATCTGGATTCACTGGGTCTGAATCCGGATTCACTGAGTCTGAATCTGGATTCACTGAATCTGGATTCACTGAATCTGGAATCTGGATTCACTGAGACTGAAACTGGATTCACTGAATCTGGAATCCGGATTCACTGATTCTGAATCTGGATTCACTGGGTCTGAATCTGGATTCACTGGGTCTGAATCTGGATTCACTGAGTCTGAATCTGGATTCACTGAATCTGGAATCTGGATTCACTGAGACTGAAACTGGATTCACTGAATCTGGAATCCGGATTCACTGGGTCTGAATCTGGATTTACTGAATCTGGATTCACTGAATCTATATATATAATTTGTTTTGAACTCCCTACTATCAACTATCAACCAACCTGGCTGACATCAACTCCTTGTAGGTTTTGTATGTTTTATGAGGCTGGTGATGATCTTTGTCTCCATCTTTGTCTCAATTTCTCTGTTGAGTATTTTATTTTTAATCAATGAAGTGATTTGAGTGATTGCAAAGCTCTGTCATCGTCGAGGTGCAGTTGCATATTAGCAGGGACGCACGGAAGAAAACAGTCAAAGGTTGATGACGCTCCGCATGAACGAGCCTGTTGTGGTCGTGAGTTCAGATCAGTGATCCATTCACTAAAACATCCGCCATGTCCAGGGAACACCTCCACGTGGCGTCCTGTGCTCAGCAGTACAAGCAGCCACTGTACAAGCAGCCACATACATACATACATACATACATACATACATACATACAGTACATTTATACTGTACATACATACATACATACATACATACATACATACATACATACATACATACATACATACATACATACATACATACATACATACATACATACATACAGTACATACAGTACATACATACATACATATACATACATACAGTACATACATACATACATACATATACATACATACAGTACATACATACATACATACATATATATACATACATACATACATACATACATACATACATACATACATACAGTACATACATACATACATACATACATACATGCATACATACATATACATACATACATACATACATATACATACATACATACATACATATATACATACATACATATAAACATACATACATACATACAGTACATACAGTACATACATACAAACATACATACATACATACATACATAAATACATACATACATACATACATACATACATGCATACATATGTTAAAACAGTTGTATGTTAAAACAGTCGTATGTTAAAACAGTCGTACGCTACAACAGTCGTACGTTAGAACAGTCGTACGTTAAAACAGTCGTACGTTAGAACAGTCGTACGTTAAAACAGTCGTACGTTAAAACAGTCGTACGTTAAAACAGTCGTACGTAAAAACAGTCGTACGTTAAAACAGTAGTACGTTAAAACAGTCGTACGTTAAAACAGTCGTATGTTAAAACAGTTGTATGTTTAAACAGTCGTATGTCCAAGCAATCTTTCCCATAGACACCACGCTCCTATTTTTCTATGATTTCCTTCTTGGTTTCAATGGAAGTCGTTGTCTTTTTCTTTTTCCATCGTCCTTCTTCTTAGGACTCATCATGAAGGTGAAAATAAACAAAATACACAGAACAAACAGTAAATATGAAGAAAATATCCATAAGCCACCAACTACATGCACACACCATGTAGGTCTCCCGCTGACTGACTGCTGACTGACACGCACACACACACACACACATATATATACATATATACACATATACATATACATATATATATATAGTATAGTATAGTATATATAGTATATATAGTATATATATATATAGTGTATAAATATTTGCGTCCAGACCCATAAGCAATAACTATGGAAACCTCAGAAACGAATGAGTAAACCGAATTCCGGTTGCCATGGAGCCAGAAGGCATTTTCTTCTGCTAAAGTCCAGAAGAATAAAACATTTTGAGTGAAGTGGCTGCAGCTCTCTGTCAGACCCGCTCTGCTGCCGCTCTGCTGCCGCTCTGCTGCCGCTCTGCTGCCGCTCTGCTGCCGCTCTGCTGCCGCTCTGCTGCCGCTCTGCTGCCGCTCTGCTGCCGCTCTGCTGCCGCTCTGCTGCCGCTCTGCTGCCGCTCTGCTGCCGCTCTGGTTGAATAAAGATCTGAATGAAGCAAAAAAAGTTGTTTTCTTTAAGTGAAAAATAATTAAATAAATGTTGAATTTGGAGAGAGTTTATGATTTTATTATTCTCACGCTACTACACAAGCTCAAGCCCTATATGACTTCTAAAGAGCCTCATGAAGAACATCCCTCCATGTCTTGTGAAGTACTGCACACGGATCTACTCAAGAACTTATTATTCTGGGTTAAACCAGTTAGTACAGATTAGGGGTGAACTCTTATTGCCTAAGTTGCTTTGTGTATTTCCTTTTTAAATATGTTGAAATGTGAACATCATGTGTTTTCTTTCTACTGCAACCAAGTACCTGACTACATCACGAGGTGGTGCTGTTGCAAAGCTTATTCTCTACATCAAGCCATGTCCAAAGTGTCGGGTGACATGTCGGATGAGTACTTTAATTTAAGTGAGTACTTTATTTTAAATACACATTACATATCTTATATGCCCTGTAGGATACAACATTTAAGACTTAATACACGCTCCTTCCTTCTTTCCTTTTTTAATCAAATAAGGATATATATATATATATATATATATATATGTATATTTTTTTTTATCATTATCCTTTGTATCAAATCATATAAATCCTATCTAATGACTTGAATCACGTGAAATACTTTCATATATTTTTGTGACGATATTGACAAAAATGCTGGTTTCCGACTTCAGTTCCGTTCATCTACAGGTAGAAGTAGAGTAGAGGTAGAGTACTGCCTCAGGTAGAGGTAGAGTGGATGAAGGTAAAGAAATGTAGAGTAGAAAGAGGTGGAGTAGGGAAAATATAGGTAGAGTAGAGTAGACGTAGAGGTAGAGGTAGAGGTAGGGTAGAGTAAAGTAGAGGAGAGGTAGCGGTAGAGTAGAGTAGAGGTAGAGGTAGGGGTAGGGTAGAGTAAAGTAGAGGTAGAGTAGAGTAGAGGTAGAGGTAGAGTAGAGGTAGAGGTAGAGTAGATGTAGATGTAGAGGTAGAGGTAGGGTAGAGTAAAGTAGAGGTGGAGTAGAGTAGAGTAGAGGTAGTGGTAGGGTAGAGTAGAGGTAGCGGTAGGGTAGAGTAGAGGTAGAGGTAGGGTAGAGTAGAGGTAGCGGTAGGGTAGAGTAAAGTAGAGGTGGAGTAGAGTAGAGTAGAGGTAGCGGTAGGGTAGAGTAAAGTAGAGGTAGAGTAGAGGTAGAGTAGGGTAGAGTAAAGTAGAGGTAGAGTAGAGTAGAGGTAGAGGTAGAGGTAGAGTAGAGTAGAGGTGGAGTAGAGTAGAGGTAGAGTAGAGTAGAGGTAGAGGTAGAGTAGAGTAGAGTAGAGGTGGAGTAGAGTAGAGGTGGAGTAGAGTAGAGTAGAGGTAGAGTAGAGTAGAGGTGGAGTAGAGTAGAGGTAGAGTAGAGTAGAGGTAGAGGTAGAGTAGAGTAGAGGTAGAGTAGAGTAGAGTAGAGGTAGAGGTAGAGTAGAGGTAGAGTAGAGGTGGAGTAGAGTAGAGGTGGAGTAGAGTAGAGTAGAGTAGAGTAGAGGTGGAGTAGAGTAGAGGTAGCAGGGAATAGAGGAGCAGAGGAACTGGACGTCATTTAAAACCTTACACAGGTTATAACGTTGTTCTAACACGACGTCAATTCAAAAGTCATTGTCAAATAATTATAATATAAATAATATTATTTCACATTGTTTAATGTTCTTTGTGAAAATCCCTTTTCTAAGTGTTAAGGTGTCACCAATAACCCAGTGTTTTCCTCCAAGAAACATCATCAGTCATCTTGAGCACACACACACACACACACACACACACACACACACACACACACACACACACACACACACACACACACATTGTGGAGTGTGTTGGTTTGACAACGTTGTTGTTGTCACCGTCACTCACTTGTTTAAGAAGCAGAGGTGTGTTGTGTGTGAGGTTGTGTTTACTGGGAAACACTGAGCTCCAGGCTCCACTCAGGCTTCGGTCCAGCAGCATAGAACACACGCACCCTATACACTACCCCATAATAACCCTCAACCATATACAGTATCTGTAATACCCTATAACTCTGGAATACCCTGTAACTCTGGAATACCCTGTAGTTGTAATAAAATAACTTTATACGCACACAGAAATACATTTATATCATACCTGTCAACACTGGCATTTGAAAAAATGTATCTTTTAAAGGTTAGAAATATTGGAGATTTATGGGAAAATATTTCAAGGGGAGGACAGCGGCAGAGAAGTGTGGACCCAGTGTGATCTTCTGTTTAGCGAGCAGAGAATTTTTGGGGAATAACGATATTATTTATTGACTTATTCAACAAAATGTTCAAATAAAACCCATTTTCCATTCGACCTCAAAAAGCGGAGAAAGCTCCACCCGTCCAAAGCAGCTGCACTGGGCAGCTTCACGTCACCATCGTCAGCTTCTGTTTGTAAAGCTTCCTCTAAATCCTCCTTCTACAGGAGGCTCAGAGCGCGTGGTTTCACATCTGTCTGAGGTCAGAAAAGACAAAGCCCAAATATTTCCATTCATGCCTCCACGTTCACGTTCAGCCTCCATCTTATTACTCCAGATGGCACGCGATGAGATGCTTCACCACCGTGTCAGTCAAACCCATCCTGACTCCGTCCCCAGCTCCACCGCCGCTCTGGATGCGTGAGGTGGCTCCACCGGGCCTTGGTCCTGATAAGATGCTCCATCTAGTGACCACCCAATCCAAAACTAAATATTGAAATGGCGACTTGATGTGTCCCTTGTCAGTTGTTACATTTACGACATAAGTTCATCAGAATCAGAAAATGCTAATTGTCTCATGTCATGCTAATTGTCTCATGTCATGCTAATTGTCTCATGTCATGCTAATTGTCTCATGTCATGCTAATTGTCTCATGTCATGCTAATTGTCTCATGTCATGCTAATTGTCTCATGTCATGCTAATTGTCTGTGCAGAAATGCACAAATCCACACATCGACAAATTCCTTGTGTACTAAGTCGAATAAACAGATTCTGATTTTGATAACACACCTACAAAGCAACCAACTAACTAACTAACTAACTAACTAACTAACTAAGGAAGGCATGAACCCTTGGAGAATCGAACTGCTTTGTACCTTTTTTTGTACATTCCAAAAAGCTAAGTATGTGAACTAATTTTGGACCTGATTTGGAACTAATTTTGGAGCCGGTTCTCTCAGGAGATGAAGGAGATCCAGGAGGATCCGAGTGGATTTGATGCCTCTGATCCCGGAGCAGCGAGGGAATGTTGACACAGAGCCAGAAACACAGGTCCAGATTCCATGAAGATGAAGAGAATGCATACTGGTGGTGGAGCATCATGGAGATGGATGGAGCTGGTGCTGCAGGTTATTCTAGCACTGTTTTACAGGTGACAGCCAAAGAAAGAGGAAAATAAAAAAACCAAAAAGGCCCAAACCCGGATGCCTCCGTGTGATTTATCCTGATTCCCCTGCGATGCAGACATGGAAGCAGCCGTGAAACAGCCGTGTCCTCGTAGGGGTCAAGTAGGATTGTGCCTGTAAATCTGAAGGTCTTAGTGCCAAGACGCCGTCCAGACCTGGCGTAGCTCAACGGGAGGTGAAGCCCCGGAGAGACGGCGTCTAAACCCAGAGAGATCACTCTGGAGACAGAGAGTTGAGGAAGTTCAGGAAGATTAAGAAGTTCAGGAAGATTAAGAAGTTCAGGAAGTTTAGGAAGTTTGGGAATTCAGGAAGTCAATTCGGGAAGTTTAGGAAGTTAAGGAATTCAGAAGGTTTAGGAAGTTTAGCAACAGGAAGTTTAGTGAGTTTAGTAATTCAGGAAATTCAGTTCTCCTGAACTTCCTGAATTTTAGGCAGTTTAGGCAGTTCAGGAAGTTTAGGAAGTTTAGGATGTTCAGGACATTTTGGAAGTTCAGGAAGTTTAGGAAGTTCAGGAAGTTAAGGAAGTTTAGGATGTTGAGCACATTTTGGAAGTTCAGGAAGTTTGGCAATTGAGGAAGCTTAGGAAATTTAGCAATGGAGGAAGTTTAGGAAGTTAAGGAATTCAAAAGGTTTAGGAAGTTTGGCAATGGAGGAAGTTTAGGAAGTTTAGGAAGTGTCTGCGGGGAGGGGGAGTTAACGACGCCCCCTGTGGCTGCTGTGCTCACGACACCAGCACTGACCCGACAAGAGGATGATAAGGAGCTATGGTTCATTTTTTGGCAAAATTAAAAATCAGATATTTAATACCTACGATAAATCGGACAGTAAATTGTACAGTAGGTAACATGACGTGACGTAACGTGGCGTCATGGAACAGGAGCTGACATCACAGCTTCAAGTCTTGATTCTTCAGAACGGATGTTTCTTTAGCCACATAAAGCTCTGTAAAGCATCATCTCTGTACCCACTGTCCACTGTGTGATGTCACAAAGCTTCAGCCTCGCACGGCTTAGCGTAATCATTCTCAGAGGCCCCAGACCTCGGCTGACCTCTATAGACCTTAACTGACCTTTACAGACCTCTATAGATCACTGACCTCTGCTGACCTCTACAGATCTTCACTGACCTCTACAGACCTCTGTGGATCTCTACAGGCTTTCACTGACCTCTGCTGACCTCTACTGACCTCCACTGACCTCTAAGATCTCTATAGATCACTGACCTCTGCTGACCTCTACAGACCTTCACTGACCTCTGCAGGCCACCACTGACCTCCGCTGACCTCCACTGACCTCTATAGATCACTGACCTCTACAGACCTCTATAGGTCACTGGCCTCTGCTAAACTCTCCAAACCTCCATTGACCTTGGATGACCTCTGCTGACCTCTACAGACCACTGACCACTACAGACCTTTACCGACCTCTTCCGACTTCTGCCGACCTCTATGGTGGAGTATATGGCTGTATTTATTTAATTTGGCCATTTAGCTCTATTTTACCCGCCTGTTTGAGAAACAGCTGCGGGGCCCAGCTCCGGGCCTGTGTCCGTGCTTGCCGTTAGCATGGCGGCTCTGCTTGCGGACGTGGCTTCTCTGTGGTGCTTTGGGCTATGAATGTCCTCGCAGCCGTGGGGAGTCTGTGCCACTGTGGGGCTGGTGGGCGACCTCTCCGCTGCTTGGAGGCGCAGACCTCATACCTGCAGCTCTGACCTCATACCTGCAGCTCTGACCTCATACCTGCAGCTCTGACTTCATACACCATAACTAATTGGGAGCGATCCTTCGCACGGGTGGACACATCACACACACACACACACACACACACGACCAGCATCCGCTTCATACACTCCATTCAACACCCTCCTGATTACTCCTTGATTTGGACTCACAACGTGACAAGATAACTTTTAACAAACAATGTTTATTTTATGACCTTCATCAGAAATCAACCAGATGAACCAGATGAACAAGATGAACCAGATGAACCAGATGAACCAGATGAAACAGATGAACCAGATGTGCAGAATGAACAGCGTCACGTTCATTCAACTCCACGCCACCACAGAGGGAAGAGAAACGGCGAAAAAGCGAAAGAAAACAAAACCCCGGAGCACGACCCTGCGTGTTTGTTTGTGGTCGTTGCTGTTTTGTTTGTTTTGCTGTCGTTTGTCTCGTTTTGTTTTTTTTTGTCTTGTGACAAGACGAGAACCGCACTGAAGTAATTGGCGAGAGGAACAAGAGGAAGACAGGAAGACAGAGGGGTGAAAGACAAAGAACAACGGAGAAAGAAAGAAAGAAAGAAAGAAAGGAGAAGGAAAGCCACCGCATCTGTTTGTCTCCTTGTGTTTCTGACATTTATTACAAATCAGCTGATAGACAGATGAGAGAGAGAGAGAGAGAGAGAAAGAGAGAGAGAGAGAGAGAGAGCAACGTTAGCATTAGCATTATCATTAGCGTAGGAGTCGACCCTTTAGTTGGAGCAAGTTTTGGATGAAAACAATTTTTTTTTAAGGCGCCGCTCAGAGTTTCTTACCGGTTTTGTTTTGCAAAGTAAGTGCGCAGCTCCTCTTCAATTTAGTTTGAACGTGCAAAGGTCACCTTCAGTGCAAAGTCCGACAAGTGTTTTTCTGAAATACCTGAAAAGTTTGATATTTGGAACAGCGTTTCAGGAGAGGACGTGGAGACATTAAAACACCACACAGCCCCCCCACCGCTTAAATAACACTCATCATTATTCTGACTTCATCCATAATGACTAAACAACAACAACACGTCCATCTTACTCTACAAAGTCACAGCAGCTGCTTCCGTGTCATGAACATATAAAATGTCACATTATAAGTCCGCAAAAGGTGTATTTCCAGTCCTGTGCCCAAAGGCGGGACGCACAGAGTCCTGCGGGATTGAGTCCCAAAAACCCGGTGGTGCGTTTGCATTTTCCGCACTTCCGCTTCGCTCGGCTCCAAGTCCATGGGTTTCTTGAACGGGTTTTCGGTTCGATGGCACAAAATAGGGTCCGGGGTTAAGACGAGCTGAAGGGATTTTCCCCTGTTTCGTTCAACGACATTAAAACACGTCGGTCGATGCCCCACTCCATACATGCAATTACGCTTTTCGGTCGCAAAACATGCGCTTGCTGACAAGCGTCTGAAGGAGACGACGGGGGTCCACGGGGAAGTCCAACGTCACGGCGCCGAAACACTGAAAGCCGCCGACTCTCTGCTCCGCCTCCACGGCCTCCGGTTGTGTTTGCGCTCCCGCACACCGTTCAGCTCAAGCCGCTCCGGGCTTTTGCTGAAGGGGTAAGTGCCCGGAATCAAATTCCGAGTGGGAAGCCTAGCGGCGGTGGCGACGTGGAAGTCATGGCGGCGACGTGGAGGTCACGCCGCCTCGATGTAGTTCCTTTCAAGCCCAACGTGGCGTTGACGCTTCAAAAATCATGAAAGCGCTGTTGGTTGGTGACGATGATGTCGCTGAACAAAACGTGTAAGTATCATCAACCGTTGTTTGCCCCGTTGGCTTGTTGTCGAGGGAAGCGGGGCGAAACACCTCGTCTCTGCACCACCCTCTTCTCACTCTTTGGCTTTGTTTGCTTTTATTCTACAACTATTAAAAAAAAACTAAAAAACAAAGAAAATACTTCCTGTACTGAAGTGGCATTGAGCCGTACAACACTTGCATTCAACTTTCTTTCTTCATATCTGACATTTAACATTATAACATATAATGCAAAAAAATGACATAAAACCCCAAAACAACTTGATGCAAACACCTTTTGACAACTTCAGCAGCAGGAACAGGAAGGCCGGCGTTGGGAGGGAGCTGGGTGGTTTTCCTGGGGACGTCGCGCGTCGTGTTCATGCGTCGGGCTGCGACCTGGTGCGACGTTGTCGGAGGAAGATGGAGGTGGAAGATGGAGGAGGGGGATGGCTCCCCTTCCCCCTGGTGGCTGTGGAGACAGACGCTGACGGAGCTAACCCGGCTTCGCCAACTCGCCGAGTGTCCTTCACTTCTATTCAGAGTCTGAAACGGCAGGAGAAGCACTCCCCAACGCTCTGTTGGAAGCCCAGCCCCTACGCGATGAGCCCCGCCCGTCTGCTGTGCCGGATTTCCGCATCGGATCGAGGTTCTGGATGTGTTGAAATTTCGGATCCGCCGCTACGACCGGAACTCAAGGTTTTATTGGAACTGGATTCAAAACGGAGTAAATAAGTGATGCATGTGAAACAACAACGTTATTAACGCTCACGCCTCCAGATCCACGATCAGTTCTTGTATTAACGCAACCTGTGTATTTGTACTTCTCAAACTCTATTTACAGGATGTTTCTCCTTCATGTCCCTGTTGTTCTGGAGAAGAACCAGCTCTCCCGCTCATTATGGGATGTGAAACCCAGAAACAGTCGTACAGTGGTCACTAGGGGGCGCTCTTCGGAACAGCGGAATGAATCTTTATTTGTTATTATGCAAGAAGGCTACAAGGAAGCTAAGTCTCTACCTTTGACCCACCCGTCCGCGAGGAGCAGCCGTAGTGCTGCGCCCGGGAACCAGCTCCAGCTCTTCCGCCAGGGGCACCGTCAGGAAGATGAACCCCTCACACACACGTCTGATAGCGGTGGGAAACCGCCGGTAAACCACACAAACACGGGGAGGGCGTGCAAACACCACACAGGAAGGACCTGGGGCAGCCGGGATTCGAACGCAGGACCTTCTAGATGTGAAGCAACAGCGCCGAACCACCCAGCTGCCAACAGGAAGCGATTTCAGTTCTAGTGTAATGTCGGCTTTGGTGACCATATGGGCTACGAGTGAGTGGTTGGTACAGTCAGGCCTTTCGGTGTTTGACCCTTCAGCCACCCGGTAGTTTGAAGGTTTATCCTCAGATGGAACTCTGTCGTGAAAACACGACACGTAAACGGTCCTGACGGTTGCTTAGCGCAGGGTGAGTGGCGTCCAGAGACGATCCACGCCAATCGGCTCCAACCGGTTGTTTTTAAACAGGTTTCTGGTGCTTTTAAAGATGCGGGAAACTGAAGTTACCAGGGTAACCATGGAAACAGAACCAACCATACGTGTATAAATGGACGTTTTAACCGTCATTAATTGGTGTGAGTTTGTTCAAAATAAGTTACAGTATCCTTCCGTCGGTCGGTCAGTTAGTTAGCCCGTGTTAGCATCGTGCTGGCGCTGCGGTGTTCATCGTCGTGGAGATGGTGATGACGCTGCTAGGGCGCTCCCGCCGAGTCCTGGGACTCCGTCTCATTGGCCAGAATCCTGCGACCGTTGTGACTGTAACTCCGGTTTGGCAAGAAGGACAGTCTGGTGGAGAGAGAGAGAGGGGGGAGGGGCGGCAAACATGTAAGTGACCAAACACCTTCATTCTGTTTGATTCAGCGGATGGTAGAGCATATATATATTTAACCATCTGTATATGGTATATATATTATATATATAACATGATAAATGAGCCTTCAAACCGTCAGTACGCTGTGTCACCTCAACCCATTATAAACAGGTTGGAGCGCTGTAGAACGTCTACAAATTTGGTCCAATACTTTATGGCTGAAGCACGGGTGGAGGCCCCTCTGGAAGTCACACGGAAGCTTTTCCACGTGACCTCGAAGCCATAAACCGCAGCAGATAAACCTCATGCTTCACCAGGGTCAAAGGGCGACTGGAAACAAACCACCAAGACTCCACTTATAATGATGTTTTTCAGGCTCTGCAGGAAACAAGCTCCAGCAGAACTTTGTGAAGTATTAAAGACTTCAGGACACGGGACCTGAGAAGTCCGTTTACTACATTTAACAGCAAGTAGTTGAATACGTTCACTGAAGCACAAACGTCAACGTGGTACTTTCACTTTTCCTGCAGTCACTTCCTGTCAGGGTGTTTGTAGTTTCACATCGTGTCGCTGATGCCACTTTTGTCCAACTTATTCACACAGCGATGGCGGCGGCCATGCCAGGCTCATCGGGAGCAGGTGGGGGGGGTTAAGTGTCTTGCTCAAGGACACTTCGGCGCGCTACCAGGAGGAGCCGGCGATGGAACCGGCAACCGAACCGCTCCACCGCCGCCGCTCCGCGGGTCAAGCAGAAGAAGCTCTGAGTCCTTCCTCCGCCACCGAGGAAGCCTCTCCGCAGCGTCACTCCAGTGTCCAGCGAGGATCACAAACGGACCGAATCGCCGCAGACGGCTTCACCTGGATGCTGCCCCACAGACAACCGCGCTATCTTCAGGATGCGCAACACGCCCTGTTTGCCTACAGATGGAGGAAAATCTGTGGACCACGCCACGAGCCAGGTGGTACACCGCCCCAGACGGGAGGGGGACAGGCCTTGGACTCAGATTGGAGCTGGTCCCGCTGGAGGGCGAGGCTTCCTCTGTGAGCCTCACCCAGAGCTACGGGGCAGCAACCAGGACACAACTATGTCGGGTATTTTATAATTTGGCTATTTCTCTTCATTTGATTGTTTTTGCTTTAAATGTTCATATATACTTTTTTTTTCCAGTTGTCTGTACAACAATGCACCACATTAATGTTGACAAATATTTTTAATATATATACATTTTTCAATTCAAATTCTTTAAATCTTCTTCTACTCATTTACCAGAGAAGGAGTGTAGATGGCATCAGATGATGGAGGGATGAAGTAAAATGGGTTTTTGGCAGTGGGCCGGTACTCAACACTACGCAATACTGGCATGTCTACGTTTTACTCCGTGACCGACCGGTGCTTTTTCCTTCCCGCCGGCACCAGCGTCTGTTCCTCTAGTGGACAAATCAAGCGGACATATTGTGAAATATATAATATTTTATTGAGTTTGAGCTCGCTTTTCCTTTTAATTATTAGAACGCCCAAGCTGCGAGCACATATTTTCTTTGCTGTGCGTCCCCAAATAAAACAAATAAAAACAGCGTGTTTTTATTTGGGATGCATTTATTTTCCTCTGTTACCTAATCCCCCACCCCCCACCTCCACCCACCCAGCACTGTTTTTTGGTGTATTCCTGCAATCCATTGGACGCGTCTTCATTTTGCTCCAGAGGAAATTGTAATTTTTGCAGCAGCAGAAAGTTCTGTACAACCAAAATATACCTTTTAAAACATTCGCAACAATATTCATGTGGTCGTACCTTAAAGAGACGTACAATGTTCTTTGCAGAATGTTATGTATATGTACAATCTGCATTGTGCCTTTGAAAACATACACTATAATAGTAATGAATATATCATCCTGGCTGCATAATGCAGCAAACAGCTGCAGGCCGCGCTCCCTCTCGTTGAGGGCGATGAAATTTGCATTCAAATGTGTCATGTGACCCTGCGCTGACCCACCCCGTACGTTGCATGTCCCCTCCTCCCCCGGGACAACCCGTGGCAAATCCACAAAACAAAGCCAACGACAGCCAGTTCCAGCTTCACAGACGTTGGGGTTTTTCCTCTTTATTTAGGCGTTCACGTTAACGCAGGCACACGGTGCATCTTATCAATGATAACAACACGCCAGCACTCGTCCCCGGACATCTGGCTCCGCTACTTTGTGTTGGGATCTCTTATGAAACCTTTGGCCAAGTCTCCACGGCCCAGTTAGTCGTCTTGTTGTTGTGTCCAAATCCGGGACGAAGAGAGGGAAAATCGTGACCGGAGACCGCCGCAGCTACACCCAGTTCCCCTCCTCCGCCCAGTCCAGTTTCCCAGGACTAGAACCGGACGGCGGCGGGGATCTGGAGCCTGCACTGACCCAGGGAAACAGCACGCACGTCCTGCTTTCAATGTATTATCACGTCAGTCAGAGATGGACAGAGTCAAAAACAGATTAATAGATATAAAGAGAGAGCGAGAGAAAGAACGAGGGAGAGAGAGAGAGAGAGAGAGAGCTATTGTGGCGTCATTGAAAGGGAGATCACCGAAGAGAGATGTTGCTCCGCAGCGAGAAGTGATGGGAGGATGGAGGAGACGGACGACAAGGATTGGGGTCAAGAAAAAAGCAAACTTCTGTGGCTGTGAAGGATCACGCCTGGAGGTTTCCACAACCTCTTCAGGAGGCGGAGAGAAGGAGCTCAGAGATGGACAAGAAGGATGGATGCATGGATGGATGGATGGATGGATGGATGGACGGATCCATGCATGGATGGATGGGTGGGTGGATGGATGGCTTGGCGGATGGAAGGATAGATGGATGGATGCATGTATGGATGGGCAGACCAGTGGATGGATTGATGTATGCATTGATGGATGGGTGCATGGTTGGATGGATGCATAAGTGTATGGATGGATGCATGGATGGATAGATGGATGCAAGGGTGGATGGATGGATGTATGTATGGATGGATGGATGCAAGGGTGGATGGATGGATGGATGGATGTATGGGCGGATGGATTGATACATGGATGGATGGGCAGACTGTTGGTTGGATGGATGGATTCAGGGGTGGATGGATGGATGGATGGGTGGATGGATGGGTGCATGGGTGCATGGGTGGATGGGTGGATGGATGGATGGATGGATGGATGGGTGGATGGATGGATGGGTGGATGGATGGTTGGATGGATAGATGGGTGGATGCCTGAACAGAGCCTCACCCTCAGAACATATAGTCAACCTGAGTAGATACGAGGAATCCAACCAAGCTATAAAGATACTCCATCATCCACCCATCCATCCATCCATCCGTCCATCCATCCGTCTTTTTTCTCAAACCAGGGTCATGGTTGCTACAGTCCCTCCCAGTTCACTACAGACATAAGACAGCAACACACAACATGCAGGTGCACACACACACACACACATACTCAGTCACACACTCACACACACACACACACACACACAGATAATCCCTGCAATGGTCCGTCCATGTTGAGGTAAACAGAGAGGTCGCGCCGCCTGTGTTTGGGGTTTTCTCTCCACTCAGTGTTTATCCAACATGGAGGTGTAGCACAGACATTCCTTCATCCATCTTCCTGCTTGGGAGGGGGGCTTTGCTGGTGCAGACACGCCCACGACGCCGTGTGTTGGCAGGTTGCAACACAGTGCAGCTCTGTGAAGGTCAGACTGCAGCTGCCGATGGCGGCGGAGACGCCACGCCCCGGACGCCACACCCGCCGTCCGGGGAAGGCTCCTCGTCCGCGTCGGGCGTGGCCCTCCTGACGCCCGAACCGCTCACCGACGCAAAGGGCCCCGACCGGCGGCGGAGAAAGCCCCCCCCCCCCCCCCCCTTGCCTCGTGCTGCCTTCCACGTCGTCTCCCGAGACGCGTCCCTTTGAGGAGCGTCTATTTATTCCTAATTCGACAACAATACCTCTCTGTCAGCACTGGCCGTTCCGGCGTTATTGAATTTATTTTAATTGAATAGCCATGCCGGGATCCCGAAATAGATCTGTCGGCAACAGGGTTAGCACGGCTCGCGTGAACGCTACTAATTCCACAGATCCCCCGTCGACTCCTTCGGACGTGTGAAGTGATTCGCCTAAAAATCCATTCAGAGATACATTGTCTGTATGGATCCTCTCAAGCGCTGCCTCCCGGAACATCCGTGTGTATTTTGGATCCGGTGTAGCTTCACGTCTGATTGGTACAAACTCTAAGTCTACGTCACATCCAAAACCCCCCGACACGCGAGCTGGCGAATCCGATGAAACCGGGTTTTGGGGGAAGCCCGTGTCTCACCTCACCCGACCATCCCAGCCCTTTGTGTATAATTCTCTTCGTATTTTATTATTCCTGATTGGGCTGGGGCCCAGGTGGCTCTGCTTGTGTCGGGCGTGGTGCAGCACGGGGCCACGGGGGGGACGTTCTGACCGCGTCACCTGACGGAGAACAGTCAAACAGATCAACTTTGGCGCATTTGTCAAATCTATAAATATGAGATTTAACTGCCGACTGCATGGCGTCGCTTTGGAGCGCTAAATAACTTTGTTTGGGTTTTTCTCTGCCGTGCTGCACGAGAACATCCCATAATTAATAGAGTTACAAGAGTTTGGGGGGAGTGTAATCAGACCCGAGTCGACACGGTTTAAACATGTGTCTGAGCCAATAACGTCAGTCACGCACAAAGGGCAGTTGACCTTGTACAGAAGGAATGGAAACAGGGGTTTGATGTGACGCCTCCAGTCTGGGAGAAACACCTCACCCCCGTCGCCTCAAGGCCTGGAAGGAATTCATACCCTTTATACCCTTCATACCCTTCATACCCTTCATACCCTCCATACCCTTCATACACCAGGAGGGAGGAGATGCCTTCAGACAGGATCAGAAGGGTTTGCAAATCAACCTGCTCATCACGTTT
>NC_137204.1:29221080-29283580 GCF_960531495.2 Zeus faber | reverse complement strand
ATATTCCAACATTCCAACATACTAACATACTGCCCAGCATTCCAACATACTAACATACATTCCAACATTCCAACATATAATCAAACATTCCAACATACTAACATACTGCCCTACATTCCAACATACTAGAAGAAACTAAACTAAACTAAAGTGGTACTATGCAGCATTCCAACATACTAACATATATTCCAAAATTCCAACATACTAACATACTGCCCAGCATTCCAACATACTAACATACATTCCAACATACTAACATACAATCCAACATTCCAACATTCTATCCAACATTCCGACATACTAACATACTATCCAGCATTCTAACATACTATCCAACATACTTACATACTATCCAACATACTATCCAACATTCCACCATACTATTTAACATTCCAACATTCTATCCAACGTTCCAACATTCCAATATTCTATCCAACATACTGTCCAACATTCCAACATACTAACATACTATCCAGTATGATAAAATACTAACATACTATCCAACATTCCAACATGCAACATGCTATCCAACATTCTAAAATACTATCCAATATTCCAACATACTATCCAACATTCCAACATACGAACATACTGTCCGATATTCCAACATACTATCCAACATTCCAACATACGAACATACTGTCCGATATTCCAACATACTATCCAACATTCCAACATACGAACATACTGTCCGATATTCCAACATACTATCCAACATTCCAACATACGAACATACTGTCCGATATTCCAACATACTATCCAACATTCCAACATACGAACATACTGTCCGATATTCCAACATACTATCCAACATTCCAACATACGAACATACTGTCCGATATTCCAACATACTATCCAACATTCCAACATAATTCCCAACATTCTAACATACTATCCAACATTCTATAAAGTATTACAAGATATTTTCCAACATACTATCCAACATACTACCCATCTTTCTAGATAGATGTATCGATGTATCGATGTATAGATAGACAGACAGACAGCCAGCCAGACAGACAGACAGACAGACAGACAGACAGACAAACAGGCAGGCAGGCAGACAGACAGACAGACAGACAGACAGACAGACAGACAGACAGACAGACAGACAGACAGACGGATGGATATCATTTTACTTTTGGTTGTTTTTGAAGTCGCTCACCAGATCAAACATCTGTGATGTGGGAGATCTGGACCATCGCACGCTGCTCGTTACATGGAGGGAGGAAGTGCTTTGTGTACCTTTCATTTCATGCTCATTTCTTTCTCGTACATTAAATAATCAAATTTCTGTGTTATCAGTGGCTTCTCTGGGGCCGAAGTGGTGGAAAGGGGGAGCGCTGATGGAGGAGATAGGAAGTGTTTTCGTACAGGAACGCTGGAGGACATGGTGATGGGGAGAGAGAGAGAGGAGCAACATCAGCCTCAAATTTGGAAGCTGGATGGCTATTACTAAACACAGCTCAAGAATATTGATAAATATAACCCAAGTACGAGCAAAATGTACCATTGTGAAAAACTATACTGCAAACCATACTGCTTTCCTCCAGTTTTAGCAGTTCTTCTCAACTGTTTCCACACTGACACTGGGATGTGAGACACATTGACCACAACCTGCATCCATCCCCTCAACTAATTCTGCGAAAATGCAAAAGCACCTTCCTGCTTTGCACCGAGGTTGCAGTGGTGAAGCTGGCATTCCTCCAAAACACTACGCACGGTTCTCTACACTTGGCACAGATTCAAGATTCAAGAGGTTTATTCGTCACATACATATACATACTTTCATACATGTATGCAGTGACAGGCTTCATGAATAAAATCTCTTGCGTTCACATGGAACACACCGCCGTTCAAAATGCCAAACTCCAATTTCCCACAGTCCACGCTGACTCTGCACGTTGGCAAACACACGTTGGGCAATTGTTCAATTAGCAATCGGAGCTTTATAGCAATAGGGCCACAGACGAACCTTCTGTTTTGGAGCAATGGATCCCAACATAGGAGAGAGAGGCAT
This sequence comes from Zeus faber, assembly GCF_960531495.2. NCBI lineage: Eukaryota > Metazoa > Chordata > Actinopteri > Zeiformes > Zeidae > Zeus > Zeus faber. Next base: position 29,281,560 of record NC_137204.1, on the reverse strand, counting down.
ACTCAATGATTACTGTATACAGTACATTTTCCATGATTTGTTCTGTATGTAGAACACTTTACACATCCAACTTGTTGGGATGTGTACAGTATTTTGGGGGGAAAAAACAAAAACCTTTTCTTTTTATATGACAGTATACTTGTGTGTTTTATACTTGAGTATAAAAACATTGCAACAAAAATATTTTATAACAGACTACGGCATAAATGTAGTAAGTATAACACTGAACTTGCGAAGGGAATAAGTCTTCTGATAAGGAGTTGGTGCTGGTGCTTTCCATTCATGGGGTTTTGTGTGGTGTGTGTGTGTTATTTCAACACAAAACGCCATTTTGAGAAGACGTAATATTGATTTGAATGCAGAGTTTCATTTTGCAGGAAATTTGTGGACTTGTGTGTAGAGGGTCTGAGGATACGAGATTTGATTGCATAAACCGCGTGTAAACAATTAGGAAAAAATGTCAAAAAGAAAAAGTAAAAATGACAGTCTCCACATCAAATATTTGAGTCACAACTCAAATGTTAATCAGTTAACTGGAATTAGGCAACAGCGACCTTCAAGTCCTATTACCGGAGATGAAGAAATAAAAAAAATAAAAATGGTTGAGGCAGCTTCACATCCAGAGCTCTGCAGGGTTCGCCGTGTCGGAGCAGAAGTTGGTTGGGCTTGGGATGAGCAGCTCTGCAGCTCGCTTGCATGGTCTGACGCGCTCTAGGAGAGTATTACATCACCTGGAGGACAGTCGGAGAAGAGACGGGACTAACCCTAAGCCCAACCCTGAGCCCAACCCTGAGCCCAACAAGCACCAGAAAGGAGAAAAACAACTGGATTTACACAACAACCGACAGCATCCAATCAACAAACCGGAGCTGCATGCGCCACGACGAGAGGAACATCACACAAAACCAAAAACTGTGTTTATTAGATCAGGTGCGGCACATGCAGAACAGGCTACATGGGAGGAACAGGAAACCCCCCTATGGCAACGCATCAGCCACCACAAATACAGTAAGGCACAACAAAACAACAGCCAGCCCTCTGGCAAGTCATTTTGTGGAACACGGGATATCCCAAATGCAGTTCTCTATTCTACAATACAACGTCCAATGGTCAACCACAGAAAGAAGAAGAACAAAAGCCAGATGGAGCACCCCACTGGGAAGCCTAAACCAGGTGGTCTGAACCTCAGACTAGAAGGAAATGGATAACGGAGCCCTGCCCTCCGGCCAACTACGATAACTTTTTCACTCCCCGTACCGGTGAACCCTCAGTATAGCAGCCGCGAGTGCATTCTCCACCCAACAATGGGTAGGTTCATCGCCAAACAACCTCCACTGAGGAACCCATGAGGCTCCACTGAGGAACCCATGAGGCTCCACTGAGGAACCCATGAGGGTCCAACAAGATGCCGCTTCTGCCTCCAACTTGGGACGCAAACTACAAAATAGACCAGGGATTCTCAACCTCAGGGTGACAATCCTACTTGGGTCCCAGGACATTTCTAAGACCTATACATTTAAATTTCATTGATATACTTTGAATGTAGGTAAATAGTTGGAAGGACGAAGATGGAAAGACGCAGCAATTCTTGTCATCCACTCAATAGGATCGAAGAGAACAGAACAGAACAGAACAGAACAGAACAGAACAGAACGAGTTTCACACTTGGGAGAACATGTTCAGATACAGCCACACAAGGAACCAAATCGGTTTAACCTGATATCGCGATTAAATCACGCCACTACGACTCCTCTACGTGGACATCACCTCAACCTTTTGCCGTGGCCGCGTTAAGACATTCCCCAAATACCGTCGGCATTAGGTAACCCAAACCCTGTTTGTTTTTCCAACGCTGTCTCCGCTGCCAAAACAGAAGAAATTCCTCCCGGAAAATGTGTTTTGCCCCTGGAAGTGAATTTCCTGCCCTTCTGTTCTGATCCAGCCTCATCGTGCTTTTGGGGGCTGAAGGTCCCCTCTGGTCATGACAAACTAAATAACCTCCAAGTGGGTTCGACATCAAGGGCTTTGTCTGGATTTCTGTGAATAAATATCCTCTTCCACTTTCCACATAAACAGAGAGAGGATGGAATACTCACATTGACCAGAATTACACTATAACTTCCCTCAAACAACATTATAATTACACTGTAACCTCACTGTAACAACAATGAAACAACAATATCATTACACTGTAAACTCAGCGTAACAACAATGACACAACATTATAATTACACTGTAAATTCACTGTCAACACATGGTCATTAAACTGTTATTACTCTGTCAATGGAAAGGAAGCTGCAGACACCACCTGCAGATGTGGAGGAGGCGGAGCTAACATCAACACAGCATCTGCCTGGACGCTGTGATAAAGATTTCACACCACTTGAAATTCTGTACTAAAAACTCAACCCTGTTACTCATTAAAGCCATGTTCAGCACAGGAACCTAGGGATTTCAAAATGATAATAATAATAATAATAATAATAATAATAATAATAATAATAATAATAATAATAATAATAATAATAATTAATGGGATGTGATTAGGTGAGTAAACCCATTTTCTTAAATACATGTTTTCTTCGATTCAATGTTGAAAAATAATAATAAAAATAAACCATAATAATATTGGAATCACCCAGAGAGAGAGAGATGGATCTCATCACCATCAGTGTTGCAGGAACGTTTCTCGGTCCATGTTCCGTTTAAAAAGTCTTCAATCCCACAAGAGCTTCCTGACCCCCCCCCCCACCCACGCACGCACGCACGCACGCACGCACGCACACACACACACACACACACACACACACACACACACACACACACACACACACACACACACACACACACACACACACACACACACACACACTGTTCTTCCTCTACTCTCTGACTTCTTGAAAGCAGGAAGGAACAGAAAAAGGACCCTGGACGCACTGCAGTTTACAACTAGTGTGTCTAGTTTAATAACTAGTGTGTCTAGTTTAATAACTAGTACGTCTAGTTTAATAACTAGTATCTTTAGATTTATAACTAGTATGACTAGTACTTCTAGTTTAATAACTAGTATGTCTAGTTTAATAACTAGTACATCTAGTTTAATAACTAGTATGTTTAGATTTATAACTAGTATGACTAGTATGTCTAGTTTAATAACTAGTATGTCTAGTTTAATAACTAGTATGTCTAGTTTTATAACTAGTATGTCTAGTTTAATAACTAGTATGTTTAGATGTATAACTAGTATGACTAATTTAATAACTAGTATTTCTAGTTGTGTACCTAGTATGTCTAGTTTTATAACTAGTATGACTTATTTAATAACTAGTACTTCTAGTTTTATAACTAGTGTGTCTAGTTTAATAACTAGTATGTCTAGTTTAATAACTAGTATGTTTAGATGTATTACTAGTATGACTAATTTAATAACTAGTATTTCTAGTTGTGTACCTAGTATGTCTAGTTTTATAACTAGTATGACTGATTTAATAACTAGTACCTCCAGTTTTATAACTAGTAAGTCTAGATTTATAACTAGTACGACTAATTTAATAACTAGTACTTCTAGTTTTATAACTAGTATGTCTAGTTTTTAACTCAGCGCTGGCTGCTGCTATCGACCAATCAGGATCCAGGATTCCACAGAGTCGCGTCATAAATAAAAGTGAAACTCCGGCGTCAGCGACTCCAAAGCTTGAGAGGAGAAAACGGAGGAAAAGCGCAGGAGGAGCTGTCACCCGTTCACAGGCGGCTTCACCTGCTGTTTACAAAGCCAGTCGACTCAACCTTCCTTCCTCTGAAACGGAAGAAGGAGGAAGGTTCCGGGTCCGTCCCAGACACCATCATGTTCCACACACTGATTCAAACAGAACTGAAGCAGAACTTCCTCTGAGTCAGAGGCTTCACTGCAGCTGAACGTCTCCTTAAAAGGCCAGAGGATGGAAAAGGAGGCTCCCATTCAAATGAGACGGGGCCAGGGCCGGAGCCACCGGGGCCCGGGGCGGCGGGGGGCCGCGGGGGCCAGGGCCGCGGGGGGTCAGGGCCGCCGGGGGTCAGGGGCCACCATGGCAGTGGCTCTGACTCAGGATCGGATTCGGACTCAAACCGCCGGAAAATGACAGACACCGCTGCCAAACAGGAGATGATCATCATCATGTGGTTTAACTATAAGTAATGGAGGTTGACCGGGGAGAGTGGGTGAATATAATGTGTTTACTGGAGAGATGGAGGGTTATATACACACTGTATATACACTGTATATACACTGATCAGTGTATATACATACTGTATATACACTGATCAGCCACAACATTAAAACCAGTGACAGGTGAAGAACATTGATCATCTGGTTCCAATGGCACCTGGCAAGGGGTGGTATATATTATATATGTGTATATATATATATATATATATATATATATATATATAACATGTTAACATGTATATATATATATATATATATATATATATATATATATATATATATATATATATATATATATATATATATATATATATATTTATATATATATATATATACATGTTAACATGTTATATATATATACTGTTATATATTATATATATATACTGGGATGTATTATAATTATTATATCTATACATATACTGTTATATATTATTATATATAGTGTTATATATTATTATTATTATATATATAGTGTTATATACTATTATCATATATATACTGTGATATATTATTATTATTATATATTAACTGTTATATATTATTATTATTATTATTATTATTATTATTATTATTATATATACTGAGCCACTTTAACAAGGAGCACATTGTGATGCTGGACGACTGGGTCAGAGCCTCTCCACAAGCACAGGTCTTGTGGCTGTTCCCGCTGTGCAGTGGTTGATACCAACCAAAAGTGCTCCAAGGAGTCTAGTCCGTCTGGTTCGATGCCACAGAAGAACTACTGCAGCACAAAGTGTTGAAACAGTGAATGCTGCTGTGATAGAAAGGTGTAGAACACACAGTACAGGGCAGCTTGCTGCGTATGGGCGCTCACAGTGTCCATTCTGACCCCTGTCCACCCCTGAAAGCCCCTACAATGGACACGTGAGCGTCACAACTGGACCATGGAGCAATGGAAGAAGGTGGAGGTCTGATGAATCACCTTCTGTTCTACATCATGTGGATGGGTGGGGTTACGGTCCGATCTGATGGGGCATCTGTGGGATGTGCTGTAACAACAAGCCTGATCCATGGGGGCCCCACCTCCAACTTCCAGGACTTAAAGGATCTGCTGCTAACGTCTTGGTGCCAGATACCACAGGACACCTTCAGAGTCTGGTGGAGTCCATGTCTCCACGGGTCAGAGCTGTTTTGGCGAGACGAGATGGAGCTTCACAGTATTAGTGGTTATTAGTGGTGGTTGTAATGCTGTGGCTGATCGCTGCATATATATATATATATATATATATAGATAAATATAGGCCCTCTGGTGGCCTAGAAGATGCACAACACTCGAGAAAAATAACTCGCACCTGAAAAACCTGTAAAACCCGATACGTCCAGATGCACTGACTGGAAAGGAACGGATCACCCAGAGCAGACGTTCTGACCAGCCCTACGCCTTATTGGATAATGAAACTGTAATGAACTCATAATGAAAAATCTCCCCAAAAATGCAGGTGACTGATGCAGAGCAGCTGCTACAACACGGTCTCACTGCAGTAGGAGGGTGTTTTACACGGTTCACATCCAGGAATAATGATGTTAAATGAAGCCTTCCAACACGCTTTATTGGAAATACTTATTGGTAACATCGTCCATACAACATCCATACACGCAGGACCTGGCAGGGCTTTGGAAACCCTCATTCCTCAGAGCTCAGTGCTTCTCCATAACCGTGGAGAGAACCGTCTTGTTCCAAATAGCGATGCAAGACGATGCAAACGAGTCGTTTATTGTGAAAAATCTTAAAAAAAAGAGTCGGGAGTCTGGAGTCACTCCGGTAAGCCAATCGTTCGTCAGTTTCGTTCAAGAATCGGTAACTGCAGCCAGACACACAGGCTGAACTGAGTCTGGATCTCTTTTGTGAAACAAAAAGGAGCCGAGATCTTCGAGTCAGAGAGCTGAGTGAGTGAGCGAGACAGTGAGAGAGAGAGAGAGATAATCTTCTCGTCGCAAACTGAGAATCATGATTTAGGATTAAATGAATGTGGATTCACTCTTTTCCGAAAGAAATAATTTTGACAAATTTAAAGCGCGCCACGTTACTTTTGGTATTCGGTATTTGGCGCCCCTACAGTTTCTGAGTGCTATTGCACTTTTGCACCATTGTCGTAAAACTCGGTCCGGTGTCCGAAAATAATTTATTTTGCCGCGCAAATTTGAACCTCATTATGTCACATTTCAATAACAGTCTATGTTACAGACGCAGATATAATGTACACCTAGCTTACAGCGCCCCAGGCACGGACCTCGCCGCTGCCGGGATCCGGAGAGAAGGGGAGAGAGGGCGCGGGGGCCGCCCCCCTGCTAACGCTGTAGGTGCCAGATCGGCTCACAGGCAGAGGGCGAAACAAAACCGGTGGCCAACGAAGGTGAGGGCCAGACTCGGGCCGCCTGAGGTGCGGGTGCCAGGCAGCACCACTGGCCCGTCTCACCATTTCGCACGAGCGTTATTACCGGACATTTTCACAGCCAAGTTTATAATTTAGCGGGTTTTTCAAAAACGTTTAACCAGGCAAAAAAAACAAAAAACAGGAATTACCGTTTAAAATGTGGCCAGTGATTAAAAATTGACACTAAAGTTACCGCTGAACGGGACGACTCTGGACTGGATTGAAGTGGTAATCCCTGAGATCGCCCTGTTCGGGAAAATCCCTTTGCTTGACGATTTATTTATCCGGCACTTCACAATAAACAGACGTTGAGTGTATTTTTGTTCTGCATGTTGCTTCTCATCACCATCCTGTTCCCCTTGCTGGTGGCGGGGTCCACCTTTCCCGGACGAATCTGAATCTGAATGATGCGGAACTTACAGATAAATTGGCAAAGTAGAACAGAGCTAAAAAACGACTCAAGGCGACGTACACTGGAAATCTACAATGAACCTAAAGATAAACAATGAACAACAACAGTTTGGTAATGATATAACGATGAACAATGGACAGATGGAGGGAGGGAGGAAGCTGCTGCTTCTTGTACAGATCTGATACAAATCCAGAGATTCATCGAAGGAGAGAACAACGAACGCACCTCACGGACACGGACGTGAGGGAAAATGAAAGAGAGAAAAGAGAGGGAGGGAGAGAGAGAGAGAGAGAGAGAGAGAGAGACAGAGAGAGGGAGACAGAGAGAGGGAGAGAGAGACAGAGAGAGAGGGAGACAGAGAAAGAGAGAGAGAGACAGAGAGAGGGAGAGACAGATGGATGGATGGATGTAAGGATGGATGGATGGATGGATGGATGGATGGATGGATGGATGTAAGGATAGATGGATGGATGGATGGATGGATGTAAGGATGGATGGATGGATGGATGTAAGGATGGATGGATGGATGGATGGATGGATGGATGGATGTAAGGATAGATGGATGGATGGATGGAACTGAGTTGTGTAATTCCACACCAAAATAATCTCCATTTTAAGTACAAAAATAACACGTTCATTATGGTACACATCCCATAATCCCAAAAACACACCGGATCTGACTGGGCCCGTGGCGATCAACCGCTCAGTCGTCAACGGCTGATGGGCGACGATTTCTAATGTTTTTTATTCAACCGCCAGGAAAACTGTGTTCCATCACAGTCTGTGTTTGACGGAGCGGTGTATTCCGCTCGCTGTGTCGCAAACCAGCGGCGGAACTGCTCTACCACAATATTCACAGCAATATTGTCAACAAACATGGATGCAGGAAGGAAGGTGGCACTGCTTTTGGGAAATTTAAATTATTCATTGTATGGATGGTGGATTATTACATTATTATTACCACGCCTACACAAGGTGAGAGTTGACGACCGAGACGGTACTGTTTTACGTGTGGATGACACAGGAAGCGTCGGTACAACTTCATTCGCCTCCTACTACCAGCGTTCCCCTCTAGCAAAACATTGTTGCTTTGTTTGGTTTTTTTGTTGAAAATAGCAGTTGCAACGTTCAAACCGACAAGTACAGGATAAATAATGAATGTGTCTTTTGTTTGTTATACTTATTTAACACACGGGCTGTAGTATCAGTGACTTTGTGTCTTATTCTGATCCTCATTGTCAAGTGTATTGTCTGAATCAGCTACAGCCACAGAAATGGAATGTGACAACGAATTTTCCTCATTACATTATGTCCCACGTCTTATGGTCTTATGGTCTTATGGTCTTATGGTCTTATAGTGTTACCGTCTTATGGTCTTATGGTCTTATGGTCCTACCGTCTTATGGTCTTATGGTCTTACCGTCTTATGGTCTTATGGTCCTACCGTCTTATGGTCTTATGGTCTTACCGTCTTATGGTCTTATGGTCCTACCGTCTTATGGTCTTATGGTCCTACCGTCTTATGGTCTTATGGTCCTACCGTCTTATGGTCTTATGGTCTTACCATCTTATGGTCTTATAGTGTTACCGTCTTATGGTCTTATGGTCCTACCGTCTTATGGTCTTATGGTCTTACCGTCTTATGGTCTTATGGTCCTACCGTCTTATGGTCTTATGGTCCTACCGTCTTATGGTCTTATGGTCTTACCGTCTTATGGTCTTATGGTCCTACCGTCTTATGGTCTTATGGTCCTACCGTCTTATGGTCTTATGGTCCTACCGTCTTATGGTCTTATGGTCTTACCATCTTATGGTCTTATAGTGTTACCGTCTTATGGTCTTATGGTCCTACCGTCTTATGGTCTTATGGTCTTACCATCTTATGGTCTTATAGTGTTACCGTCTTATGGTCTTATGGTCCTACCGTCTTATTGTCTTATGGTCTTAACGTCTAACCATCTTAAGGTCTTACAGTCTTACGGTGTTATGGTCTTTTGGTCTTTTGGTCTTTTGGTCTTATGGTCTTATGGTCCTATGGTCTTATGGTCTTACGGTCTTACGGTCTTATGGTCTTTTGGTCTTTTGGTCTTATGGTCTTAACGTCTTATCGGCATCACTGGGGGGTTGGGATTGGACGATTACGATTTTGCAGGATCACTCAAGCCAGAATCTGACAAGTAGTTTTACACAACAATACTCTAAGTACATTTAAGTACGCAGGTACTTACTTCATTTTACTTCAGTACATGTGGTACTTCTACTACTTTTACATTTTAGCAGTGTCATTTGGTGTCAGGGTAGTTGTACTTTTACTTGAAGGGGCACCTGTCGTTCCAAACGCCGGGCTTTCATTGGCGCAGCTCTGAGCGCAGGGTTGCCAGGTAACAGCAGGGTTGCCAGGTCGGGCCAGGCAGACATCCCCCAGAACCCCTCAGAGTCAACGACATTTAACAAGAAAACCACGAAAAATAAGAATCTGGCAATGCCGCACGGAGCTGAGGGAACGAGGAAATGGAAAAGCGGTTTAAAGATGGGGAATCTGAGCTTAATTACCAATAAACCCCCAAAACCAGCAGGACTGACAGTGTCACTGCAGCCACAAAACACCCAGACGTTCATTTCAATTCCACAGTGACGTGTTATGCCGTGGCTCATTACTTGGATATATATATCGATTTTTACAGGTATTTCCAGATATTTTCCAGATATTTTCCAGATATTATCCCCGGTCGTTATTCACTGTAAGCTCAGCGTCCGGACGGAACCTCTCCTCCGCCCCAAACTGTTGGAAAAGATCTAAATTTAACTTTGACTCTTTACGTGTACTTAACTAAAGAGATACTACGGTACTACTACAGAACCGTGACAGAGCTACAACAGAGCTACTACAGAGCTAATACAGAACTACTACAAAGCAACTACAGATCTACGATATAACTACTACAGAGCTATTCAGAAACTACTACAGAGCTACCATAGAGCCACTACAGAACTACTACAGAGCTACAACAGCACTAATATGGAGCTAGTACAGAACTTCTACAGAGCTACAACAGAGAGGTATGACAGATCTACTACAGATCTACTACAGAACTTCTACAGAGCTACTACAGAGAGCTACTACAGTGCTACTACAGAATGAGTACAGAGCTACTAGAGCTAGAACAGCGCTACTAAAGAACTACTATATAACTACTACAGAACAATTTCAAAACTACAGAGCTACTACAGAACTACTACAGAGCTTCAACAGAACTACTACAGAGCTATTTCAGAACTATTAAAGAACTACTATAGAACCACTACACAACTACTACAGAGCTAGTACAGAACTACTACAGAACTACTACAGAGGTACTACAGAGCTACTACATAGCTACCAGAGAACTATGACAGAGCTACAACAGAGCTACAACATAGCTACTAAAGAACGACTACATAACAACTACAGAACTACGAAAGAACGGCAACAGAGCTACATACAAAATAATTACTACATAACTACAACGGAACTACTTAACAGAAACTACAGAACTACTACAGAGCTACTACAGAACTACTACAGAGCAACTATGAAACTACTACATACCTACTACAGAGCAATTACAGAACTACTACAGAATGACTACAGAACTACTACAGAAAACTTACAGAACTACTACAGAACACCAACAGAACTACTACGGAGCTACTACAGAACTACTACAGATCTACCAAACAGGAACCACATAACTACTACAGAACCACTAAAGATCTACCAAAGAGGTACTACAGAACTACTACAGAACCACTATAGGGCTACTACAGAGCTACTACAGAACTACTACACAGCTTCTACTACTACAGAGCAACTACAGAACTACTACAGAGCTACTATGGAGCTACAACCGAGCTACTACAGAACTACTACAGAGCTACTACAGAACTACTACAGACCAACTACAGAGCTATACATTTTGGTAAATATTGTGTAACCTTGTGATTATAGCCAAACACAGAGTGTGTGGCAGACTGTGTTTAGTCAACAAGATTAAAACACACACACACACAAACACACACACACACACACACACACACACACACACACACACACACACACACACACACACACACACACACACACACACACACACACACACACACACACTGTATCTCCCATAATGCACGGCGGCTCGATCCGTCCACATTATTTGGCACACTGCGTTCTACTTTAATCTGATTCTGTTTTCCGTCTCCTTTAATGGACGGACACTCGGCCGCCGGCGTTAATAAATAATAATAATAATAATAATGTTATCTGTCGCCGTGCACAGACACAAGCCAACACACACACACACACACACACACACACACACACAAAATGAGAAATATGATCTCAGCACCTAGGTTTATATTTAGGTTTATTTAAGGTAATCATATCGGTCTATCTGAGAGAGAGAGAAACAGACAGAGAGACAGAGACAGAGAGAGAGGAAGTCAGTTTCTGGTGGAAAAATGTTTTTGAGAGAAAACACTTGAGGCTGAAGGAGGAAAAAGGGAAAGAAAAGAATGAAAAGATCCTTTTAGGTGGAGAGGGCATGTGTGCAATTTGGTAAATTAGGGTGTGTGTGTGTGTGTGTGTGTCTCCAGCAGGGAGCAACAAACTTTCACTGCAGGTTGAAAATAAAAAAATCCATTATATCTTCCATGAACAGCAGGAACTAAATGTCCATACTGTACATACACATTTACACACACACACACACACACACACACACACACACACACACACACACACACACACACACACACACACACACACACACACACACACACACAGTATATACAGTATATACACATATATACATTCACACATATATACTGTATATAAACATACAAACATACAGTATGTACAGTATATACACACATCTACATATACATAAGGGATGTTTTTACCGTTTGCTCCTTGTTTGGAGGGAGTGGAAAGTGTCCCCGTTACGCACGGTTACACACCGGCCTTTCTGTTCGTTTCATTCAATTAAAAAACACAGTAAAATAAATTAATGTGCAATTAAAACTTTCCTCGGGACAAGAGATGTCTGTGATCTGAGCTGCAGATGCCCCCGTGCGTTGGCCAACGTAGGCTCAAAGAAATAAACACATTTATCCTGATGAATGAGAGATTCAGCCACAAACAAGCTGGAGAGGCGTCCGAAGCGGCGGCTGAGTGGGCGTGGCAGGAGGTCAAAATAAAAAACTGCTTTCTATTTCAATTTTACTTTTTACTGTCGAAACGGAGAACCCATCGACAGCCTCATTTCAATATCCCTAACAGACATATATACATATATATATATATACACACATATGTGTATACATAAATACGTATACTGTATATAAAGTATATATATATACTGTATATGCATATACAGTATATATACTGTATATGCATGTACAGTATATATACTGTATATACATATATAGTATATATGTACTGTATATATACACATACAGTACATATATCCACATACACACTACCTGAGTGCTATGGACGTCCCGTTGACAGAGGCAGCGGAGCATGGCCTCCTGTGGGGTCCCCGCGGCAGCCGCCCGTGGCGGGCGTAGCGCTGGTTCCCGCAGCACAGGATGACCAGGAAGGCGCGGCGAAAGGCACGGTTCAGGAAGGCGTAGAGGAAGGGGTTGAGCCCTGAGTTGATGTAGCCCAGCCACAGCCAGGCGGTCCACAGCTGCCAGGGCACCGAGTAGTGGATGAAGGGGTCCACCACGTTGGTGATGAAGAAGGGCGCCCAGCAGAGGCAGAAGCAGCCCATGATGACCGCCAGCGTCTTGGCCGCCTTGGTCTCCACCCGCATCCGGCTGGCGGCCAGCGGGCCCTTGTCCGAGTGCGAGGACGAGGCCACGGCGGAGGCCTCGGAGCGGGCGGAGGTCTTCCGGGAGCCCGGCACGAGGGCCGGGGCCGGGGCCAGGCAGGACGACGGAGGAGGGGCGGAGCCGGCGCGCTGGAGCGTCTCGATCTGGCGGGCGTGGCTCATGGCGGTGACGTAGATCCGCTGGTAGGCCAGGACCATGAGGGCCAGCGGGGCGTAGAAGGCCACGGTGGAGCAGATAAGGGCGTAGGGCCGGTTCACCAGGAACACACAGCTGGTGTCGTTGGAGCCTCCGGCCAGCAGGTGGCGCTCCTCGATCTGGAGGGTGGTCAGTCTAAAGTCACCGTACTGCAGCATTACTAATACAAGTTATAAAAACCAATAAAATAAATAAAACGAATAGAAATACTGACAAAAAGTAATACAAATACTGATACTGATAAGTACTCGTAGAAATGCAAATAAATACTAATGAATAATAATACTAAATAAATAAGACAAAAATACTAAAACTTATAAAAATTAAAACCAATAAAAACAAATAAATTAATAAAAATACTAATGAAAATACTAATAAAAACTCTCATAATTACGATTAAAAAGTGATGAAAGTACTACACAAACTGATGATACTAAAAATTTAAATACAAATATTCAAAGACTAATAAAAAAAATAAAAACTGATCAAAGTTCTTCCTCTTCTTCTCTGGTTTCTAAGGCCAGACTCACGATGTCCTCGATGCCGATGGCGTTCCAGCGTTGCATGATGGGTAAAAAGGAGATGAAGGAGGGGATGAGCCAGCAGCCGGCCAGCATCACCGCCACGCGCAGCGGAGTCATCTTGTGTCTGTACACCAGAGGCTGGCAGCAGATGGCATAGTACCTGCACACACACACACACATGAACAAACGTATACTAATACACACACACACATACACACACACACACACACACACATACATGACCAAACGTATAATAATACACACACACACACATCAACACACTATCTCCCTCCCTCCCTCCCTCCCTCCCCCACCTGTCCAGTGCGATGCAGCAGAGGTGTAGTATGGAGGCTGTGGTGAGCAGGACGTCCAGGGAGGTCCTGACCAGACAGAAGAGGTCCCCGTAGCGCCACTGACCCGTCGTCAGCTCGATGGCGGCGAGCGGCATCACCACCAGCGCCACCAGCAGATCAGCGAACGCCAGCGACACGATGAAGTAGTTTGTCTTCTTCTTTCTGCAGAAAGACCAGAGACAGTTAGAGGAGAGGACGAGTCCGGTCAGACACACATCATCTGTACATACCCACACAGGCTGGCCAGCTCTGGTATCTATATACATATACACACTACTATATACATTATATATACATATAACATATACATATACACACTGCTATATACATTATATATACATATAACATATACATATACATATAAACACTACTATATATGGTATATGTACATATAACATATACATCTACATATACACTACTATATACATTATATTTACATATAACATATACATCTACATATACACACTACTTACTGAATACAGTAATACACTGAGACACCATATGGATTAGAAAGATTTAATAATTCGTATGACTAGTTTAATAACTTGTATTTCTAGTTTTATAACTAGTGTGACTAGTTTAATGAATAATAAAGACTAAATAATAACTAAATAATAATTGTCTAGTTCTACAAATAATATGTCTAGTTTATAACTAGTAGAGGCAGAATAGAGGTAGAGTATAGGTAGAGTAGGGGTAGAGTAGAGTAGAGGTGGAGGTACAGTAGAGACACCCACCGTAGGTGTCTGTCCTTGCAGAGCGCCACCATGACCAGCAGGTTTCCAAACACCGTCATGATGATGATGATGGAGAGGAAGATGGTGAGGATGATCTTCTCTGGGGACTGGAGGACCTCCACCTCCTCCACCTGCTGCTGGCTCTGCTCTGTGCCCGACGGGTCATCCAACGAACTGAGGAAACACAGTGAGCATCTTAAAGCTGGTGGAGACCTACTGTGAGGGTGTAGGAACCGACTGGGAAGGAACTAATGTGAAGCTGGTGGAGACCTACTGTGAGGGTGTAGGAACCTACTGGGAAAGACTGACTGTGGAGCTGGTGGAGAGCTACTGTGAGGGTGTAGGAACCTACTGGGAAGGACCTACCAGGGCCTCTCCCAGAAAAGGGCCTTGTGGCAAGTACAGGGGCTGTACGTCGGGCGGGGTTTTTGATTATTATTATTATTATTATTATTATTTTTGTTAAAAATAAATCAATAAATAAACATTATAGATCGGGCCTATTTTAGAGATTTCTTATTTCCAACCCCATTTGTCCTTCACTACTTTTCAAATACTTCTCAAATGTTAACAAATAACAGTTTGTATGAAAACTTCTAGGACCTGGGATCTGGTTGGCTAAGCCACCGTGACGTTGACGAGCGCCGCTGCTGATTGGCTGGAGGGGCACGGGGAGAGGAAAGCGTCGGAACCGCGAGGATTTCAAGCCGCGCGGCCAAAAACCCTCCTGTTTAGTGAGGCCACGCGTGGCGGTTTTCCGAGGCACCGGAGGACGGACGCCTCAGCTCCGGCACGGCACCAAATGAGGCACGAGATCTGGGATCGGGAAGGTGAAGGAACTGCTGTTATGGTGGTGCACAACGTGGTCCAGTTCACAACACAACAGGGTTCTGATTTTGATTGTTTAAAAAACAAACTTAAAAATACATTTTAAAAAAGCTGGTGGAGAACTACCGTGAGACTGGTGTAGACCTACTGTGGAGCTGGTGGAGAACTACCGTGAGACTGGTGTAGACCTACTGTGAAGATGGTGGAGACCTACTGTGGAGCTGGTGTAGTAGATCTACTGTGAAGTTGGTGGACACCTACTGTGGAGCTGGTGTAGATCTACTGTGGAGCTGGTGTAGACCTACTGGGGAGTTGGTGTAGACCTACTTTGAAGATGTTGTTGACCTACTGTGGAGCTGGTGTAGATCTACTGTGGAGCTGGTGTAGATCTACTGTGGAGCTGGTGTAGACCTACTGTGGGTCTGGTGTAGACCTACTGTGGAGCTGGTGTAGACCTACTGTGAAGATGGTGGAGACCTACTGTAAGGACCTACTGGGAGACTGGTGGAGATGCTGTGGCCATCACTGGGGGTCTGCATGGAGGTCAGCACAGTGTCTTCATCACCCCATGGTCTGGTCCTGATCACAGCACAAAAACACCGTTTCATCACGATACATGTTGGGCCCGACGTCGCTTTTTACATCATTTTTTATCAATTCCATCCATCGATCGACTCGATCAATTCTTTTTTTTTGTCAAGGGAGCCTTTGCGGAGCTGGAGTCATTCATCCTGCTCTGTTCCAAGGAGCTTCTCCAGGAGAAACACCAGTTGTTCGATGACATTGTCCATTGTTTCATTCCGTTCTCATCATCAGGGGCTGCCGGGTGAATGATGATGATCAATAGGTTACCATGGAAACAAGGTGTCGGGCGTGCCCGCTCCGGCTGCCTGTCCCTCCCGGTGCAGGAGGAGCCATCAGCCCTAAGCACCTGATGACCCGTCGCTTCTTCAGCGTTTTATGGGATGTCGCTGTTATCGCTCACTTTTAAAAACAGAGTCAACAGCAGAGTCCATTCAGGTCCTTCCCTCAGCTTTTATCCATATGTTTACGTCCATGTTTATATATGATTATATGTTCATATATCTTTATATATGTTTATATGTTTATATATGTTTAAACATGTTTATACATGTTTATACACCGATCAGCCACAACATTAAAACCGCTGACAGGTGAAGTGAATATCTATCTACTTACGTACCTACTTCCCTAAAACATTTGTACTGAGGTGACCTTTTTGAACACCAGGAACCAGCTGTATCTAAAGTTACACATTAGTGACATTTTCATTTGATCTTACGTAAAACATACATTTTGTTCCATGACCCCCATGGAACACGCCCCCACACCACCCCCATGACATTGTGGTGTGGGGGTGGTGTGGTTGAAGCAGCCACACCTGTCCTGGGTCGAGGTCATTGGGCCGGGGGTCAGGGTGGCTGCACGCCTGTTGCTCATCAAAGCAATCAGCGAGCAACAGGTAAATCACCATCCACACACACACACACACACACACACACACACACACACACACACACACACACACACACACACACACACACACACACACACACACACACACACACACACACACACACACACACACACACACACAGGAGAGCCCCTGTCATGACACGTGTCCATCTGCTCCAGCCCTGTTCCCTCTGTCCACTCTCTACAGTAAAACCAGTGTTTGCACCATGTCTGCCTGTGTCTCTGTGTCGGAGGAGCCTGATAACACCACTCAGGTGGAGGGTGGAGGCGGAGCCGCCACGGACAGACCGTCCTAAAAATAGTTCATAGTTCTCTTTGTTTATCTCTCCAAACACACACACACAGACACACAGACACACACACACCCTCTCTCTCTGGCACAGGGAGACATTTTTGGACAGGTTGCCGTGGTTTCCGTCCTGTGATGGGTTTCCAGGGGGCGTGTCCTCACATTTCACATCTGTCTGACGAGACGTTGAACTGAACAGAATGAACTGAGGAGATGTGAGCGGTGTGCAGAGAGAGAGGGTTAAACAGGCAGATAGACAGACTATCTACCTGTCTAGATAGATAGATAGATAGATAGATAGATAGATAGATAGATAGATAGATAGATAGATAGATAGATAGATAGATAGATAGATAGATAGATAGATAGATAGATAGATAGATAGATAGATAGATAGATAGATAGATAGATAGATAGATAGATAGATAGATAGATAGACAGATAGATAGATAGACAGATAGATAGACAGATAGATAGATAGATGGATAGATAGATAGATAGATAGATAGATAGATAGATAGATAGATAGATAGATAGATAGATAGATAGATAGATAGATAGATAGATAGATAGATAGATAGATAGATAGATAGATAGATAGATAGACAGATAGATAGATAGATAGACAGATAGATAGACAGATAGATAGATAGACAGACAGATAGATAGATAGATAGATAGATAGATAGATAGATAGATAGATAGATAGATAGATAGATAGATAGATAGATAGATAGATAGATAGATAGATAGATAGATAGATAGATAGATAGATAGATAGATTGTTTGTGTGATTGTCTTTGTGTTTTTTCATCATATCTTTGTGAAAAGAAACCCAAAGAAACTAAAAGACTCTTACTATTGTACATATTACTATTGTACATATTACTGTTGTACATATTACGGTTGTACATATTACTGTTGTACATATTACTGTTGTACATATTACTGTTGTACATATTACTATTGTACATATTACTCTTGTACATATTACTCTTGTACACATTACTATTGTACATATTACTGTTGTACATATTACTGTTGTACATATTACTATTGTACATATTACTGTTGTACATATTGCTGTTGTACATATTACTATTGTACATATTACTGTTGTACATATTACTATTGTACATATTACTCTTTTACATATTACTATTGTACATATTACTATTGTACATATTACTGTTGTACATATTACTGTTGTACATATTACTATTGTACATATTACTATTGTACATATTACTGTTGTACATATTACTATTGTACATATTACTATTGTACATATTACTGTTGTACATATCACTGTTGTACATATCATTGTTGTACATATTACTGTTGTACATATGACTATTGTACATATTACTATTGTACATATTACTGTTGTACATATCACTGTTGTAGATATCACTGTTGTACATATTACTGTTGTACATATTACTGTTGTACATATCACTGTTGTACATATTACTGTTGTACATATCACTGTTGTACATATCACTGTTGTACATATTACTGTTGTACATATCACTGTTGTACATATTACTGTTGTACATATCACTGTTGTACATATCACTGTTGTACATATCACTGTTGTACATATTACTGTTGTACATATTACTGTTACATTTACATTACATTTACATTTAGTCATTCAGCAGACGCTTTTATCCAAAGCGACTTACAATTGTTCAAACGCTGACTGCTTACTGTTGTACATATTACTATTGTTTTTAATTCCTACTCGTGGATTTTCTTCTCTTTCCTCCAAACAACTTGACAAATCAAAAAGTTGAACCTTCATTTTATCTCCCCCGGGAATTCAGCACGGTCATCATTACAGCCGTTTATATCCCACCGCAAGCGGACACCGACGCAGCTCTGTCGGTTCTGCACGATGTGTTGTGCGGATTTCAGAACAGACATCCCGACGCGGCTGTGGTGGTGACTGGGGACTTTAACAGGGCCAACCTTAAAAAAGTTCTGCCGAATTTCCACCAACACATGACGTGTGCCACCAGGGGAGACAGAACTCTGGACCATTGTTACACTCCTTACAAGAACGGATACAAGCCCGTGTCGCTCCCTGCTTTCGGGAAATCAGATCACGCCGCGATCTCGCTGCTTCCTGTTTACAGGCCTCTGATCGCGCGGGATCTGGTGTTGACGAGGGAAGTGAAGCGGTGGACGGACCAATCAGAGGCTGCGCTTCAGGACGCTCTGACTGACGTAGACTGGGACATGTTCCAAACAAGTTCAAGTGACGTCAGCGAGTTTACGGAGGTTGTAGTAAGTTTCGTGGCTACACTCGCGGATGAAATCGTTCCCACGGTGAAAGTTCTGATATTTCCAAACCAGAAACCATGGGTTGATAAATCCATCCGCTGCGCTCTGAATGCGCGCACGGCCGCTTACAACGACGGTCTTGTATCTGGTAACATGGACAATTACAAAGCGGCTTCGTACAATCTGCGGAGGGCGGTGAGGGATGCCAAACGGACGTACAGAATCAGTGGTCCCATCCTGCTTCAAGAGGTCCACCGTCGTTCCACCTGAACGTCAGCAAAACCAAGGAGCTGATTGTGGACTTTAGGCGTGGATCACAATCGAGGACGCACGCGCCCCTGTGGATTAATGGGACTTCTGTCGATAGGGTGAGCAGCTTCAGATACCTGGGAGTCCACATCACAGAGGACTTAACATGGACTGTACACACAGACACTCTGGTGAGAAAGGCGAGGCAGCGTCTTTACCACCTCAGGCAGCTGAGGAAATTCCGGGTCTCGGTGAGGATCCTCAAGTCCTTCTACTCTGGAGCAGTGGAGAGCATCCTGACAGGCAACATCACTGCCTGGGTTGGGAACTGTACTGCCCAGGACAGGCGGGCCCTGCAGAGGGTGGTGCGTTCAGCTGAACGTACCACTGGAACTACCCTCCCCCCCTTGCAGGAGTTATACACCAGGAGGTGTAGTAGCAGAGCCCGTAGGATCATGAAGGATCCTCATCACCCCAACAACGGACTGTTTCAGCTGCTGCGTCAGGCAAGCGCCTCCGCAGTCACGCAGCGAGAACAGAGACTGAGACGGAGTTTCTTCCCTCAAGCCATTAGAACTGTCAATGCTGACCTCACCAGGGGTCCTAACTGAGCCATGCACTAGGCTCCACTACCTACTGTACTGTATGTAGCATACTGTACCGCATACTGTGTCACTGTTCAGGGTTGTTCGTGATGCCGTATTGCTGCGCCGTACTGTTGTATACTGTGCTGTATTATCCCAAACACTACCTCACACTATTCACATTCACTTGCCACTTTAATTCACATGCCACTTTAATGCACATATCTGTATATACATAGGCATATTCCTTCTATCTATTCCATTTTATTTCAATTTATTTTTATTGTATTTTATTCTATATATTTTTTATCTTATTCTATAAGTATTCCACTTACTGTATTACGTTTTAGGAGTCAGTTAGTCGGTCTATTAGAAAGGAATTTTCCACTTTTCATTTTATTTTATTTTTATTTTTTTCCTAGGACATATTGTGTGCTATCACCGGGTGCGTTGCATTACATTTCACTGCATATATGTATGGAAGTATGTATATGTATGTGACAAATAAGAAATCTTGAATCTTGAATCTTGAATCTTCTTTGACCTCCTCATCTCTCCTGCGGAGGATGACGGATGTGGAGTAAAGCGTCTCAGCCACAAAAAAATAACCACGGTCCTTGAACCAGTCCAGACCTTGAGCCAGTCCACCGACACAGCGAGGACATTGATTCTCAATGCAAGTTGGGCTTTGCAACGCACCACGTTACGTCCGGGGCAGTTGTGGATTCTGGGAAATGTAGATAATAATGTTATCTATAATAATAATAGTATATTATATATATAATATAATATATAAATAATCGTTTCACCCTGTTATTGAAAAGAACACTGACTGAAAAACAAATAAAAGAACGACTGCTCGACTTGAAGAATCTCAGTCGACTGGTGCGTTTTCGACTGATGATTCGACTCGTCGACTTTCGGGGGGCAGCCCTAAT
Source organism: Zeus faber (assembly GCF_960531495.2). Lineage (NCBI taxonomy): Eukaryota > Metazoa > Chordata > Actinopteri > Zeiformes > Zeidae > Zeus > Zeus faber. Next base: position 29,260,194 of record NC_137204.1, on the reverse strand, counting down.
ATTAAATAATATTTGTTTATTTTACTGTTATTCATACAACTCAGAACAACAGTTCAGTTCAGGACAAAAAAAAGTCACTAAAACGACCATAAAATAGACAAAAACATTGGAGAAAAAAAACCTCCAGCAGGAGATTCCTTCCAACACGGAATAGTTTTTCAAACACGATGACTTAAAACAACGACCTATGATGACGACGGAGGTGGAGTAAAGCCCCAAACGTAGAAACGACATCCGGGAAAAAAAGCCACGGGCCTTGAACGCAGCGTCAGTCCACCGACGCGGCGGGGACGTTGATTCTTAAAGTTGAGCTTTGCAACGCACCACGTTACGTGCGGGGCTGGTTGTGGCCGCCGGGGTTTCTGGGAAATGTTGAATAGTTTTCTATGGGCTCCAGACACTGACGTCTGGCTGTGACGGACGACGTGCAGGCGACACGCCACGCCCTTTATGAGGCTCCACCTCTGTGGTCACGCCTCTCGCCCTGTAACCGGCTCATGACTTAGTTTCGTTTTTTTATCCACAGCGCGAAAGGTTCCATTGATTCTGACACGGAATACGAGACATCCTTTCTCTCCTCGGTATCCACATCTACAAAACGACAGTCTTTCCACCCCCTCCCCCCAAAAAAAGAAAAAAAACAAAACTCTTTTCTCCCGTTTTCCCGCGGCGAGATCGTTATAAATCAAACAATAAATCCAGTAAACAGAGACACCTGAACGGCCCCCCGCTCCTACATCCTTTCTCTTGGCAACGCTATCGGTGGACTTTACGCCAAGAGCACAACATGAAGCAGATCCACGGAGGTCACCGCTCCTCCGTCAGCGGAGGCAAAGGGAGGTGGAGGAGCATGCGGTGTCACCCTCGCACTGACGGTGGGATGTGATCTACTGCACTGGTCAGCACACCAGAGGATGCGCCGCGGACCCCCACGCCCGAGTTTCCGGATTGAGGATTGGGATTCAGACAAGTACCATCCGTGTCGAATGAGCTTAAAAACACCTGAGGAGCAGGTTATAATACGGACAATGACATCATCGAGGCGTGTCGATGTGTCATATTTTTGTTTTTATCGGTGAGCACCGGTTTAAAAATTCATGAACATTTCACCAAAACAACATTTTGAGCAAAACCCAAATAAATACCAAGTAGGTTTAAGTAAATGACACCGTTCGTGCTGCTGACGTCCCCTCCTCATATTTTACACACTGAGTATTTACCGTCTTGGGCCGAAACCACCGAGCTACGGCTGAGTGTCCCAACCGCACGTCCTCCGCTTCTCCTCAGAGCTCCGGAGGCGGCCGCTCCGCCTCGCTCCCGCTCCTACTTTTATAACTAGTATGTCTAGTTAATAACTAGTATGTCTAGTTTAATAACTAGTATGTCTAGTTTAATAACTAGTATGTCTAGTTAATAACTAGTATGTTTCGTTTAATAACTAGTATGTCTAGTTAATAACTAGTATGTCTAGTTTGCACCAAGTAGGTTTAAGTAAATGACACCTAAAGTAAATGCACATATCTATATATACATAGGCATATTCCTTCTATCTATTCCATTTTATTTCAATTTATTTTTATTGTATTTTATTCTATATATTTTTATCTTATTCTATAAGTATTCAACTTGCTGTATTACGTTTTAGGAGTCAGTTAGTCGGTCTATTAGAAAGGACTTTTTTACTTTTATTTTTTTTTCCTAGGACATATTGTGTGCTATCACCGGGTGCGTTGCATTACATTTCACTGCATATATGTATGAAAGTATGTATATGTATGTGACAAATAAAAATCTTGAATCTTGAATCTTGAATCTTTAATAACTAGTATGTCTAGTTAATAACTAGTATGTCTAGTTTAATAACTAGTATGTCTAGTTAATAACTAGTATGTCTAGTTTAATAACTAGTATGTCTAGTTTAATAACTAGTATGTCTAGTTAATAACTAGTATGTCTAGTTTAATAACTAGTATGTCTAGTTAATAACTAGTATGTCTAGTTTAATAACTAGTATGTCTAGTTAATAACTAGTATGTCTAGTTAATAACTAGTATGTCTAGTTTAATAACTAGTATGTCTAGTTAATAACTAGTATGTCTAGTTTAATAACTAGTATGTCTAGTTAATAACTAGTATGTCTAGTTAATAACTAGTGTGTCCAGTTGAATAACTAGACATACTGTACTGCAGCAGTCACTCTTTCAATAAGGAGAATTCTAAATAAGTATCCATGTCAAGCTGTTCTTGGAAATGGGGCCAGCCCAGCGCTCCCAGGTGGAACGTCGCTTGATAGAGCAGAGAGTAAAACAGGATTTCAAACTAATTCAGATTGTAATTTGGGATCCTCAGAGGAACACGCCTGAAGTGGCAGAGAGCAGGAACATCCAGAAGGGACATGTAATCACTGTTGAACCTTTATGGCTCTGGGCGTGCGAGAAAAAAAGAATGATTATAATGATTAGAACATCTACTCTAATACCTGTGTATGGCGAGCCAAATTTACTACTAGTCATCCGTAGGAGCAGCTCGTTAATAGTACTTGTATTTTAGTGACTATTTAGTTACGTTTTAGTTACTACTTTGCTATTCTGACAGTTACTAGTAACTATTTTAGTTTTACTAGTAAAAATGTATTGGGTAAAAGTAACTAGTAACTATTTCCATTGTTACTTGTAACTATTCCCATTGTTACTAGTAATTATTCCCATTGTTACTACTTACTATACATGTTGTTACTAGTAACTTTGCATTGTTACTAGTATACATTCCCATTGTTACTAGTATCTGTTCCCATTGTTTCTAGTAACTATTCCCATTGTTAGTAGTATCCATTCTCATTGTTACTAGTATCTATTCCAATTGTTACTACTTACTATACATGTTGTTAGTAGTAACTTTGCATTGTTAATAGTATCTGTTCTCATTGTTAATAATATCTATTCCCATTGATACGAGTATATATTCCCATTATTATGAGTATCTATTCCCATTGTTCCTAGCATCTTTTCCAATTTTTACAAGTATATATTCCCATTGTTATGAGTATCAATTCCCATTGTTAATAGTATCTATTCCAATTGTTACTAGTAACTATTCCCATTGTTACTAGTATCTATTCCCATTGTTACTAGTATCTATTCCAATTGTTACTACTTACTATACACGTTGTTACTAGTAACTTTGCATTGTTACTAGTATCTTTTCCCGTTGTTACTAGAAACTATTCCCATTGTTAGTAGTATCCATTCTCATTGTTACTAGTATCAATTCCAATTGTAACAACTTACTATACACATTGTTACTACTAGTAACAATGGGAAGTTACTAGTATCTTTTCCCATTGTTACTCGTATCTGTTCCCATTGTTGCTAGTATATACTTCCATTGTTACAGGTATCTATTCCCATTGTAACTAGTATATATTCCTATTGTTACTAGTAACTATTCCCATTGTTACGAGTATCTATTCCCATTGTTACAATGATATTTTCCCATTGTTACTAGTATCCATTCCCATTGTTACTAGTATATATTCCCATTGTTACGAGTATCTATTCCCATTGTTACCAGTATCTTTTCCCATTGTTACTAGTATGTATTCCCATTGTTACTAGTAACTATTCCCATTGTTACAAGTATCTCTTCCCATTGTTACGAGTATCTATTCCCATTGTTACTAGCATATATTCCCATTGTTATGAGTATCTATTCCCATTGTTACCAGTATCTATTCCCATTGTTACTAGCATATATTCCCATTGTTACTAGCATATGTTCCCATTGTTACCGGTATCTTTTCCCATTGTTACTAGTATCTGTTCCCATTGTTACGAGTATCTATTCCCATTGTTACTATCATATATTCCCATTGTTATGAGTATCTATTCCCATTGTTACTAGTATCTATTCCCATTGTTATGAGTATCTATTCCCATTGTTACCGGTATCTTTTCCCATTGTTACTAGTATCTGTTCCCATTGTTACTAGTATCTGTTCCCATTGTTACTAGCATATATTCCCATTGTTATGAGTATCTATTCCCATTGTTACTAGTATCTATTCCCATTGTTACTAGTATCTTTTCCCATTGTTACTAGTATCTGTTCCCATTGTTACGAGTATCTATTCCCATTGTTACTAGCATATATTCCCATTGTTATGAGTATCTATTCCCATTGTTACTAGTATCTATTCCCATTGTTATGAGTATCTATTCCCATTGTTACCGGTATCTTTTCCCATTGTTACTAGTATCTGTTCCCATTGTTACTAGTAACTATTCCCATTGTTAGTAGTATCCATTCCCATTGTTACTAGAATCCATTCCCATTGTTACGAGTAACTATTCCAATTTTAATGGGAACGGATACTAGTAACAATGGGAATAGTTACTTGTATCTAATAAATAATTAGTAGTACGTAATACATTTAATCTAGTAAAACCTAAAAGGTAACTAATAACTAGTTACTAGTAACGATGTTGGAATAACAACTAGTAACTAAGAAGTTCTAGTAACTTTTAAAAAGTGAATAGTTGATCTTATGGCTTTCTATACCTGCCAAGGTACTTTTACTTCAACTCCAGTGATTTTCAGTATTTCTTCCGGTAACTGGTAATACAACGTCACCACTTGCAGTATATGCTGTAAATGACAAAAACTACATAAAAAATGCGACGCACAATTCAAAATATACCAAAATAGAACTACACGCAGGATGAAAGTCCAACACGCAGTACGGAGTACTTTATACTCTTCTTTGACTTTACTCTCCTTACGTTACTTCATACCTTGAGGCATTTAACACCACGTGCTTGTGTACTTTAGAGTAATTATGTCGCAGCAGTACTTCTTCCAGAAGGTATTATCACTACAGTGCAGCTTAGGATTTGCGAAATGTATACATAACAAAGACACGACACGCAATTCTAAATATACAAGTATAAGTATATAAGTATAAAAGCAACATGAAAGTCCATTAAAACACTGGAAGTGACATGATGGTCCGAGGTCCGATCCGGCAGCTGAAGTTGGTCCCAACTGTCAAAACCTCTTCTTAGTGAGGTGCATCCAGTAGAACTCAGTAAAACAAATACAACAGACACCACTCCGCACCTCCACCTCCACCTGGTGACCCTCCTCCACCCACTCCTCCACCTCACCTGTGCAGGCTCCTGCAGCTCGGAATTTGCCCCCCTGCTCCAGCGGATCCACTCCCCGGCGCCGGGGGACTCTCATGCTCCAGCCGGGACACGGGGCTCTCCAGGCGGATCCAAACTCGACCTCTTGTCCGCTGAGCGCCGGACGTGGTGGTGGAGGTGGAGGTTTGGGTGTAGTGCGCGTCAGGGTGCGCGGTGCCATTAAGTATATGGAGGATAATGAAGTGCAGAGAGGAGGAGGAGGGGTGGAGGGGGTGGAGGAGTAGGGTGAGACAGGAGTCAATTGGAGCGTGAGGGTTGAACAAAAAAGAGAATTACGATCAAACAATGCTGCCACCGTGTGGTGGTTGACCAAACACACACATACAGTACTGTATATACTATATACTATATATTTACAATACGTACTGTATATACTATATATACACAATATATACTTTATATATTATATATATATAGTATTATATATGTATATACAGTTTATACAGTACATACAGTACTGTATATACAGTATATACTGTATATAAAGTATATTCAGTACTGTATATATGTATATTCAGTACATACAGTACTGTATATACAGGTTAAACTGTGTGTATATTTAGTATGTACAGTTTATACTCTACATATCATATATACCTTAAATACTGTATATACACTATATACTATATATACAGTATATACAGTATATATATTGTATATTCTATGTATACTGTTTGTATGTATGTATGTGTGTATGCATAAACAGCACTGTATATACATATAGTATGTACTGTATATACAGAATATACTGCATGTATACACAGTATATAACATATATACAGTACTGTATATACCACATATACAGTATATACAGTATATATAGTATATTCTATGTATGTATGTATGTATGTATGCATATACAGCACTGTATATACATATATAATGTACTGTTTATACAGTATATACTAGATAGATAGACAGCTGTTTACCTTTAATATGTTTGAATAAGGTAGTAGTAGCAATAATACTAATAATAATATTTATTATAATAATAAGGTTAAAGAATTACAAGAAGACAGTTTCATTAGAGAGCTGACACGCAGTAACATCACCTTCACAATTTATAGACATCCCACAGATATCGATGTACACAACCTTATCATCCAACTACACAGCCCCCAAAAAAGACCCAGAGGGAGGGGGAATGACCACCGACGTCCCATTGCAGACCATCTAGTGGGGGTGACGTCATGTTGAACGTCATGACGTCATGTTGAACTTCATGACGTCACACCGACGAGCCTGGACTTATTGACGACGAATCAGGGGGTTGGGCTGCGGAGAGCTCACCGTGGAGCCTCACCTGCTGGGGGAGGGGCCTGCCGTGGGAACCAGGAAGAGGAGCCTGCAGCCAGGTGGCCACGCACACACGCACACACGCACGCACGCACACACGCACGCACGCACAACCCGGCAACCGGGCGACGCAACAACTCCGTTCCCCACGGTGCGTATCCAAGGGGCTCTGGGTGGGGGCTCTGGGTGGGGGCTCTGGGTGGGGCCCGTGGAAGCTTCATCCGGCAACAAGGAGACATGTCCAAACTCCCGGGCCACGCGGGGCTGTCGGTGCTGGGGGACCACTCCGTGGACTTCTACCGGGACCCGGTGGGCTTCGTGCGGCGGCGGGTGGAGCGGCACGGCGCGCGGCTCTTCCAGGCCCGGCTGCTCAACCGGCCCACGGCCTTCATCTGCTCCGTGCGCGGCATGAGGGAGCTGCTCTGCGGTGAGGGTGCGTGTGCGTGCGTGCGTGTATGAGGGTGAAAGAGCGATGTTGCAAAACCAAAGAGCTCTTTGTACATGAGGAGTTGTGCAAGTTGTGTGTGTGTGTGTGTGTGTGTTTGCACTTTCTGTCAAAAGTGCAAAAAACAGCATTTTATCTTGTGGGTCAGGATGAGTGACTCAGTTAAAGTCAGTTTTATTATTATTATTATTATTATTATAATTATAAGTATTGTGATTATTTTGTTATATTATTATTATTATTGTATTATTGTTATTATGGTTTAATTGTTGAGGTATTATTATTTCATGATTATTATAATAATTATTATTATTTTATTGTTTTTTATTATTGTTATTATTTTATTTATATGTTTTATTATTGTTGTTTTATTATTGAATGTATTATTATATTTTAATTGTTGTTATTTTATTATTATTATTATTATTGTTTTGTTATTGTTATTATTAATTGATTATAATTAATATTAATAATAATATTTTAAGGCTATAAATCTTCAGCTCCCAGACAGTTCGACAAGATGTTGAGACACTAAATAATATAAAACACTAAATAGTAAACACTGTCTCCTACACTGTTTACTATTTAGTGTTTAATGTTGTTTTAGTTTTGTTGCAATATTTCTTTTTTTTCTGCCATTTTAGTGTAATATTTAAATTGGACTTATGTTTGCTTTTTTAAATATATTTATTTATATGTTTATATGATATATTTTATTTATATTATATTTTATATTATATTATTTATTTTTATATAATTTTATATACAATCTTTTGTGACTATATATATATATATACATACAGTATGTATATGTATATATATATATATATATATATATATATATATATTCTTTAACGTTTTGTTGTATTATTAATTTGCTTCTTACTTACTGTACCTTTTCAAACAGTGGATTAAAAAAATGGTCTTAAAACTTTAATCTTTCTCAGAGTGTTTCAGTCATAAGGGAGACCCGTGACCAAGCTGTGTGTGTGTGTGTGTGACTGACATTTAAATGTATTTTCCACAGAGAAGTCCAGTGTGTTTCTCAAAGATCCGACTGATCTGATGACCAACGTGTACGGAGACACCGTGGTCACTAGCAACGGTACACACACACACACGCACACACACACACACACACACACACACACACAGCAAGCTTGCTTTTTAAAATGATTATTTTCGTGTGTGTGTGTCCAGGTGAGGAGGCGTGTCTCCTGCGTCTCTCTCTGAGCAGCTTGTTCTCCACTTCCTGTTTGGAGTCATGGACTCAGCACACCAACAGGTTTTAGTGTCTCATTTGCATATTAAAATACGTGTGTTCTGTTTTGATTGGTTAACGAAAGAACAATGTGCTTTTATTATTTATCATATCGGATGAAATAATTATTAATTAATTATTTATTATTTGTATTTAATATTTAATTTATTTTAAATGTTATTTATTTATCTATTTATATGAATTGACTCAAAAAACAGACATAATTAACCTGTTAAAATACATGTGATCTCAGAAGTGTGTGTGTGTGTGTGTGTGTTTGCTTTTCTCGTCACTACAGTGTGTGTGAGCGCCACCTGCAGGTCCTCGCTGACAGGTAAAATGTGATTGAAAGTCCATGTGTTTGAGGAAGCAGCTGATCCGTTGAAGGTGGTCCCAGTCATCCACCCAGGAGGTCCTTATCACCCAGTGACCCCCGGTGGCTGCTCTGGGATCTCTCTGAGGGAGGTTATTTATTAGTGTGTGTGTGTGTGTGTGTGTGTGTGTGTGTGTGTGTGTGTGTGTGTGTGTGTGTGTGTGTGTGTGTGTGTGTGTGTGTGTGTGTGTGTGTGTGTGCAGTCAGTGTGTGTACTCCCTCTTCAAAGCTCTGGCCACTGAGCTGGTTTTGGGTTTGTTTCTCAATGTTCGACCGGAGGAAGAGGCTGAACTGTTCCAGGAAATCACACAGCTGTGCACGCAACACTGGCACGGTAACACACACACACACACACACACACACACACACACACACACACACACATATACACACACACACATCAGACATACACGCATATACAGACATACACACACAAGAGATATAAATATATATTTTTTATTATAGTATTATATTTGTATGTATATTTTATTTATTATATTATATTTTACCAAATAATAATTTAATTATTATATAAATTATTTATTATTTAATAATAATATATTTTTCTCAGTTGTCAAAATAATAATAATTTATATCAATATACATATTAAACAATAAATTATAAAAAGATAATAAAATAACAATTCATTCATTTATTTTTTTAATAATAATATATAAATGTTAAATACAACTTTATTTATATACTACTACTACTAGTAGTAATAATTATTAAAAATAAAATAAAAATAATAATAATAACAACATTTCCCATGCTATTTGATGCACAGGTCTGATCTCGGCTCCGGTCAGTCTGAAGGTTCCCATGTGGTCCTCCGGGTTCTGCACGGCCCTGGAGGCCCGGGAGCGACTGGTGCAGATCATCAGGGACAAACTGGACCAGGACAAACGCGGGTGAGAACCCGGTCTCCCAGCCGGGTTTTTTTCTGTGATAACCCCGGCTGGCTACACGTTGTCCCCTTACCAATTGATGATAGTATTCTATGATCAATGAGTATTCTAATTGATTATAGAATACTAATTGATTATAGAATACTAAGAGCAGAATAAGTACCAAGAATCAAGATAAATAACTTGATAAACTAGTGTTTCCTCCTCATGACCTGTGAGCAGATACTGAGTCTTTGATTATCATTGACTTTATTCCAAGAGGTGCTGCCACCAGGAGCAGCTTTGATTCAACAACAGTTTATTTGAGCTATTTTATCTTGAAGCTGATTTCTTCCTTATTCTCTTCCTGGTCCTCTCTCCGGTCCTGGTCCTGGTCCGGGTCCTCTCCCTGGTTCTGGTCCGGGTCTTCTCCCTGGTCCTGGTCCCTGGTCTTCTCCCTGGTCCTGGTCCCTGGTCTTCTCCGTGGTCCTGGTCTCGGTCGTCTCCCTGGTTCTGGTCTGGGTCGTCTCCCCGGTCCCGGTCCTGGTCTCTGGTCTTTTCCCTGGTCCTGGTCCCGGTCGTCTCCCTGGTTCCGGTCTTCTCCCTGGTCCTGGTCCTGGTCCTGGTCCTGGTCCTGGTGCTGGTGCTGGTCTTCTCCCGGTCCTCTCCCTGGTCCTTTCTCATTCTCCTGGTCCTGGTCTCTGGTCTTCTCCCTGGTCCTGGTCCCGGTCCTCTCCCGGGTCCTTCTCCTTCTCCTGGTCTTGGTCCTGGTCCTGGTACTGGACTTCTCCCGGTCCTCTAACTGGTCCTTTCTCCTTCTCCTGGTCCTGGTCCTGGTCTCTGGTCTTCTCCCTGGTTCTGGTCCCGGTCCTCTCCCTGGTCCTGGGTCTAGTTTTGTGGGGGCTCTGGGCTCCTTGCCCCTGCCTGAGTCCAGCTCAGCCTCCCAGCACCTCCTGCTCTTCATCTCAGCCCTGATCCCCAAAGCCCTGGCCTCCACCCTCACCTCCTTCACCCTGGCTCTGAGCGGAGAGCAGCAGGTCAGTCCATCCGCAGGTGAACATTAGGCCGTAGAAGTCATGAAATAGTTTTAAATATCAATTTAGGAGTTCTTAAAAGTCATTGAATAGCTTCAAATACCAATTGATGAGGTCTCAAAAGTCATTAAATAGTGGTCATGGGGTCTTACGTCAAAATCCAAATCCTCCTTCATATCATTGGGATTTGGAAAGAAAACATCCTGGGACTCTGCACTCCCTCGCGGTCCTCATCGTTGGAGGCGCGACGTGACCGTTGGACGTCTGGTTCGAAGGATGGAACAAGATGATGTTCTGTTTCCTGTTTCCTGTTTCCAGGACGAGACCCGGCGCCGGGCTAGGACGGACCCAGACTTCCTCCAGTGCGTCCTGCTGGAGGTCCAGAGGCTCTGGCCTCCGTTCATCGGTGGTCGCAGGCTCGCCAACCAGGTAGGCTCCTCACTCACCCAGGTAGGCCTGGGTCCCACCAGGTGGGCTTGGGTCCCACCAGGTGGGCTTGGGTCCCACCAGGTAGGCCTCAGTCCCACCAGGTAGGCCTGGGTCCCACCAGGTAGGCCTGGGTCCCACCAGGTAGGGCTGGGTCCCACCAGGTTGGCTTGTGTCCCACCAGGTAGGGCTGGGTCCCACCAGGTTGGCTTGTGTCCCACCAGGTTGGCTTGTGTCCCACCAGGTAGGCTTGTGTCCCACCAGGTAGGCTTGTGTCCCACCAGGTAGGCCTGTGTCCAACCAGGTAGGCCTGGGTCCCAAGAGGTAGGACTGGGTCCCAAGAGGTAGGACTGTGTCCCACCAGGTAAGCTTGTGTCCCACCAGGTAGGCCTGTGTCCAACCAGCTCGGCCTGGGTCCCGCCAGGTGGGCCCGGGTCCCGCCAGGTAGGCCTGCATGTATGCCCGATGGAGGTATTTTTGGGCAGTAGGAAGCACCAACCGAGCTGACAGATGCCGCCCTAAAGGTTCCTACTGCACCGACCAGTTAGTTTCCAGAAGATAAGTTGTGGAGAACGAAGGTCTGGGGCCATTTGTTATTTCCCTGGAGATGATTTCCACAGGTTAATGATGGACAGACAGACAGACAGATAGACAGACGGATGGACGGACGGATGGATGCTCATCCCTGGAAGGACATTTCAGTGTCATGGCCACTTACACACAATGATGATAAAGAATGAAAAATAAAATGTAGGAAAAACCATTTGAACATTTTAGGAATAAGTGTGTGTGTGTGTGTGTGTGAGTGTGTGTGTGTGTGTGTGTGTGTGTGTGTGTGTGTGTGTGTGCGTCGCATGCTTTGTAAATAGATTTTCACATTTTCCGTCTTCCTGCACCGTCAGACTCTTTACCCCAAGCCAAGCAGATCACGTCTGCAACCACCAGCAATTCATGAGCTGAGGAACAGGACACACCTCCACCTCCACCTCCACCTTCTGCTGAACAGCCTCCGACCCCACCACCTCAAACTGCTTCATGTTGTAGTTCATCCACCCATCCCAGAAGGTGACGGTGTCACTTTGACAAACACAACATGAGGCGGAGAAGGGGAGAAGTGGGGCCCGGGAAGAATGGAGGTGGAGGAAAAGTGGAGTCCAGTGAAGAATGGAGGTGGAGGAGAAGTGGAGTCCATGAAGAATGGAGGTGGAGGAGAAGTGGAGTCCATGAAGAATGGAGGTGGAGGAGAAGTGGAGTCCATGAAGAATGGAGGTGGAGGAGAAGTGGAGTCCATGAAGAATTGGAAAAGGAAAGAAACAACCAAAGAAAGAGAAGGAAAGAAGGAAAGAAGGGAAGAAGGAAAGAAGGAAAGAAGGGAAGAAGGAAAGAAGGAAAGAAGGGAAGAAGGAAAGAAGGGAAGAAGGGAAGTGAAGGACAGTGGCCGAGGTCATGAGGCCCCGGGACAAGACGCCTGTCAGTCATTCTCAGGCTCCGCCCCCTGACGTGTCACTTCCTGTGTGCTTTCAAAACCTACATCCATCCAGAGGAAAGGTGGAGCAGGAAACAGGACGTAGGGACATAACATGTAGAGGTGGGAGGATCTCAATGTGGGGTCGGGGGACCCTCCGGGGGTCCCCAACCAAAGGATGGAGGCGTCGTCCGCACGTATCTGGCCGTGAAAACAAGCCTGTCTGAAAAGAGGAGCCTCCTGGCTGATGTCCTACAACAACACTGAAGAAGAAGAAGAGCACGCAGCATGTGGGGCTGTCGGACACTTTAGTACTGGTTAGTACTGCTTAGTGCTGGGTAGTACTGGTTAGTACTGGTTAGTACCGCTTAGTACTGCTTAGTGCTGGCTGGTACTGGTTAGTGCTGGTTGGTGCTGGTTAGTACTGCTAAGTACTGCTTAGTGCTGGCTAGTACTGTTTAGTGCTGGGTAGCGCCGGTTGGTGCTGGTTAGTATTGGTAAAAACTGGTTAGTACTGGTTAGTACTGTTTATTGCTGGTTAGTGCTGGTTAGTACTGGTTAAAATGTTCTCTGCTCTGCAGGACTCCACCATCGGAGGCTTTTCGGTTCCTAAGGGTTACGCTGTGATATACATCAGCCAGGCGATCCACAGGGACCCAGAGGTCTTCCATCAGCCGGACCACTTCCTGCCAGAGAGATGGAGCGGAAGGTGAGGACGTCCTCTGTCTCTGTCTGTCTCTCTCTCACTCTCTAGGGTTAGCATATTAGTTATAAAATCAGACGAGTTATCATACTAGTTATATTATGTCCACTACATATAGTATTTCTACTAGTTATGTAGAAATAAGAGAGGTAAACCTTAGTGCTGGTTGGTAAACCTTGACACTAGCTTGTAAACTTTAGTGCTGGTTGGGTAACCCTAACCCTAAGTGCTGGTTGGTAAACCTTAGTATTGGTTGGTAAACCTTAGTACTGGTTGGTAAACCTTAGTGCTGGTTGGTAAACCTTAGTGCTGGTTGGTAAACCTTAGTGCTGGTTGGTAAACCTTAGTGCTGGTTGGTAAACCTTAGTGCTGGTTGGTAAATGTTAACAACGGTTCGTAACAGTTTGTATTTCTTCCTCCTCAGCAACTCAGGTCAGCAGCACCTGCTCTGTTCTCTGGGGAACGGACCGAGGAACTGCATCGGATCCAGGCTGACGGAGACCTTCCTCAAGGTACCACTCCTTCTCCTCCTCCTTCTCCATCTCCTCCTCCTCCTTCTCCTCCTCCTAGGTAGGTAGGTACTAGATAGGTAGGTAGGTAGGTAGGTAGGTAGGTAGGTAGGTACTAGATAGGTAGGTAGGTAGGTAGGTAGGTAGGTAGGTAGGTAGGTAGGTACTAGATAGGTAGGTAGGTAGGTAGGTAGGTAGGTAGGTAGGTACTAGGTAGGTAGGTAGGTACTAGATAGGTAGGTACTAGATAGGTAGGTAGGTAGGTAGGTAGGTAGGTAGGTAGGTAGGTAGGTAGGTAGGTACTAGATAGGTAGGTACTAGATAGGTAGGTAGGTAGGTAGGTAGGTAGGTAGGTAGGTAGGTAGGTAGGTAGGTAGGTAGGTAGGTAGGTAGGTACTAGATAGGTAGGTAGGTAGGTAGGTAGGTAGGTAGGTAGGTAGGTACTAGATAGGTATGGCGATATGGCGATATGGCGATAGTGGCGCCGCCCCTAGCGGTCGCCTGCGCCGGCGCTCCGGTTACTTTCTTACTCTTTAGTATTTTTTTCCTTTTTTTATCACAATGTTCGCCAGAAAAACATCAACAATTAACTCATACGGCCGCGATGCACTCATGGATATAAAAATTTCCCTAAACGAACAACTTTGGGACTTTTTATCCGTGGGAGCAGAGTGGCCGGCGGAAATCCTACGCGGGAACACTCGCAACAACAACTACAACAACAAAAATGGAGTCGCTGTTCCACGAGCCGGCCCACGGAGGAAGCACCGAGGTAAACGAGGCGGCATTCGGGTCAGAATGAGGACGCAACCTTACCGTCCACCTCTGCCAAGCATCCTTCTTGCTAACGTCCAGTCCCTGGAGAACAAGATGGATGAACTTCGAGCGAGGATTCAATTCCAGCGTGACACGAGGAACTGTTGCGTCCTCTGCCTGACGGAAACATGGCTGACCCCACTGGTGCCGGATGAAGCCATACGTCCAGCCGAGGCCTTCTCCGTGTTCCGCGGCGACAGAACGGGAGAGTCGGGGAAATCCAAAGGTGGAGGCGTCTGCCTAATGGTAAACAACCGCTGGTGTAACGCCAACAACACCAAATTCCTCTCCGGCTCCTGCTCGCCGAACCTGGAACAGCTGACCATACTATGCCGTCCATTTTATCTCCCCCGGGAATTCAGCACGGTCATCATTACAGCCGTTTATATCCCACCGCAAGCGGACACCGACGCAGCTCTGTCGGTTCTGTACGATGTGTTGTGCGGATTTCAGAACAGACATCCCGACGCGGCTGTGGTGGTGACTGGGGACTTTAACAGGGCCAACCTTAAAAAAGTTCTGCCGAATTTCCACCAACACATCACGTGTGCCACCAGGGGAGACAGAACTCTGGACCATTGTTACACTCCTTACAAGAACGGATACAAGCCCGTGTCGCTCCCTGCTTTCGGGAAATCAGATCACGCCGCGATCTCGCTGCTTCCTGTTTACAGGCCTCTGATCGCGCGGGATCTGGTGATGACGAGGGAAGTGAAGCGGTGGACGGACCAATCAGAGGCTGCGCTTCAGGACGCTCTGACTGACGTAGACTGGGACATGTTCCAAGCAAGTTCAAGTGACGTCAGCGAGTTTACGGAGGTTGTAGTGAGTTTTGTGGCTACGCTCGCGGATGAAATCGTTCCCACGGTGAAAGTTCGGATATTTCCAAACCAGAAACCATGGGTTGATAAATCCATCCGCTGCGCTCTGAATGCGCGCACGGCCGCTTACAACGACGGACTTGTATCTGGTAACATGGACAACTACAAAGCGGCGTCGTACAATCTGCGGAGGGCGGTGAGGGACGCTAAACGGACGTACAGAGACACCGTGGAGCTGCAGATGGAGCGGGGGGACACAAGACGCTTGTGGCAGGGGCTGCGAACAATAACAAACTACAAGAGCAGCTCCTCTCCAGCCACTAGTGTGGACGCCTCCCTGGCCAACCAACTGAACTCCTTTTATGCACGGTTCGAGTCTGGCAGCAACACCTGCTAGCTCGCCGGCTAATTGGAGTTAAACCGCTGGGGATGAGCGCGCACTCTCAGTGTCCGTGCACGAGGTCAGGAGGGCTTTGATGCGGGTGAACACCAGGAAAGCTGCGGGCCCAGATGGCATATCTGGGCGAGTACTGAAGACCTGTGCTAACCAGCTAGCTCCGGTGTTCACCACAATATTCAACATCTCCCTGGCTGAATCAGTGGTCCCGTCCTGTTTCAAGAGGTCCACCGTCGTTCCTGTCCCGAAGATCGCCTCTCCAACCTGCCTGAATGACTACCGTCCGGTGGCCCTCACCTCGGTGGTCATGAAGTGTTTCGAGAGGCTGATTAAGGATTACATCTGCGCCTCCCTCCCCCGCACCTTGGACCCGTTGCAGTTCGCGTACCGGCAGAACAGATCCACGGATGACGCGGTCTCCCAGGTACTGCACACCACGCTCACGCACCTGGATGGCCAGAAGGGGGCCTATGTGAGAATGCTGTTCATTGATTATAGTTCAGCTTTTAACACCATAGTTCCCACCAGACTGGCTGTCAAGCTGATGGAGCTAGGATTGAATGCTCCGCTGTGCACCTGGATCCTGGACTTCCTCACAGGCCGCCCCCAGGTGGTCAAGGTGGGGAAGTACATGTCAAGCTCCCTCACCCTGAATACAGGATCCCCCCAGGGTTGCGTCCTCAGCCCCCTACTGTACTCCCTGTACACACATGACTGTGTGGCCAAGTCCAGCTCCAACACCATCATCAAGTTTGCTGACGACACCGTGGTCGTGGGCCTGATCACCGACTGCGATGAGAAGGCCTACCGCGAGGAGGTGGCTGACCTGTCACTCTGGTGCCAGGACAACAGCCTCCACCTGAACGTCAGCAAAACCAAGGAGCTGATTGTGGACTTTAGGCGTGGATCACAATCGAGGACGCACGCGCCCTTGTGGATTAATGGGACTTCTGTCGATAGGGTGAGCAGCTTCAGATATCTGGGAGTCCACATCACAGAGGACTTAACATGGACTGTTCATACAGACACTCTGGTGAGAAAGGCGAGGCAGCGTCTCTACCACCTCAGGCAGCTGAGGAAATTCCGGGTCTCGGTGAGGATCCTCAAGTCCTTCTACTCTGGAGCAGTGGAGAGCATCCTGACAGGCAACATCACTGCCTGGTTTGGGAACTGTACTGCCCAGGACAGGCGGGCCCTGCAGAGGGTGGTGCGTTCAGCTGAACGTACCACTGGAACTACCCTCCCCCCCTTGCAGGAGTTATACACCAGGAGGTGTAGTAGCAGAGCCCGTAGGATCATGAAGGACCTCATCACCCCAACAACGGACTGTTTCAGCTGCTGCGGTCAGGCAAGCGCCTCCGCAGTCACACAGCGAGAACAGAGAGACTGAGACGGAGTTTCTTCCCTCAAGCCATCAGAACTGTCAACGCTGACCTCACCAGGGGTCCTAACTGAGCCATGCACTAGGCTCCACTACCTACTGTACTGTATGTAGCATACTGTACCGCATACTGTATCACTGTTCAGGGTTGTTCGTGATGCCGTATTGCTGCGCCGTACTGTTGTATACTGTGCTGTATTATCCCAAACACTACCTCACACTATTCACATTCACATGCCACTTTAATTCACATGCCACTTTAAATGCACATATCTGTATATACATAGGCATATTCCTTCAACCTATTCCATTTTATTTCAATTTATTTTTTATTGTATTTTATTCTATATATTTTTTATCTTATTCTATAAGTATTCCACTTACTGTATTACGTTTTAGGAGTCAGTTAGTTGGTCTATTAGAAAGGAATTTTCTACTTTTTATTTTATTTTCTATTTTTTCCTAGGACTTATTGTGTGCTATCACCGGGTGCGTTGCATTACATTTCACTGCATATATGTATGGAAGTATGTATATGTATGTGACAAATAAGAAATCTTGAATCTTGAATCTTGAGGTAGGTAGGTAGGTAGGTAGGTAGGTAGGTAGGTAATGAATAAACTGAATGACAGAGCGGGGTGAGGGGGGAGGAGGGTGAGAGACAGAGAAGGAAGGATGAACATCCAGTCACTCCATGCATAGGGCTGTGTGTGTGTGTGTGTGTGTGTGTGTGTCTCTGTGTGTGTGTGTGTGTGTGTGTGTGTGTGTGTGTGTGTGTGTGTGTGTGTGTGTGTGTGTGTGTGTGTGTGTGTGAGATAAAGTGGATAAAGATAGATGGATGGACAGACAGACAGACAGACAGACGGGTGGATGAATGGATGGATAGGCAGATGGATGATAGACAGACAGATACAGTAGGTGGACTGACATGTCTGCACGTGGCAGGATAAGCAGTATCTCACTGGGATGTGGTCGGAGATGAGAGAATCATCCATCCCTCTGTTAATCCCTCATCCCCCTTTCCATCCCTCCATCATCCCTCCATCCCTCTGTTCCCTCCTGTCTAATCCCACCTCCCTTACCTTACCAGGTGGTGTGCAGCTTCCTGTTGCAGCGCTACGACTGGCGGCTGGACCCTCCATCACAGGACGTCCAGTACAAATGGCTGCCGGTGTCGAGACCCGCCCAAGCCCTGACGGTCTGCTGGAGCGGACTGGACTGGAGCGGACTGGACCGGACTGGACTGGACCAGACTGGACTCGACCAGACTGAACTGGACCAGACTGGACTGGACCGGACTGGACTCGACCAGACGGGACTGGACCGGACTTGACTGGACCAGACTGGACTGGACTGGTCCTGACAGGACTGGACAGGACTGGACCGGACTGAACCAGAATGGACTGGACCAGACTGGACTGGACCAGACTGGACTGGACCGAACCAGATCCGTGGACCTTTAGTGTGTCCATGCCTTGAGCTGGTAAATTATCTGGGGTTTAATTTTTGAAGTTATACTTTTTGGCAATTTTGCCATTATTTCAGAGCAGAGAGCTCTGAAATAACACAAACCCGATCGGACCCGGTTAATTCATCCTGACCTCCGTTTGTCACTGACCATGTAAAAAAAACAAATACATCCACCTGTTTTGTCCCCTGAGAGCTTACAGAAGCGACCCGGTGCAGGGCGGAGGTGTAGGAGACCCAGATCCGGGTCAGGGAAGTTCTGGATTCAAACCCACCCAAAAATAAAAAATTGCTCCTAAAACACTGTTTTTACATCCTCTTAATGTGGGATGAAATGGAAGTGGCTCAGAATAACACCAGTTAGTCTGGTTCACTTGGACCCGTGAAGACCTCTAGTCACCCCCAAGACCTCTAGTGACCCCTGGTTGCTCATGTGCTTGAGCAACTAGGTTGCCCCGTAAAAAAACAAAACATTAAATACTCAGAAACAGCAGATACTGGAGTCGGCCTTCGAAGACACAGTTCTACAACAGAGGACTCTGGGATTCCAGTTGTCTCCGGTCCACCAGAGGTTTTCCAGTGTTCCCAGTGCTACCAGGGGTCTCCAGTGGTCTCAGTGGTCCCCGGTATTCTCCAATGGTCTCCAATGGTCTCCAATGGTCCCCAGTGGTCCCCAGTGGTCTCCAGTGGTCTCCAGTGGTCCCCAATGGTCTCCAATGGTCCCTAGTGGTCTCAGTGGTCTCAGTGGTCTCCAGCGGTGGTTTACTATATCAGGGATGACATCCTTACCCTGACGTTTTGTCCCCGCTGTGGGAACGGAACAGAAGGATGCTGTGCGCGGACAGGAAGTGCTGGAGAAGATACTGTACGTACCAGATAAACAAATCAAAATATTGAGGTTCTTTGAGCTCAGGAGCCTCAGCAGCTGCAGCAGCAGCTTGTCACGTGGAGGTGAATCCACATCGCTCAGATTCAAACGGAGAGACATTGTTTCACACAAGTTGAATTATTCCTCAGACAATAAGATAATATTCAAGATTATAGATTCTTTATTTGTCACATGCAGTCATACACGTACAGAAGGACGTAGGAGAGAGGTTGAGTAGAGGCAGAGTAAAGGTACAATAGAGGTGGTGTGGAGTAGAGTTAGAGAAGAGGGAGGTAGAGTTAGAAAAGAGGCAAAGTAGAGGTGGAATAAAGGTAAAGTAACGGTAGTGGTATTATAGAGGTAGAGCAGAGGTAGAATAGAGGTACAGTAGAGGTGAAGTAGAGGTACAATAGAGGTACAATAGAGGTAGAGTAGAGGTGGAGTAGAGGTACAATAGAGGTAGAGTAGAGGTACTCTACTATACTATGATTCTCTTAGATCAATGTTTTGATGTTTCAATTGACTTTTTATCAGAAGTGTACTTCCACTACACGGAATGACTAGTTCACTAAAGCTCTACTAAAGTAAATAACAAGTACAACAAGTATTTTATACTTAATTACCTTATACTTTATTTACAAAAAACAAAAAACATTGACCCCGGAATGAAGTTTATGTTTGAGATGCCAAGTGCAGATGCTAACCTCTGTTAGCTCAGCTGTAAGCAGCAGAGCGACCCCTTCCTGCTCCTCAGGAAGTGGAAACATCGGGTTACGCCCCAAAATGCCTGGATATTAAATGAGCTTCGTATTGGAGTCATATTTCATACTTCCACCGTCTGACGTTTCGGCGCGGGCGGTGGAAAGTTCCTCCCAGGCAAAGGCACAAGTCGCTATTTTTATATCATTAAATTAATTATTTAGCTATTAAACATCTGTATTTAATCCTTTGATGTGGTGATTTTTTGTTTTGAAATGTTAGCACAACACCTCAGTCGTTTCAGTCCATGTTCAGTTGATGTTGTGTTGCTGTGGAAACGAGGTGCTCGTGCTGCGCCACAAGGTGCCTCGTTCTTCTTTGCTCTTTAAAAAATTTATTTGTCATTAAATGCTGTTAACTAATACCGTGTTGCTGTTTTCCGTGGCGGCTAACGATTTGCTTTGTGTTTGGCAAGTTTTTCAATGGATTTCGTTGGAAAGTTGATGCAGCCTTGTGCCGCCAGTGGGCAAGAGGGGGCTGTGACCCCTCCGACCCCTCAGAATTTGACCCCTCATCTACCCCGCCCGCCAGTCTAAGTTTTATGTACCCTATAGAAAAACAGCAAAAACACCAAAAATATTGTGCGAGATACAACCGCCCAAGGGACGACGTGGTGAAACTCCTTCTCTGAAGCTGTGATGTGATCCAGTCCCTTCTCCCACCGAACAACCATTCAGCGCTGACACCAGTTCCACCAATAAACACTCGTTTGGACTCGACCAATGAGGACGTTCAGAACACCAACATCATGCATATTCATATGCTGCCAAGAAAATAAATTCCGGACGGTGAATCTGGACTCCCTCTTCTCCTTCTTCCTGCCGGCTGAATACAGTTATTCACTCTGGAATATGCAACTCATTAAAACACTATAGTTGCTCCGTTATTCTCCAGCTGTTGTGTGTGGATCCATTGAAACCATCAGATCCTCGTGACACAGCGGTTTGAACGACACCTCAACCCTGTTTGTAGGTCCTGTCAGTGCTGCGTTCCACATCCTTCCAGTCGGGTTGGACATATTTCAGAAATTTTCCCTGAACAATAACAATTATTTGTTACAATTATAATAATGATGATCACAATAATAACCGTAATAAAAAATCATTATGATAATAACCATAATAAAAAAATAATAACCACAATCACGAGAAAAAAGTAAAAATAATCAATAATCTATTGTTCTACTTATCTATAGAGGTAGAAAGATAGAGGGAGAAATGGGTTAGAGTGGAGATGAGATGACATCATCGCAGTCACTTTTCAACCAATCAGCCACACACACACACACACACACACACACATACATACACACACACACGCAAACACACACACACACACACACGCAAACACACGCAAACACACACACACACGCAAACACACACACACGCAAACACACACACACACACGCACACACACACACACACACGCAAACACACACACACGCAAACACACACACACACGCAAACACACACACACGCACACACACACACACACACGCAAACACACACATAAACACATTCACACACACGCAAACACACGCACAAACACATACACAAAAACAGACACGTAAACACACACGCACACACACACATGCACGCGCACACATACACACACGCACATACACACGCACGCACACGCACACACATACCTCCCTTCCGTTATTCCTTCCTTTCCTCCCTCTCTCTCCACCCCCCTGTCTCTCCCTCTCTCTCCACCCCCCTGTCTCTCCCTCTCTCTCCACCCCCTGTCTCTCCCTCTCTCTCCACCCCCCTGTCTCTCCCTCTCTCTCCACCCCCCTGTCTCTCCCTCTCTCTCCACCCCCCTGTCTCTCCCTCTCTCTCCACCCCCCTGTCTCTCCCTCTCTCTCCACCCCCCTGTCTCTCCCTCTCTCTCCACCCTCTGTCTCTCCCTCTCTCTCCACCCCCCTGTCTCTCCCTCTCTCTCCACCCTCTGTCTCTCCCTCTCTCTCCACCCCCCTGTCTCTCCCTCTCTCTCCACCCCCCTGTCTCTCCCTCTCTCTCCACCCCCCTGTCTCTCCCTCTCTCTCCTCACCTTGTGAGGCTCTTCCATTTTTTTTTACTGCAGTGCTTCACACACACACGTAATATAATATGATACAATAGAAAATAATATAATATATTATAATATTATATGATATAATATTATACAATATAACATAATGCAATATAATATAACATAACATAATATAATATAATAGAATATAATATAATAAAATATAATAAAATACAATATAATATCATATAATATAATATTTTATAATATAATACAATACAGTGTGTGAGCGTGTGCGTGTGTGTGTTTTTATGAATGAACGGCCGCGGGGGGAGGGGCAGCCACCTCCCTCTGATTGGCCAGTCGGCTGGTGACGTCACCTCCGCCGTGACGCGGTGCCGCCGCAGCGGCAGCGGACTCCATTCATAAAAACACACGGAGCCGCAGCGGGACCCGACGCGGTGGTCGTAGTACGCGCCGCGCGGTCAACACGCACCTGGACGCGCAGCGGGGCGGCGGGAACCTTCCCCCGAGAAACACCCGCGTGTTCCGCACGGAAACAAGCGAACCCTCCGTTCATCATGCGCGGATAGAACCGGGGGCTGTCCGCACTCAACGGGCGCACCGCCGCAGCGGAAAGGACGCGGAAGCCTCTATTCCCCAGACACTTCCTCCCGTGATGGGGGAGCCCTGCCCGGGCACCGAGGACCTGTGCGGCATGGACCTACCGGTCCTCAAACGGCTCCTGCGGGACGACGGGGCGCGGTGCCTGCTGCTGGACTGCCGCTCCTTCCTGGCGTTCAGCGCGGGCCACATCCGCGGCGCGGTGAACGCGCGCTGCAACAGCATCGTGCGGCGGCGCGCCAAGGGCGCCGCGCTCAGCCTGGAGCAGGTGCTGCCCGGGGACGAGGACGCGCGGCGCCGCCTGCGCTCCGGCCTCTACTCCGCCGTGGTGCTGTACGACGAGCGCACCGCGGACGCCGACGCGGTGCGGCGGGACAGCACCGTGACGCTGGTGCGGCAGGCGCTGTGCACGGAGGCGTCGGACACGGAGATCTACCTGCTGCAAGGTGTGGCTGCCGCTTATTACCGCCATGATCACAGTCCCACCTACCTGCTGAATAGAAATAGCTTGTTTTATTTCATTTCTATTACCATAGTAATATCATACTATTTCAATATCTATTTTCATATATTCTATGTACAATATGAAACACTATTTGAGTGGTATTATTAGGTAATAGTGTAAATGAAATGAACTGATAGGTTTTAGCTGGGACTGACATTCAGTCTGTTTGACTTCGATCAACAACAGCCTTTGCCCAATGACGTCATGTGAAATATAGGCCTCGTTTCACTGTTTACGATCCCAATAACAGCATGATGCATTATCGTCATCTTCGTTGATTTCATTATCTCCATTATCCTTATTATCTTAATTTCTCCTTTATCTCCATCATCGTCATGTATCTCTATTACTTTCATAATCTCCATTATCTTAATCATTATTTACATGATTCCATTTTCTCCATTATCATCATTATTTTCCTTGTTTTATTTATTTCGATGGTGTTCGTTCGCTCGATTCGACCTCCCGGCTGTGACTGCTGTGTCTGCGTTTCCACGGTGCTGCTGCAGTTGTACTGAGACGTAGACCAGGAATCACGCACAAACACACGCACGGAGCAGAGTGGATGCGGTCATGCTGAGCAGCAGCCAATCAGAAGGCCCGACTGCACAGACAGAACTTAAATATAGCCAGCTCAGCCCAAGATATTTGAGATGTTTCTTTCATTGATCATGAATAATAAAACATGTAACAGGTAGCACTCAAACGCGTACCGTTGTGCAGTAATTAGTGATATTATCGTAATCATTTATTTCTACATTATTCATCATTACAGTTTATCATCTACTCTATGTTTATGTTTATATCCACAGCCATAGCAGCCAAGCTGACTCTCCATTTATCCTGCGCATGGATTTGCTTTTTGTGTATTCTGTATATTTTTGGTGAATTTGGCGATATATGATTTTTTTATTCCTCTCACACGGTTAAAAAAAACAAAACATTTTATGCTTATTGTGCGTGCAGCAATCCTCTCCACCACAAATTCCTTCAACAGGAAAATATACCGATATTGATATTGACACTATGTGTGTATGTTTACTGTATGTAACTCATCACTGTGTTGACCCCCAGGAGGCTACGAGCGCTTCTTCACTGAGTGTCCAGAGTTGTGCCTGAGGACCAAGTCTCTGCCGTCCCTCTCCAGCCTGGACTCCTCCTGCTCCTCCTGCCGGACGCCGCACCGCGACCAGGTAGCAGCTCCGCGGAGCTCCCACCCCCCTCTCAGAGGAGAGGTCTCAGAGGAGGGTCTTAGAGTGGGGTCTCAGAGGGGGGTCTCAGAAGAGGGCTCTCAGAAGAGGGCTCTCAGAGGGGGGTCTCAGAGGAGGGTCTCGGAGGGGTGGGTCTCAGAGGAGGGTCTCGGAGGGCTGGGTCTCAGAGGAGGGTCTCAGAGGTGTGGGTCTCAGAGGAGGGTCTCGGAGGAGGGGTCTTAGAGGAGGGGGGCTCAGAGGAGGGTCTCGGATGAGGGGTCTTAGAGGAGGGGGGCTCAGAGGAGGGTCTCGGAGGAGGGGTCTTCGAGGAGGGGGGCTCAGAGGAGGGTCTCAGAGGAGGGGGGCTCAGAGGAGGGGTCTTAGAGTGTTGGCTCAGAGGAGGGGGGCTCAGAGGGGGGGCTCAGAGGAGGGGTCTGGGGAAAAGGGGAGAGAATCACGGGTCTAGGAGACAGGAGGCAAGCCAGGAGACAGGTTAGGAGACAGTCCAAATGCTTCTTGACTATGTATAAGACACAATGGGAGTTAGGAACTCAGCTAGGTGCGAGGAAACGGTCTTGATGTTAGGAGACAGTCTAGGTGTTAGGAGACACTTGTGCTATTAGACACTCTAGGTGCTAGGAAGCAGTCCGTATGTTAGGAGATGGTCTAGGTGCTAGGAGACAGCTTTGGTGCTAGGAGACATTCTAGGTACCACAAAGCAGTCAATGTGTTAGGAGATAGTCTAGGTGTGAGGAGATGGTCTAGGTGCTAGGAGACTTTAGGTCCTAGCAGGCACTCTAGGTGCAGGTTTAGGTTAGGTCTAGGTTTTAGGAGATGGTCTAGGTGCTAGGAAGCAGTCTAGGTGTTCGGAGATGGTCTAGGTGCTAGGAAGCCGTCTAGGTGCTAGGAAGCAGTCTAGGTAACACAAAGCAGTCTATGTGTTAGGAGATGGTCAAGGTGTAAGGAGATGGTCTAGGTGCTAGGAGACTTTAGGTCCTAGCAGACACTCTAGGTGCAAGGAGACAGTCTAGGTGCTAGGACACAGTCTAGATGTTAGGAGACACTCTGGTGCTATTAGACACTCTAGGTGTTAGAAGCAGTCTGGATGTTAGGAGATGGTCTAGGTGCCAGGAAGCAGTCTAGGTGCTAGGAAGTAGTCTAGGTGTTCTAGTTGCTAGGAAGCAGTCTAGGTGCTAGGAAGTAGTCTAGGTGCGAGGAGACAGTCTAGGTTCTCGGAAGCAGCCCAGGTGCTTGGAGACAGTCAAGGTGCTAGGAGCCAGTGTAGTGCAGTGGTTCCCAGCGTGGAGAGGTCTTTCGTACTGATGACTGATGCTCGTTCCGCCCTCAGTCCACGGCTGAGCCTCACACAATCGCTGCACTTCATCCAAAATTCCTAAAAAGTCCAAAGCCTCCAGCGGTGAAACGCCACCGTGTCCTACGGTGGGAAAACCAAATTCAACAAACAAAGGGAAGCCAGTCGTCCCCACGGCTCCTCAGTGTAATGTTGAACAGCCAAACTCCAAGAAGGTGTCAATCAGCGGCCACTGGGGGTGGAGCTAGCGCGTTGCAGGGATCGATCAGACCCTCCGGCCGCCCCACTTCCCGCGTCCGTCGCCGTGGTGACAGGGCTCTTAGCGCCATCGATCGCTTCCTGCCGCCGTGTCCGGCCAGAGGTCGTCAGCGGCGATGACGTAAACGGCTGATCGATCGGTCCTGATCAATATGTCCCACTGCCGGTATAGACCAATCCCTTGGAAGCGGTTCAACGTGTTTGAATCGGGGTTTTTTTTTTTCTTTGTTAAGTTGGAAAGTAAACAATCGGTGTTTACGTTCCAGAAGTAACGTTTACACTTAGACAACATACAGGTGGAGACATTTTCCTCAGTGAGTCAATTCCACTTCCTCCATCTCCCCCTGGCGGCTCTGCAGGGTGGTCCCGTGGAGATCCTGCCCTTCCTGTACCTGGGCAGCGCCCTCCACGCCTCCAGGAAGGAGGTGCTTGACGCCACGGGGATCAGTGCCTTGCTCAACGTGTCGGCAGACTGCCCCTGCCACTTCCAGGGGGACTACCAGTACAAGTGCATCCCCGTGGAGGACAACCACAAGGAGGACATCTCCTCCTGGTTCCTGGAGGCCATCCAGTTCATCGGTGGGTTCACCTGGTCATCCAGCACAAAATGAGACAAATACCAAAGACAAATACAGGACTTTTACCTTGGATGGAAAATAAGAGACAAAATGACAAGTGATTTCATACTAGTTATACAACTCGACATACTAGTTATACAACTCGACATACTAGTTATACAACTCGACATACTAGTTATAAAACTTGACATACTAGTTATAAAACTAGACATACTACAATTAGACATACCAGTTTTACAACTAGACATACTAGTTATAAAACTTGACATACTAGTTATAAAACTAGACATACTACAATTAGACATACCAGTTTTACAGCTAGACATACTAGTTATAAAACTAGACATACTAGTTCTACAACTAGACATACTAGTTCTACAACTAGACATACTAGTTATAGAACTAGACATACTAGTTCTACAACTCAACATACCAGTTCTACAATTCTACATACTAGTTATAAAACTAGACATACTAGTTATAAAACTAGACATACTAGTTCTACAACTAGACATACTAGTTCTACAGCTAGACATACTAGTTCTACAACTAGACATACTAGTTCTACAACTCAACATACCAGTTCTACAATTCTACATACTAGTTATAAAACTAGACATACTAGTTCTACAGCTAGACATACTAGTTCTACAACTAGACATACTAGTTCTACAACTAGACATACTAGTTCTACAACTAGACATACTAGTTATAGAGATGCTGCTACACAGGGACTTGCTGATTTCAGATCACGTTCCTTAGTGGACGAGGGTCAGTGTTAATGTTTTTATTTCCTCATTTCCCCCCAGACTCGGTGCGGGCCTCCAGCGGGCGGGTCCTGGTGCACTGCCAGGCAGGGATCTCGCGCTCGGCCACCATCTGCCTGGCGTACCTCATGAAGAGGAAGCGCGTGCGTCTGGATGAGGCCTTCGAGTTCGTGCGCCGCCGCCGCAGCATCATCTCGCCCAACTTCGGCTTCATGGGTCAGCTGCTGCAGTTCGAGTCCCAGCTGCTCGCCACCACGTCCTGCGCCGCCGCCGCCGCTGCCGTCAGCCCACTGCTGGGGCCCAAGTCGTCGTCCTCGTCTTCCGCGTCCACGGCGGCCGGCTCGGCGACAGCCCCGCCCGCCTCCCCGTTCATCTTCAGCTTCCCCGTCTCTGTGGTGAACTCGGCCTATCTGCACCACCACAGCCCGCTCACCACCTCTCCGGGATGCTGACGCACGGGCGGGACCCGAGTCGCAGACCTAGACGAGGCGGTGGGCGTCGGCCATTTTTGCTTGCCACGAAATGATCCCCAGACACGCACCTGGACAAAACGCCCCAGCTCTAGCGTAGCTCTATAGGGTCGGGCGGAGGGCGGGCGTGCAGTGCTGGACGACTCAACCCTTTGGAACTAAATGGCTGAGCTGCTCCCACTGAGATGACTGGCTCCACTGTGCGCGGCCGGGCTGACGGAGGAGGGCTGAAGGGGCCTCGGGACGGACTGAAGGGAGGTGGAGGTGGAGGTCAGAGGTCGTAAATGCGGTTCCCGGTACCGCTTCCTTCCTGTCGCTATGGGGAGTCGAACCGTTTGGATCAGTCACCTGAAATGAAAGCCGAGCGGCTTTTTTTCCCAATGTTTAGGTGATTGATTGGGTCTGATTCCCGGAGTTCCGAAAAATAATATGAAAATCATTTTTAAAAGCAATTCATTTTACAAATTTGAAAAAATTTAAATCTCGGTTGAATTAACAAAAAAAAAATTCTAACGATGTTTGAAATAAAAACAAAATTATGTTTTATTCTGTTTTCATATTCTCAGTAAAATTAGTACACAGAATTGATTATTTTGTCATAACATGCGGCAGGCCGCATTGAAGACTGGTAGCGGGCCGGATGCGGGCCCCGGGCCTGTTGTTGGAGACCCCCTGCTGCAAGTTATTTAAACTTTGATCGCTACTTCCTGTCGCCCAAAAATCCACCGAAAAACTCCCCGTAGCGTCTTTATATTCACTGAAACCAAAACATTGTGAGTTTTTACCTCAGTCTACAACATGAACGGAGACACACACACACACACACTGTTGCGATGGAGATGACAGGTCTTAAAAGGAGAGGAGATGGACGACACAGGAAGGAAGGATCTCTCTTCTCTCTCTCTCAGGGCAGAGCGAGAGACAGAGCGCCCAGTGACAGGTGCTTTGCTGGCTTCCTGTGTGTCACACATCCCCTTCCTCTCTCCCTGCACTGCTTCCACATTAGTTTAGAACACACACACACACACACACACACACACACACACACACTGTTGGATTTGACCACTGAAACTGTGTTAAGTTCAAATTTTGCTGCTTTTGGTTTTTAATAATAATAATAATAATAATGATGCCGGTTAAAGACCAAACAGCAGAAAATGATCCTTTTTTAAATTAGTTTCTAATACACAGCTAGAAACGCACACAGCTCCGCTCTGTGGGACTCTGCTGTGACGCAATACCATGTTTTGATTTTGGAAGGATTTGCACTTTGACCACGTTGTGATCAAGACATTCTGTGGAGAGATAGGGGGACGTTTTTTAAATTGCAATACTTTCTTAACTTTTTATCCAACCTCTTCTGTTTTTTCTACCTGTTTGGTTCCCTGCCTATCGGTCTGTCTGTCTGTCTCTATCTGCTATCTGTCTCACCCTCATGGTACAAACCCATTCAACCACCTCGTCGTCTGTTTATTCAATTAAAAAACATATTTTCTTTCATTATTTCATTGTATTTATGTATTTATTACTAATGTTCCATTGTTGAATTAAATTCTTAATAAAAAGAAATTGTTTTCTCTGTATTGAAGCATGGAGGAAATATTGATATGAATATATATAAAGGGAGGACGTATTTATACAATGTCTAACAATGGTATTACTATTACACAAATATTACAAATGAATAAATACACAATGATTGGGTGGAGGAGACACTGTTTGAATACGAAGGTTTACCTTATCTCTTGTCGCAGTGAGTTTCCACATTATTATAATTATTATTAGTAGTATTATTTCTATTCTTCATTCTTCCGAACTTTCCTCAAGTTTCTTAAACAGCTCGTCTACTTCCTTAATAATAAACCCTGCTTTAACAAGTGGATGTTTTCATTTATTGAGTTTCCATCCCAAATCAAATTGCACCTAAAGTTACATACGAACTGGATTCAATGTCCTCTGTGTGTGTGTGTATATATATATATATATATATATATATATATATATATATATATATATATATATATATATATATATATATATATATATATATATATATATATATATATTCTTTTTTTTTTTCATTTTTTAGTCCATGAAATGGAGCCAAATTCTCGGTATTTCAAGCTTTTTAATTTTTATTTATTTATTCTTATTTTTTACTCATCACACCATTCGACTGTTCTGTGCTCCAGTTCCCTCAGGGAGGAGCTCCAGCCTGTGGCGCCACCTGCTGGTGGGTGGGGTTGCCTGTGGGTGGGGTTTGAGCAGACGCCATGGTTGTCATGTGGAACGTGAACGTGATGGATATCTTACATTTTTCAATCATACTATAATTGGGGTCCCAATTGGTGAGAATATGTATACTGTGTAGGGTCCAGGACTTCTATGAGGGCAAACAAGAAAAACAATTTCCACATGGTTAATTACTGAATGCTTGTGTCTTTCAGCTGGATCCTCCTTCTGTGAGAGTTCTTGCGGGTGGGGTGGCAGGGGCGCAGTGGGAGAGGTGGTGCCAGAGAGCACCTGTTTTACCTTCGACCTTTACTGCATGTGAGGTGGCCAACACTACCTCCCTAGGTCCAGTCCACCTTGGCTCGGGCTACTTCCGTTTGTGGACCTTGATGTGGACCCAGTCTCCGGGGCTGACCACCACGGGTGGTGTTCTTGATCTGTGAATACAAAACTCGAGATACTGCAGTCAGTGCTTTGACATAATCAGAAAACCTTCCTGGAAATCATCAAAAGTGGGCGATTGAGTTGATAGTCTGTGGGGACCTGGCATGGGGTGGCCTGTCCATATCTCGTGTGGGCTGGGATGAGTTTGGCTATGGGGAGAGGCCATCTTGGGGTTGTAGGGAGGGGGCGGGTCTCGGTGTGTTCCTTCATCGGGCAGCAGGGGGGTAGAGGGACGGGGTGGTGAGTGCTTGCAGTGGGGCGTGTTGTGGGGGGCAGGGTTCATCTCCGGTTTCTACCACCACCCTGATTGGGATCGAATTTCCCAAATTCTTGAGCATGAACTTTAGCTCTGTTCTGGCCTAGAGCAGCTACAGCTTCATTACAGAGCTCAATGGTGTCGTGTGCGGGCGATGAGTTTATTGCCATTATGCCTTTGAATGGGAGGAGAACAAAAGACAGGGAAAAAAAAAAAAAAAAAAAAATTGTGATGTTCGGATCTCAATACGTTTCTGGTGCAGCTGCACCAATAGTGGTCATATAGGTTATCACAGGTCAACCTTCTTTCTTTATTTTTATTTTAATTTATTTTTATTATTATTAGTATTATTTATTCATTTATTCTTTTTAATCCTCTCCTTTTGCTTCAAGCAATTTGAGGAGATTTTCATGCACACACACACACACTCTCTCAAACACACACACGCCTGTGGTCTCTCTCACATACACACACTCACAGCCAGACATAATATTTTATGCTTAGTCACGTGAATTCACCCTTTAATATTTGGTTTCTCTAAGAACCGGGCCTTTCACCCCTAAATGCTTGGTTTCTTTACTATAAAAATAAATCTGGGCCTCTCACCTTTAAATGCTTGGTTCGCTTTACTTAAAAAAATAAATCTGGGCCTCTCACCCTAAAATGCTTGGGTCTCTTTACTAAACAATAAATCCGGGCCTCCCACCCTTAAATGCTTGGTTCTCTTTACTAAAAACAGAAATCCGGGCCTCTCACCCCCTTAAATTAAATTAGCGACTATCGACTACCCTTCTGAAGCCTGAGTTGAACATTTTTCCACACATCACTCAGTTTAGGCACACTGGAGGTCTTTCAACAAACGGGCCTAAACAGGGTTCAGAATTACTTTGCAAGTTAAACACTTGTCATCACCAATTGTCGCTCAGTTAGGGCATACTGAATGTATTCTCAACAAACGGGCCTAAACGGTACGTGGAATTACTTAGCGAGTTAACATTTTTCATCACCAAACGTCACTCAGTTTGGGCATACTTGATGTATTCTCAGCAAATGGACCCAAACAGTACGTGGAATTACGTCGCAAGTTAACACAAAGCCGCTTCGAAGGGGGGGTTCCTGACCCATCCTCTTAACTTCCTTTACTACCGTTCTTGTCAAACAATCCAATTTCTCGTCTCCCTCAAAACCACAAAGTTGTTCGTCCAGCCTTAAGCAGTACAACACTTCCACCTAAAATATTCCTATCTAATCTATGCAGACTTCATGAAATGGCTCTGCTCACCTTTTAGAGGGTACCCATGGAAGGATCGCAACCGTTCAGGCTTTCGGAACTCCTCTGCAGTCTTGTAATGGGATCCGGTCGGGGTTACCAATTTGTTGTGTTCAAAATGTCCAAATCCGGAATGATGCAATGAAACTGGAACTTTGAGCGACGGAGAGTTTATTGGACGGTTTGAGAATCTACCATAAAAAAAAAACCTTTATATGTTGACGTAGTGAGTCCTAAACTGCATGTCTCATCCAGCAGACATCTCACCCAGGAGTCCGCTCAAACTTTTCCCCGCTCATTCATTTGTTCCAAACGACACAGCCCCCTTTGTGGGGCGGTCCCTCCTTTGTTATTTCTCATCCCCCAAGTATCTAGTTTCAGATTCCCCGTTGTGTGTGCGCGCCAGATTAACTGTTTCAGTGCCGGTAATCGAGCTGGTTGCGTAGTAACACCCAGTGTCTTTATACATGTTTTAATTTTGGCTCTGACTGATCAATGAAGCTGTATTTCATAATTACCCACAATATGAATGATAGTTATGTGTATAAATACATTCATGTAATGTATACAGTAGTATACAGACATATAGTTTTGCTGTCAAGGATTAGTTCAATCTGTAATTTACTAGGGATGGGCATGAGGAGTCCACTCTGACACGTCCACTTCTGACAAACTATTCAAGTCATGATCTCCGCTTTCATCTACCTTCCCCTCCCTCTCCTTACCTGCCTCATTAGCCCAACTCCATTCACCTGCGCACACGGCTGTTCCCGATCAGCAATCAAGCCACTATATAAGCCTCTCTCACCAGTCACCCATTGCCAGATTGTTTTCGATGCTTGCACCAGACTCTCCAGTGTTCTCCAGATTGATTCCCCACAACTGACCCTGCCTCGCCCCGACCACGTATCCTGCCTGCCCCCCCGCTTGTCTTCTGTCTGCGCTGCCCGTTATCGAACCCGCCAGTCCCTGACGACGTATCGTGCCTGCTCCCTGCCTGTCTTCCATCCGCCCTACAAATAAAAGACATTACCAAATATCCCTGCCTGTCTTTGTGCTGCAATTGGGTCCCAACCACACCCGTGACAATTCATGATTAATAAGTGCAGCCCACGCATCACCAGAAACTCCGCCCGGGCTCTAAGGAGTGGAGTGCACGGAAGAACGTGCTTGTACCAGAGAATGATGGTGGTGGTGTTATTTGACCCAGTTTGAGAACAAAGTAGAGGTGGTGCTGGTGGTGTAGGGTGAAGCTGTCTGACCATGGCTCAACCACTGTGATACCGATTCATTTGCAGTTTTTGCCATTTTGGTTTTGCCATCTCTGGGGAGACTTGTTTTCGTTCATCACCCTTCATATTATTTATGTACTGGCAACTGTTTTTACATGCAGTTAATGCTCTATGTCGAGGAGGGTGATGACCGCACAACTAGTCGACTAATTGTCGTCGACCCCTAAAAAAAAAGAAAATGTCCGTCCCTAATATTTGCAGGTGTCAGTAAATATAGTGTATATCTGCTCCTCTGCATGTCATGCTCTGCTTGCAGTTGACTCTACTCTGGAGGATGTGGTTATAGTTCATTCTACTGGGGCTGGTTGCCCAATTTCCAAAATGTCAGCGTCTGCAAACAGTGGTTTGGTCAAACAGTGGTTTGGTCAAACTGCGAGAGGAAGCAGAAGCGACACTGATTGTTCTTTGTGTGGATGTGGATAAGATCCTCCAAGCAGGCTTCCAGCTCCATGCTCATCTTGGACCTCCTAACGCTCCTTCTTTTACTGGGCCTGGAAGTCCTGGAAAAGGGCCTCCCTGCCCCCGTGAGCCCTTCTCAAGTGACGGACCGTTGATTGTTGTAAGTCAAGTAAACAGGCCTCACCTAGTGTTGGTATTTTGGGTTGTTTGTGTGAATGTACGATATGAGAACAAAACACGTGCAATAAGAAAGAAAATTTGATATTTCACATGTATTTGTGAAATATCAAACCATTATATGTTTTTTTTATCTGTGTTTTCACGTGTAAAATCACATTATGGTATAAGAGAATAATAAATGAAGTTGAAATAGAGAATAGAGACAAGAGAAATAAAAGATAAAGTTAAAACTAAAAGTTAAAGGCTTAAAAGATGTGGAAAAAGTAGAAGTAAAAAGTAATTGTAGAATGGCAGAACTAGTAGCCAAAAGTTATTTAAATAAAAATGCAAGATTAATGGAGACAGGGCCCGTATCTCCATAATCAGTAAGACATGTACATTAAATGCTGAGTGAAAGTTGGCCGAATGAAATTTTAATATAGTCAAATCTAGGTAGGAAAAACAAAGAGGAAATAACCCTGGCCAGGGGAATTGGCTAAATATAAAATGATATGAATGAAGATGAAAAAGATGAAAAGTGAAGCAAAAAGAGTTACAAGTTAAAGGTTTAAAGATGAAAAGTAAAGTTTGAGAAAAAATGGGGAAAAGCAGGGCTACACCAGCCTAAGCGAATAAGTGCACATCGAACATGCATGCTGAAAGAATCTGATTAAAAGGATAATTTTTTAAAAGTTTGGCCAAAGTGAAAATTTAAAAGTCTGTCCAAAGTGAAAATATTGATGAAATAAGAAAAGTATACATGAGTTGACGTTAAAGTATAAAGTTAAGCGCTGTTGAAGTTTTTGGAGAATCAGATATGCTCTGGACAGACATGTCTTTTTCCTTTTAGGGTGTGAGTGTGCCTGTGCGTGTGTGTGTGTGTGAGAGTTTGCCACGGCTAAAGAGGTGTGAAGAGATTTATGTATTGTTTGTGTATATGTATAAATGATATATAGAATATATGGGTAATTAAATAGGTATACATATGTGGTGAGCAGTTGAATAATACATAAAAGCAACATTTCTTGCCCCTTTAGTGATATATATATATGAGCCTGTTTACAGACTTTGTAATGCTGATAATAAAGATTATGAGCCTTTCTTTAAGGATGTTTGATAAATATATATGAACCTTTATCTTTAAGGACGTTTGATAAATTTATATGAGCCTTTTTCTTTCAAGGACGTTTTATTCAGTTAATAAAGGATATGAACCTTCACAGGACTTTGTATATTTGATAACAAAATGAGCCTTCTTGAGAGAAGGACTAGAGTCACCAGAAACAGTCTGCCTACACATGCATGTACACATTCAGAAAAGAAAAGAAAATCTCCTGCTCTGAATTATGGGTAGGATTTGTCGATTGTTCGGTTGGTGTGTGAGTTTTTTCTTTTTTTGCTTGAAGTGTGTGTGACAGTGCTTGCTGTGAGTCCTGTTGGTTAAAGGAGCAGATAGTCTTGGTAAAATAGAAGGAAAATCTGGGTTTTTGATGCAAGAGAAGAGGTTTTGTGTTTCGGCTGCTGAGTGAAAGGAACCAGCTTTGATTTATGACTCTGTGTGTGGCTGCATTGGGCTGGGCTGTTCCGACGGGAGCTAAAACAGGATGTTCGCTCGCTGACGACCAGAGCAAACTGGAAGCTGTGCCTAAATTTAAGAGGTGGAGCAAGGGGTGGTGCTTCATACAGAGTGGAACTTGGAGGACTCCCCGTGTCAAGAGGGGCGGAGAAGAAGTATGATAGAAGAAAATAAATAAATAAATAAATAAATGAATATTAAAATAAAATAAAATAAAATAAATAGAAATAAAATAAAATAGGAAAATAGAATAAAAATAATTAATTTAGAGGAGATATTAGATTGACTAATATACTCTTTAGATTTAAATGTGTCAAATGAATTAAAGTAAACATTGCTTTATTTCAAATGTGCGAGAAATAAAAAAGCTGATAATGTATGTCTCATTGAATTGTATTATAGTATGTATAAGAATTTAGAGTGGTCTTAAGACACTGAACTCTTGTGTTGTTCTTTTTGTTTCTTATTTCTTCCTCTCTTTTACTTTGCTGAGTGAAAGCTGGGGGAACGACAGAGAAGATGGAATGTGTCTGAATTGGATCATCCAAGGGGCAGATGACAAGACATCTGGCAGTTCTTCACAGACACTGGGAGCTTGCGGATGACAGCGCATAAGAATTCTGAATCCAGCCTGAATCAGGCCAGTGCGGTTTATCCACAAACTCTTTTCAATAGACACCTGCATTTACCTATATGTGTGTACATCTAGTTATAACCTACATGATTGCTTGTTTTCACATATAGGCTTACAGTAGTTATTTTTCTTATATTGCGTTCGCAATTAGTTTGTAAGAGACTTGGCAACAGACTGACTAATCAAGGCATTCGCCAAATTAATGGAGTATTATTGATTCGATTGATCACATGCGGAAACACTGATTTGATTTAAAAACGGTTGAGTGCTATGAATATTGGTTTCATGATCTGAGTATGGTTTACCTTGATTGAGGCTGTTTTGAGAGTGAATATTAATGTACATTTTAATCATTTAAGATAAATGAGTATGATTCAAGATTCAAGATTCAAGATTCAAGATTTTTATTCGTCACTTACATATACATACTTTCATACATATATGCAGTGAAATGTAATGCAACGCACCCGGTGATAACACTAGGATACATTTCTAATAGCCCAACTAACTGACTCCTAAAATGTAATACAGTAAGTCGAATACTTTATAGAATAAAATAAAAATATATAGAATAAAATAAAATACAATAAAAATAAAATGAAATAAAATGAAATAGATAGAGGGAATATGCTTATGTATATGGAATAGGCAATTATGTATATACAGATATGTGTATTAAAGTGGCATGTGAATAAAGTGAGGTAGTGTTTGGCAATACAGCATCACGAACAACCCTGAACAGTGACACAGTATGCGGTACAGTATGCTACATACAGTACAGAAGGTAGTGGAGCCTATGTGTGTCGCTCAGTGAGGACCCCTGGTGAGGTCAGCATTGACAGTTCTTATGGCTTGCGGGAAAAAACTCAGTCTCAGTCTCTCTGTTCTCGCTGTGGGGTTCTCGCTCTGTTGTTGGGGTGATGAGGATCCTTCATGATCCTGCGAGCTCTGCTACTTCACCTCCTGGTGTATAACTCCTGCAAGGGGGGCAGGGTAGTTCCAGTGGTACGTTCAGCTGAACGCACCACCCTCTGCAGGGCCCGCCTGTCCTGGGCAGTACAGTTCCTAAACCAGGCAGTGGTGTTGCCTGTCAGGATGCTCTCCACTGCTCCAGAGTAGAAGGACTTGAGGATCCTCACCGAGACCCGGAATTTCCTCCACTGCCTGAGGTGGTAAAGACGCTGCCTCGCCTTTCTCACCAGAGTGTCTGTGTGTACAGTCCATGTTAAGTCCTCTGTGATGTGGACTCCCAGGTACTTGAAGCTGCTCACCCTGTCCACAGAAGTCCCATGAATCACCAAGGGCGGGTGCGTCCTCGATTGTGATCCTCGCCTAAAGTCCACAATCAGCTCCTTAGTTTTGCTGACGTTCAGGTGGAGGCTGTTGTCCTGGCACCAGAGTGACAGGTCAGCCACCTCCTCGCGGTAGGCCTTCTCATCGCAGTCAGTGATCAGGCCCACGACCACGGTGTCGTCAGCAAACTTGATGATGGTACTGGAGCTGGACCTGGCCACACAGTCATGTGTGTACAGGGAGTACAGTAGGGGGCTGAGGACGCAGCCCTGGGGGGATCCTGTATTCAGGGTGAGGGAGCTTGACATGTGCTTCCCCACCCTGACCACCTGGGGGCGGGCTGTGAGGAAGTCCAGGATCCAGGCGCACAGCGGAGTATTCAGTCCGAGCTCCTCCAGCTTGACAGCCAGTCTGGTGGGAACGATGGTGTTGAAAGCTGAACTATAATCAATGAACAGCATTCTCACATAGCCCCCCTTCTGGCCATCCAGGTGCGTGAGGGTGGTGTGCAGTACCTGAGAGACCGCGTCATCCGTGGATCTGTTTTGCCGGTACGCGAACTGTAACGGGTCCAAGGTGCGGGGGAGGGAGGCGCAGATATAATCCTTAATCAGCCTCTCGAAACACTTCATGACCACCGAGGTGAGGGCCACCGGACGGTAGTCATTCAGGCAGGTTGGAGAGGCGATCTTCGGGACAGGAACGACGATGGACCTCTTGAAGCAGGAGGGCCCACTGATTCAGCCAGGGAGATGTTGAATATTGTAGTGAACACCGGAGCTAGCTGGTTAGCACAGGTCTTCAGTACTCGCCCAGATATTCCGTCTGGGCCCGCAGCTTTCCTGGTGTTCACATGCATCAGAGCCCTCCTGACCTTGTGCATGGACACTGAGAGTGCGCGCTCATCCCCAGCGGTGTAACTCCAATTAGCCGGCGAGCTAGCGGTGTTGCTGCCAGACTCGAACTGCGCATAGAAGGAGTTCAGTTGGTTGGAAGGGGGGGCGTCCACACTTGTGGCTGGGGAGGAGCTGCTCTTGTAGTTTGTTATTGTTCGCAGCCCCTCCCACAAGCGTCTGGTGTCCCCCCGCTCCATCTGTAGCTCCACGGTCTCTCTGTACGTCCGTTTAGCGTCCCTCACCGCCCTCCGCAGATTGTACGACGCCCTGTCTAACATGTCCCAATCTACGTCAGT
The DNA here is from genome assembly GCF_960531495.2 of Zeus faber. Taxonomy (NCBI): domain Eukaryota; kingdom Metazoa; phylum Chordata; class Actinopteri; order Zeiformes; family Zeidae; genus Zeus; species Zeus faber. The sequence goes on along the minus strand of NC_137204.1, from coordinate 29,221,620 downwards.
TAGAGCGTTCTGAAGCGCAGCCTCTGATTGGTCCGTCCACCGCTTCACTTCCCTCGTCACCACCAGTTCTCGTGCGATCAGAGGCCTGTAAACGGGAACCAGCGAGATCGTGGCGTGATCTGATTTCCAGAAAGCAGGGAGCGAGACGCTCTTGTATCCGTTCTTGTAAGGAGTGTAACAATGGTCCAGAGTTCTGTCTCCCCTGGTGGCACACGTGATGTGTTGGTGGAAATTAGGCAGAACTTTTTTAAGGTTGGCCCTGTTAAAGTCCCCAGTCACCACCACAGCCGCGTCGGGATGTCTGTTCTGAAATCCGCACAACACATCGTGCAGAACCGACAGAGCTGCGTCGGTGTCCGCTTGCGGTGGGATATAAACGGCTGTAATGATGACCGTGCTGAATTCCCGGGGGAGATAAAATGGACGGCATAGGATGGTCAGCTGTTCCAGGTTCGGCGAGCAGGAGCCGGAGAGGAATTTGGTGTTGTTGGCATTACACCAGCGGTTGTTTACCATTAGGCAGACGCCTCCACCTTTGGA
>NC_137204.1:29200182-29220880 GCF_960531495.2 Zeus faber | reverse complement strand
AATACAAAACATATCTGTGAATACATGCAACTAATTAACAAATAATTGAAAAGCATTTGTGAACATCTTCCGAACATTTACAACTTTCCAATGTACATCTGTGAATCCAGTTTCTATTTGTCAGTTGAAAAGGCATTTGGATCTCAATTCTACGCTTGTGGATTTGCCGATCTCACGCCTTTTCGTGCTCATAGTCACGAAAACTAATCTATTGAATTGTGTCCCGAAGCGTCCACTCCTCAACTTCTTCCGGGTCCGTGTTCACTCGCTCCACATTGCGCTCGCGTCAGCAGCTTTCTGGAGACGTTAAACTTCAAATCGTGAAATAAATCAACTTTCAACGGGGGAGTGAGTGAAGTGAGTCTTGGCTTTTTGTTTTCAACCATTGACTTTTCATTTTATCCGCATTTGGAGTCTGTTTGTTTATGAACGCAGTTGCATTCATTGGTGAATTGTTTAGTGCTTGTTGTTGATATTTCACACGTCAGGTTCTGGCTCTTTCTTTAAATACGTTGCATTTATTGACTGGAGGAAGGCGATGCCGGTTCTTCAATAAAAACAACAACAATAAAAGCGACAGCAACATAAATCAACAACCCCAGCAACAACAGCCACAGAAACAACAACAACGGCAGCACCAACATCGACACCAGCAGCAACAACAACAGCAGCAACGTACACGCAAAGACGTCACCGGAACCGGAAGTGGTAGCTCTCACCGGAACTGGAAAGGTCACTCAGGTTAGAGATGGTTAAGTCGAGGTATAAGGTTACGTTAAGTCGAGGTATAAGGTTCCGTTAAGTTGAGGTACGTTAAGTCATTTACATTTACATTTACATTTAGTCATTTAGCAGACGCTTTTATCCAAAGCGACTTACAAGGGAGAATAACATTCAAGCTACAGTTGAGGTATAAGGTTACGTTAAGTTGAAGTATAAGGTAAGCGAGAGTTCAGTTTAGGTATAAGGTTAGCAGCAGCAACAACAACACCAGTCAAGGTATAAGGTTAGCGGCACCAACAGCAGCAGCAACAGCAACGACAACACCAGCAGTGTCAACACCAGCAGCAACAGCAGCAGTAACAGTAGCAACAACAGCAACAGCACACAAGCGAAGACCTCACCGGGACCGGGAGTGGTAGCTCTCACCGGAACCAGAAATCTCCTCATCTGTATTGAGTCAACAGTGTGTACCATCTCATCTCAACGAAGTAACGCATAACATAGATGTCACCGGGATCGGAAGTGGTAGCTCTCACCGGAGACGGAAATTTCAACTGTGTGCACCCTCTCATCTTAATCCAGTCACGGTCCTTTAATTAGTGTGCCTTAGTTACAGGTCAAGTTTTCAATCAGACCTCGGGAGGTAGATCCTTCTGACTCTCTCTCTCTCCGACAACACACACTTCTTATGATCCTTATGACGAATAAACCTCTTGAATCGTGAATCCTCTAACTGTAATATCACAACAGAAACAACCACAGCAACAGAAATAACAGCAACATCAACACCAGCTGCAACAACAGCAAAACCAAAGCAGGAGCAACAACAGCAACGCACACAAAGACCTCACTGGAACCCGAAGTTGTAGCTCTCACCGGAACCGGAAAAGTCACTCAGGTTAGAGATGTTGAGTTGAGGTACAAAGTTAGAGATATTTAAATTAGGGTATAAGGTTAGAGATGGTTAAGTTTAGGTCTACGTTTAGAGATTGTTATGTTTAGGTGTAATGTTCCAGATGATTAGGTTAAGGAAGGATGTCTGTCCTAGTGGAGGGAATGAGCACAGCCTTCTATCTGGATTGTGAAGACCCTGCAGCAGGAGGCCTCACCATCCAGACAGACAGAGAGAGAGACAGAAACACAGACAGCCAGCCAGCCAGCCAGCCAGAAAAACGGACAGACAGACAGACAGATACAGACAGATGGATAGACAGACAGATATATAGACGGACAGATATACAGACAGACAGACATACAGACAGACACAGACAGATAGTGTAGTTTCTTTGTCGATGATGTGCAGATGAAGGAATCTTCGCTGACGCTGACTTGATTATAATAATACGTTTATTACAAGAAAGAACAGCATCAAACCAGATTTGCCATGGTTGTCTGGGAGAGAAGGGAGCCAATGCAGTCTCTCTCGAATGGAAGAAGACTCTTGCCTTATATACTTGTACAGATATAACGTAACACATCTGGTTCCACCACATAGGTCACAGTTCAGCCCCTGTCTTGACATAAATCGAAGCATAATCCACTTCCCTTATTCCCTGGCAACATATGTTAGTAATTATATTATACAATGGGCTCTCTTGGGAAACCAGTGCCCTCTTCACCCCAAATATTCCAGACACCTCATATTCCCCCCTTCGAGACTACACAAAGTCTCGAAAGAGAGAAGAGTAATGAATTTATGATGTAAATTGGCTTAATAGAAATCACATACTAACATACAAAATGATTATAATGTACCCTTCTGACCATGCTTAGTTGTAGCAATACAATAAATTTGTGGAGTGTGAGAGCGAAAAACCCATCTGGCAGCTTCCTTTCTGAGTACATCCATCAAACAATCTAGACAGGAAAATTCACTCACGGTCCCTCTGCCCCAGGCAACCACCTTTTGTACCCCAAATCAATTAACAGAAGAAGGGTTTAGAAAACGGTATAGGATGTTACATATAAATGCATACATTTAGAACCTCAGAAATAAATCAAAAATGTGTCCAAAGTCAGGCTGGTCGACCCATCGGATCTTCCATTGGACCCTTCCCTACCTAACACCAAGGCCCCTCAAGACCGCAAAAAAAGAAAACACCTGAGGTCCAAAGAAAACAATACTAAGTAATATGTCTTGCTAAAAATATCTAGTGTAGAGTATAGAATATTCATCAATAATACAGGTTCCATCGTAATAAACAAACTCCAATGTTATAAAAACAGGCAGGACACATACTGTATGTATGTATTGAACTGTTGCTTTTTAACACCATCAACTTTTAATGCTATTTCACTCGACACTCCTGATCATGATGTCCTCATTCAGGGTCTGCCATCCATTTTCATCCTCCATTTTTGAATGTCCATGTTTGAGTGTTCAAGTCCATTAGGCTGTTAGGATCTCTGGACACAGCCACCATCTGACTGGTCCTGAAAGAAAAATCACCAGCCAGTATCTTGCAAAAACATCAAATACAGTATTATAATTTCACTTTTGCATTATACTTTAACATTATTCCAATATATGATTAACATTTTCCATTTCCCCCCTTTGTCCATGCATTTTCCCAGTCAAAAATAGTATTGAGTCTATGACGGAATCAGATATTCAGAATGGATATTTCTCTACTAGTATTAGCTCCTCCTTCATCACTATTTCCTCCTCATCTTCACTGACGTCATTACCACTCAATAGTGGCATCTGAACATTTTCTCCCGGCATTACAACTCCTACCCATTTCAATATCATGGCCTTAGCAATGGCAACAACACCGTACAAAAACAAAACATCACACATAGTGATAGAAGAGCAGCCCCCAGAATCTGAACTACTATAGCTCCTAGTGGTCCTAATTTATCTTGCAACCAAGCATTAGCTAACCACCCAGCTCCTTCTGATGGCCCAAATGTATCCCTTATTGGTTTCAACGCATCTATGACATTAGTCATGTTATCGGCGACATCAGGGATCAACGTATAACAGGCATCTACGGTTAGATTTAAAGCCACGCAGAGGCCACCTTGTCTGGCCAAAATATAATCAAGAGCCATGTCATGTTTCAGCAATGTCAATCGATGACTCCTCTGGGTGTTTGACAAATGTTCAAAACCTCTGATGGTCTCATTTGCAAACCCTTGTAGGGTATATGTGATATTATCAATATGATCAGCTAAGAATGGAACCGCATACCATGGAAACAATCCTATGGCCCATTTTTCTCCTAAAGATATCCTCCAATTAGACTCCAAATTGTGAAACTGTGCCAAGTCTCTTTTCTTCTTACTTTCGGCAGTCTTTGTAGGGTTACCCTCATCTGGCTCTTGTCCCTTCCGGATAACAATAACATCATAAGAAAGTTTCAACTGTGCCATATAGCAACATCCAATCCACCCATACGGCAGAAATAAGTATGCTTTATCACCACATACCCACCAAATATCTTTAAATGTTGCTATAGTCACATTATCCGGTAATGTTTGATTCTTTACACTTAAAGTTTTACTCTGTCGATGATGTGGTGCATAAAAGGTCACTGTATATGTGTCATTAAGCGTCCTTTGTACACTTTGTCCAAATTGCATCATGTAGCTTTCCCATTCTGATATTCCCATAAACATACCATCTCCACCATGAGCATCATTTGAACAAAAACAAGCTCTACCTTTCACAGGTGTCACTTCCATAGCATCAGGTATTGCAGTTGTAATATCTTCATACTTATCAAGAAGATGTAAATATGATAATTCTTTCAACCAGGAACACCTACGTCCAGGTCTAAAAAGATGGACCGACACAGCCATCCATATTTCATTCGCTGCTTGTTGTTTGAATAGCAGCCATGATAACGCATTACTTTGCCATTCAGGCGTCAAAGGTTCCGGTACTGTCTCTAGAATTGAAGGCCATGTGCCCCGAGCTGGAACTCTCACCACACACGGACAATTCGAATTAGTAGTCATTCTAACAGAGTGAGTTATCTGTTGGAACCACAGATTTCTATTTGCCCACAGGTCTGCTATTTGCAGCAGACCTGTGGCAGATTTAAACCCATATGCTTTCCACTGGGTTTCTCGCTTCTGTAAAGCATGAAGATGTTCAGTCGTGTCTTTTGATTTCCACTCAGCATCAAGAAAATCATTGACCACATCTGACATAATCATCTGAACTATTTCACCTAAATCCCTAACAATCTCCTCAGCAATTGGCTCTGTAATTACAGAGCTCTTTTTGCTATTGTTCAAATTAATTTCCAACTTCACCATAGGCTCCTGAGTTATATTTACCCACTTCTTAAATGATGGGGATGTAGTAATAGGTGTCACGTCTTATCCACAGACTTTGTAGACACCGAAAAAGTCGTCATTGTTTTGGAAGTAGTGGATCTCATCCTCACAACCTCACTTGTATGATTACCAGGAGTTACAGACGTAGAAGTTGTCATCATCGTTGTTGTAACATCCTTTTTTGCCAATGTTGTAGCTAGAGTAGTAACTGACAATGATATGTTAATACTACTAGTTATGCCCTGAGCTAAGGTAATAGATATCATTGGTCCAACAGTCACCCTTCGTGTAACTAGTTGCTTTTGCAAGCATTATCTTATGAGTTCTATATCCCGCTTCCCAATAATTTTGCCTTGGGATATATTTAATCTCTGGATCCAAATATGTGCATGTATATTCTCCTTGATCTTCCCATATGACATTACCTATGACAAGCGAACAGTCATCTTGAACCTTAACCCATCTCCTGTCATTATACATCATATACTTTCACTGATCGCGAGGCACACCGCTAACATCAGGTCCTGTTAGCACTATGTCTACACCACGCGCATTTTTCCATTTAAGGGGATTATTTCCACCAGTATTCCATTTACTACATTTACATGGAAGGTGAGCTGCATTTCCTAATTCAGTTCTAATCACAGTGTTCGCAGAAATTGGCGTTGTAGAAATCTGAGGCTCAGCAGTAGTTAACCGCAATTCCCCTGCAACATTAGTGACTTTCAGAACTAACGAGGTGTACGTCTGCTTTATTTTTTGGTGGGAGAGTTGATACTTCAGTTGTCAATTTTCCTACTTTAACAACCGTGGGCTCTACAATGTTACTTTCATTTAGTACCACAAGAGTCACAATTTTGTATCCGTAGTCTGGCCTTGTTTGCACTCCATCCTCTCTCACATTCACTCATTTTGGATCATAATAAGAACACTTGTAGTCTCCTCCTCTTGTTTTTGCCTGTCAGAGACAGATGTGTGTATTCTGTAATACAGTGCAGCCATATGGTTAACATACACTCGCATTTCATCTTCTAAAAGGGCTAAACTTGGACCCTTTCCACTTGTGCTCAAACAAGGTGTTGGCATCCGTCTACCCGTAGCCAACTCATGGGGTGTCATGCGCAAATCATGGCGCCCACTTGAACGACACACCATTGCAGCACACCATTCATTTTTTCACAAACACCTTGGCTTTGCGGATGATAAACAGCTCCTAGACGTTGTTTAATTCCCGATTTTTGCAGAATCAATTTTACTGTTCTATCCACAAACTCTTTCCCATTATCTGAGGATATGCAATCTCGAAGTCCCTACCTGCTTATGATCTCACGACACAAAAACTTGGCAAATGACTGAGCATCTTTACGCTTGGTCGGACATGCCTCAGTTCCAGCGTGAAAATCTATCCACGACAACTAACATGTATCTTTTACCTCCTACTGGTCTTATGTCAACAAAATCCACAACCAACTCACGCATAGGACCTGTCGGAGTTGGAATGTGACCGGGTGGACTCTTCACACCCCTCCGAATATTGTTTTTAAGACAGATTGTACATCTGCCAATGACATAATAAATTTGCTCAAGTACGGTGCCCAAAAACCATACTCTTTCGTGATTTTTCTCTTTACTTCCCCCCTTGCAACATGGGCTACCCCATTATCCTCCAAGTCCACTTCATGGGTGACCAGAAGGACCTTGCCTGCTTTGTTTGCTCCTGTAACTGCTTTTGCAGCCTCATCAGCCGCTTTGTTACCTTGTGTAACCCTTGACGTGTCCATTTTGTGTGCTGCACACTTAGCTACAGCTATTTCCTTTGGTTTCCTCATTGCATGCAACATTTTCATTATCTGAGCATGATGCTGTATCGAAGAACCATCGGTTTTCTTAAATCCTTGATTTTTCCACACTGATCCAAATAAATGACACACATTATGTGCATCTGTAGAATCTGTATATATTGTCACTCGCTTGCCTTCAGCCAATAGACAAGCTTCAGTCAGGCCCACAAGCTCAGCAAGCTGTGCAGAAGCAGGTTGTGGTATTACTTCTGCTTTCTCAACAACAAATTCAGTTCCCTGGGCTTTGACTACTGCATAACCAGCTCTCAATGTCTCTCCTATTTGATAGCAGGACCCATCAGTCCAATACTCCACATCTGACACATGCAGTGGGAAAGCTTGCAAGTCTGATCTGAGCTTTGCATATCTCTCTACCTCCTGAACACAATCATGTGGCTCTCCATCCTCTGGTGTTGGCAAATTCTCAGCTGGATTTACAGTGACGCACCTTACTAAGGTGACATCTTCCTGCTCTAAGAGCCTATGATAGTCTCTTAGCCTAGACATAGTCAATGAACATTTACCAAAATTCTAAAGATTTCTGAGACTATGATGGGTAAGAATTGTCACTGGGTAACCCATAGTTTCTGATGATGCTTTCTCATACATTAGATGAACTCCCACCATTGCTCTGTAGCACCGTGGTAGCCCCAATTCTACTTCTGAATAGGCAGTAGAATAATAGGAAACAGTTTGAGGACTTGTCCCTGTACCTGTGGGCTGACAAAGAACTGCACATGCATATTTACCCCCAGTGGACGTAGCCACATACAGCAAAAAGTTCTTAGAATAGTCTGGCAACGCTGGCGCTGGAGCTTCTTGTAACCTCTGTTTGATCGTTTCAAATGCCATAAGACCTTCCTGCGTCCAGGTGAGGTTACAGTGGAGTTGAGCATTCCCAGTCTCTTTTATCATGGCTCTCCAAGGCCCTGTTAGGCAGGCATAATCTTCTACCCAGGCTGAAGAATTTTCCGCAATACCAAGAAATGTCATCATCTCTCTGACTGTTCTAGACTTTGGTGCCGTTCGAATGGCTTCCAAATGACTCTCAGAGATGCTTCTGTGTCCATGGGTTATTGTTTGACCCAAATAAACTACTTTTTCTTGACAATACTGCAGCTTCTTCTGAGAGGCTTTGTGTCCTTTGTCTGCCAATAGCTGCAACAGTTTGATTGAATCCTCATGGCACGTTTCCTTATCTGGTGAACAGATGATGATGTCATCCACATACTGAATGACAGTACTTTTCAAGATCTGATCAATCCCAGCCAAGTCATCCTGCAACACTTTATTGAAAATGTGAGGGCTATGTTTGAATCCTTGAGGGAGCCTCTTGTACTTGAAGGTTTGTCCTTTGTATGTGAATCCAAACAACCCTTGACCTTCTTCGCACTGTGGAACACTGAAAAATGCTCTACACAAATCCAACACTGTGAAGTGTGTAGCCTCTGGAGCAATCTGGGCTAACAAGGTATGTGGATCTGGTACATCTGCTGGAAAGTCCCCAACCACTTAATTTACCGCTCTTAAATCATGTACCAAGGGATAGGACTCATCTGGTTTCTTTAAAGGCAATATAGGCGTATTACTCTGACGATCTGAACATATTTCCACTACACCTGCTTTTAACAGTCCTTCAATTTGTGGTTTAATCCCTTTGATTGCCTCCTCCTTTAGTGGGTACTGGTTCTTCCAAGGAGGTTCGGTTCCTGGTCGCAGTTCAACTCTCACCGGTTGGGCTGACTTCACAAGTCCGATGTCAGTACTATGTCATGACCACAAACATTCTGGAATTTGTTGTAGCATCTCCTCTCTCATGCTGTCTGAGTCCAATTTAGCGCTGAAAATTGACCCATGTGTCGTCTGTATCACTTGTGGTTGTCCTTGTCCTTGCAAAAATGGCTTCCTTAGCTTCTGCCATCATTTCTCCTATATGCTTCTGCTCAAATCCTTCAGCCACCAATAAAGTCACATGTGGCACACTTTTCACAATGTCATGCTCTTTATCAAGATAATCATCAGTGTTTATCTTCATAAACTGTGTTTATCTTCTATCTTCATTCAGCTGCTCCTTGTGGTCCCACAATTATGCAGCATGAGGTCAGCTGAACATGCTTGGGTTGACTATTCAACCATTCCTCCGGATACAATTGGCCAGCTTTCTTAAAATACTTAAGCGTGCAATGAAGTGAATTCTCAGGGGGCTTAGCATCAGCCATATTTGCCACAATGAACTTCTCCCACATCTTGGCTGGCTCTAATAGCTCTGGACTAAGATTTCCAATCCAATATACTGAAGAAGTCTCGGTGTCTGGTGCCAAAAATAATTGGTGGGAGACATCAGGCGGCACATCCACCAGACAGCCATCCGGTGAACACCGTATTGTACAATTTAGTTTGCACATGGCATTTCTTCCCAAGAGTGAAATGGGCGTATGTTCTGACACCAAAATAGGTAGTGTGATTTTCCAATTTTTATAGCGGAGCTCAATTGGTTTTGTGAGAGTAATCAGCTGTTTCACACCCTCGAACCCGATTGTCCGTACCAATTGGTCAGACATGGGGAGATGTACAGCATCTTCAGGCCAAACACAGGTGAGGTGAAAGCTGCTCCGCAATCTGCCATTACTTCCAATGGTTTATCATTTATTTTCACCTCTATTTTTGGATCTTGCTCCGGCCCTGACACTACCAGCTGACACCTCCCTTTCGAGTCTTCCGGGCACCCCTAGAAACCAGGTTCCGGACCCCTGTAAGGGTTCGTCGGTCCCCTGGGTGGCCTCCTCTGAAGCCTCCTCTGAAGCCTCCTTTGAACCTGTAGCAGTCACGTACAAAATGACCTAGTTGTCCACAACTATGACACGCTCCTTGAGACTGTTGGAAATTTCCTCCTCTACCTCTTCCTAAATTTCCTTGACCTCTTCCTCTCCATGTTTGTGGTTGGTCAAAAACTGGCCGTGGAAAGGAGACAGTGAGGACCACAGGTGGTAGAACCTGAATCTTTTCTTTGCTTTGGTTGTGGTGGTAATTGATTTGGTTGTGACTGGCTCTGCATAACCACAGCTAGTTTATTTTTCTTCTTCTTATTATCCACCAATTGTATTTGGTTGAGTTTTCTGAGAGTCTCCTGGTCCTGTTCCTTCTTCTTTGTACTGTTGGAGCTCAGGTACATCTTTATGGTTGTTTTAGCCTTGCCCCTCTCTATTATTTGCTCATCCTCATCTTTGAAGAGATAGTTGCCTTCCTGTGTAATTATTGGGAGTTGGGGATAAACATCAGTGAACTTCAGCTCCTTCTCATAAGGCGGGGGCTTCTTTACAGATGCTGTATGTCAGAAGGGTGCGGTAATCTTCTCCATCAATTTTTCTGTTTCCTTATTATTTTTCTTTATTTCATGTCTACTTCGTTCCCTTTTTTCTTTTGCAGCTTCGAACAATTTCTGTCCCTCCTTTTCGAACAGCTGCAGAATGCCAAGTTCTGTTTGTACTTTATATGTGGACACAAGTAGCTGCATTGTTTTAATCATATTCGGGTTAAGAGTTCCTTCAGCTGGCCACGGTTGTTCAATGTCAGGCCACCGCTTGCTCCATTTTCAGACATTTTTGCAATATCTTTAATAAAGGGATTATTCTTTCGCACTACATCAACAGGAGTGATTGCTTTTGTAATTTTGGTATCCATTTTTGACATCATAATGACCCTCTTATTTTCTTTTATTGTAAATTGAATCGAATTATTTAAATCTTATTTATAAAGCACCGTGTAATCACACTCAACCAAAAACAACTGAATTTACCAACCCCAAAGGAGACCAATAGCTTCCCACTTATGAAAGTAAATTCACTTGTTCATCATCTGATCGCACACATTTATCTTCCTCAATCAAGATAACCCATACTCAGATAATGAAACCAATATTCACAGCACTCAACTGTATTTCAATCAAATCAGCTTTTCCACAAGTGATCAATCAAATCATTAATAGTCCGTTAATTAGGCAAATGCCTTAATTAGTCAGTCTGTTGCCAGGTCTCCCACTAAATAATTGCAAATGTAATATATGAAAACTAACTACTCTAAGTCTATATGTGCTAAGAAGCTAAACATGTATCAATTATGTAGGTTATAACTAAATGTATACACATATAGGTAAATGCAGGTGTCTATTGAAAGAGTTTGTGGATAAAACGCACTGGCCTCGTTCAACTGGATTCAGGATTCCTATGGGCTGTCATCCGCAAGCTTCAGTGTCTGTGAAGAACTGCCAGATGTCTTGTCATCTGCCCCTTGGATGATTCAATTCAGACACATTCCATCTTCTCTGTCTTTCCCCCAGCTCTCACTCAGCATAGGAAAAGAGAGGAAGAAAGAAAAAGGAAAAAGAACAACACAAGAGTTCAGTGTCTTAGGCTCACTCTAAATCCCTATACACACTGTAATACAATTCAGTGAGACATACGTTATCAGCTTTTTTATTTCTCACGCAATTGAAATGAAGCAGTTTACTTTTATTCATGCAATGCATTTAAAGTCTAAAGAGTATATAAGTCAATCTGATATCACCTTTAAATAATTATTTTTATTCTATTTATCTATTTTATTGTATTTTATTTTTATTAATATAATTTATTTATTTTTTATTATTCTTTTTTTCTTTTTTCTTCTATCATACTGAGAGAAAAGAGGGGGGTGGGGGTTCACAGCCCCTCTTGTCAGGAGGAGTTATCTAAGTTCCACTCTGTATGAAGCACCACCCCTTGCTCCCCCTTTTAAATTTAGCCAAAACTTCCAATATGGTCTGGTCGTCAGCAAGTGAACATCCTGTTTTAGTTCCCGTAGGAACAGCCCAGCCCAAATGCAGTCATGCACAGAGTCCTAAAACACACACCAGTCAGAGCTGCTTTCTCACACCCAGCTGCCGAAACACAAAACCTCCTCTCCAGCAGCCAACACCAGCTTCTCCTATTTCAACAAAACTATGTTCTTTTAACCAGTCAGGACTCACAGCAAGCAGTTACACACACAACAATCATGAAAAAGACAAAGAACCCACACACTAATCAAACAATCCACAAATCCTACTTACAAATCAGAGCAGGAGAATTTCTTTCCTTTTCTGAATGTGTACATGCATGTGCAAGCAAACTGTTGCTGGTTGCTCTACTCCTCTCAGTAGGCTCATATTTTTATCAAATAAATAAAGGCTGTTTTTTTTTAATCAAATGTACAAACGTCCTTAAACAGGCTCATATTTGTTTTATCACTAAAGAGGCAAAAATGTCTCTTTATATATTACTCAAACCACTCACCTATGTATACCTATTTAATAACATATATTCTCTATATAATTTATACACACAGAACATTACACAGATCTCATCACACATTTCTAGCCCCGGCAATGACACACTCACACAAAAGAAGAATGTCTGTATAGCAGCACTTCTGACCCCCCAAAGACTTCAACAGCGCTTAACTTTATATTTTAACGTAGACTCATTTATACTTTTCTAATTTCATCAAAATTTTCACTATGGCCAGGCTTTTAACAAATTATCTTTTTAATCAGACTCTTTCATCACGCATGTTCACTAGTTCTCCTGGGCAGGTTCAGCCCTGTTTTTCCCACTTTTCTAAAACTTTATTTTTCATCTTATTTCCTCTTTTAAGCCTTTAACTTTTAACTCTTTTTGACTTTACTTTCATCTTTTTCATCTTTTTCATCTTATTTCATATAATTTCATATTTAGCCAATTCCCCTGGCCAGGGTTATTTCCTCTTTGTTTTTCTTACACAGGTTTGACTATACTATATTTTCACAACTTTCACACAGCAGCTAATGTACACGTCTTACCGTTAAGAAGATACAGTCCCTGTCTTTATTAATCTTGCGTGTTTATTTGGCTACCTTTTGTTACTAATTCGGCCATTCTACAATTACTTTTGCATTCTTCATTTTCTGATCTCCCATTCCTTACTGACTCAATAAGGAAACATAATTGCTTTAAAACCCCATTTATAGAACCACTTTGTCAGCCTGGTGGAGATTCCTCAAACTCAGTCGTCACACTCTAGCTCCAAACAACATGATGCTCCAACAAACAGATGACACTTTATCTTTACCTACAATGGAATCGGAAAGAGACCTTGCTGTTCCCACTGATATCAACCTGTGCAAGCTTATTTGCAACAAAACCTTTTCTATGACCCGCAATTCCAAAATGCAACTCTTCCAAAATAAGTGCTCCTGGGGAGTGCTTGCAGCTGGCATCTGTGTGTTGGTTTGAGGTGTGGTTACGGGTTTGGGGTTCGGGTTGGGGGCAGGGGATGTGGGATGCAGGTTTGGGTCTTGGCCCTGTAGTCGGCAGGTAGGCGTGCCGCTGGGGTCGCCTGCACTCTGAGTGGGGTGGCGGGGCTTGCGTGTCCTTCTGCGTCCCGTGTGGGGGGGCGGCGGGAGGTGGTCCGTCGTGCCGGGGCTGATTCGGCGATCGGTCTGGTCCTGTGACCCGGGGGCCTGAACCTGGCTTGGTGTGCTCATCATGTGGCCTCCTTCGGTGGGGGGTGGACTCCAAAGACAAAGACTAAAGACAACTTCCCTGATTCTACATCACTGGCAGGAATGTAAGTGCAGCGTCATACACCTCCTTGAGCAGCACTTATGTCTCATGCCATACGATTCTGAAGAACCATTAAACGGATCAAAGTTAATTCTTGTTTAACAGCTTCTTCGGCTAGGATAGTTGCATTAATGAACAGTATCAGTCTATAATGTATGACATTTATCCACTTAAAAGCTGCATATACACCTACAGGTGCTATTACAGACGTAAAAGCTTTTCTGCTACACATACAATCATATACTCCAAATACTGGAAATTATATGATGTATATGTACCTGATCGTCTTACACACAGCTTGATGGATCTTGGTCTGATTATATTTGGATTTTGGATATTGGATATTTTAATTGGAGTGCAAATGCCAGCCCAGGTCTTGGGCAGACTTGCATACAGCATGTGTCCACATAACCAATAAATGTCAGAAATTGTTGCTTGTCCCATTGTATAAATTATCTGAGTTTGGTTACATGCAGTTGTTATCCCCATTGGAACTCCAGGGTAACAGTTACTTATTCTATCAGAACAAATGGTTTGAAAACATAAGGGATAAATTATTCCAGCACTTGAGTGGACTATAGTTGAGGAGGCTAGCGCCACAGTTACAGTAGTAACCAATCCTAAAATACCTTTACCTGTTTACCGCTTTGCTTCATTTCTCTTCATATAAACTCTTGAGAGACTCATTCAAAAGCCCAAGGCAATCTGGTTTCAAAGTTATGTAACATACAAAAGACTACTGTCCTACTGTATATAAACCATGTAAAACATCATTCACAAGATTGATCATGTGCATTTTTCTCTGTGGTGTCAATTGCAAAACTTTAGCGGGTAAACCCGCAAATTACTTGCCTGGTCTCGACTTCCGCGACACAGCTAGAGGGCTGAACAACAATGTCGAGAAACTCCAAGACAAATGGACAACCCAAGGTTCGAAGCACAAAAGGGAGCCTCAAACGCCACGCTCGCCTTTTTCATTCTTTGAGTTTGTGCAAAGTCATGCAGATTAACGATCGGTCTCTATGCAAATGTAAATAACTTGTTAAGTTATAGTAACTTACAATGTGTGCATAAACATATTCACTTACGGATTATGCTTCCTCAAAGGCAATAATGATGCAGAGGAAAACAGAGTCCACAATGTTGCCTTCCCCATATATAGGGTTAGTCTGACTGGTTCATTTGTGATGTCACGGCATCATGATGTCACAATGTTGGTTGGGAGGGACAGAACTTAAGTACAGACGATGCATATAAACAGCCAGTTGGCGGCACCAACCCATTATTTCTAAGGCAGACTCTTTTGTCGGTTTATTTTATGAGAGACAGAACATGGGGAGTAGAAACAGGAAGTAAGCAACTACAAACAGGAAGTATGAGACTAGAAACAGGAATAAGGAGACTAGAAACAGAAAGTAAGAGACTAGTAACATGAAGGTTTATTGTATAGCAGGTTTATTGAGCTGAGAAGTAAAATTGAATTCAACCAAGTCTTTTTCAGACTTTACTTGTCCAATAAAGGGCGTAAAGACGTGAAAAGCATAGAATTCTCCTTAAATCCCTTAATTTGTATTTGTTATAGTGTCAACAACAAACACCTTCAAAACACATTATTATTTTTATTATTATGATTATTACAATTATTATTATAATTATGGTTCATTCATTGTTGTGCCTGTTGTGTATGTACAGCTTTTCTACACACACACACACACATTAAAACAAATATATATATATATTATATAAATTACAGGAAGTATGAGACTGGAATCCAAATAAAAATAAAATAATTGTAATTAAATAAACTTTCAAACTTTATTCTAATTCTATTTTTTGTGATTGCTGAGGAAAAAAAAAGCGTCGAATGTCATCCAAATTGCAAATAAAATTTGCAATTTGGAATTTGCACATGTTGCACATGTAAATATTTTTTTGCAGTAAAAATATTTACAATTAATGAAATAAAATTACAAAAATAAAATACTGTTTGTTTCTTTAATTCTGAAACATAAAATAAACTTTCAATTCAACATAGAATGTAAATCAGTTCTGTGACGACGTCTTTCGTCTGTTCATTTGGACGTTTAAGGCTGGAAAGGCACACACACACACACACACACACACACACACACACACACACTCCCTCTAGTGACTCTGGACTCTGGTGAAGTTCATGCAGCGACCCTGGAAAACAAAACAACACAAAATGTATTTTATTTACAAAAACAAAACTCTAAAGTCAAAGTCAGACTTTTTAAATAAATGATAAATAAAGTAAAGTTTGACGATCAAAACAACATCTTTGGAATTAAAATACTGGTCTGTTCGGGTCTTTACGCTGAACCGAACACGGATCCGACTGTTGAAGTTGAGCAGCAGCCCCTGGTGGAGAGATAATAGCTGAGCTAATAGAGCTGGGGCTTATTACAGAGAGGTGAGGCTAATTACGGGGGGCGGGGATTATTGCGGAGGGCGGGGCTTATTCAGAGAGGTGAGGCTATTACAGGGGGCGGGGCTTATTACAGGTGGCAGGGATTATTGCGGAGGGCGGGGCTTATTACAGAGAGGCGGGGCTTATCACATACGACTTTCAAAACCCACTGAAATGAAAGAGACTTCCTGTGAGTTGTTGTCGTTCAGTGCAAACTGAGACATTAAGAACAGCTGGACAGGTTGGTGATAAATGTCCCCTGTCGTACTCCAGTGAGTAAAAGAGAGGAGAGTGGAGTATAGACAGTACAGTGGAGTAGTGAGTAGAGTGGAAAAGTGTGTAGAGGGGAGTAGCAGGGAGAGTGGAGTAGGGAGTAGAGTGGAGTAGTGAGGAGTATGGAGCAGTGAGTTGTGTGGAGTAGTGAGTAGAGTGGAGTAGTGAGCGGAGTGGAGTAGTGAGTATTCTCCAGTAGTGAGTCGTGTGAAGTAGTGAGTACAGGGGAGTAGTGTGGAGTAGTGAGTAGGGTGGAGTAATGGGTAGAATGGAGTAGTGAGTAGAGTGGAGTAGTGAGTAGGGTGGAGTAGTAAGTGGAGTGGTGAGTAGTATGGAGTAGGGAATTGTGTGGAGTAGTGAGTGGAGTATAGTTGTGAGTGGAGTGGAGTAGTGAGAAGGGTGGAGTAGTGAGTAGAGTGGAATAGTGAGTAGAGTGGAGTAGTGAGTAGTATGGAGTAGTGAGTTGTGTGGAGTAGTGAGTTGTGTGTAGTGGGTAGAGTGGAGTAGTGAGTGGAGTGGAGTAGAGAGTAGAGTGGAGTAGAGTAGTGAGTAGAGTGAAGTAGTGAGTGGAGTGGAGTAGTGAGTAGTATGGAGTAGTGAGTTGTGTGGAGTAGTGAGTTGTGTGTAGTGGGTAGAGTGGAGTAGTGAGTGGAGTGGAGTAGTGAGTAGAGTGGAGTAGTGAGTGGAGTGGAGTAGTGGGTAGAGTGGGGGAGTGAGTATTGATTAGTAGTGAGTTGTGTCGAGTAGTGAGTCGTGTGGAGGAGGAAGTAGTGTAGAGGAGTGAGTAGAGTATAATAGTGAGTAGTAGAGTGTCGTAGCTTGAAGTTGTGAGGAGAGATTAGTAGTGAGTAGAGTGCTGTAGTACTCTAGTGAGTACTTGTACCCTGTCATTGGGCGTGGGCCTCATGAGGGCCACCCTGTCGTACTGCCTCCTCATCAGGGCAAACACTGCATCAACACGACCCTGGACACCGAGAAAAAAAAAATGTCATGCAAAGTATGGAGTAACACATATGGAATTATGTATTTCTATACAGTATATACACTTCTAAATATGACGTTCACGCAGTACATAATACGTAGTACGTAGCATGTTCCATTTACGTTGCATGTAGCAGGGCATTCCAGTCGCAGGGACAGGTGGTTCAGCCCGGTTCAGGGTCATACCTTGATCGGAGCATACCATTTGGCCTGCGGTGGGGGGTGGTAGATGGGGGGTGGTCTGGGCGGAGGTCTGGGTACAATGGGGGGCTGCTCCACCTCCTCCGGCATCGTCACCACCGCGTTTCGAGCTTTCTCCAGCCGCGCCCCCTCCTCCGTGGAGCCCTTCTCCCCCCAACGCACCTGTACAGGTACAGGTACGAAAAATTTAGCAGAATAAATAAAAAGTAGAGAAATGTAAAATAAATAAAATGATAATTATGTTTTGATTTTATTATGTACCAATAATAAAATGTTACAACAACTTATCCACTTGTGTGGAGGTGGTGGCGCCCCCTATTGGATGCTTTTTAAAAAAATAACATTGCATCCATGGTCCAACAGTTACATGAAATCTGTACAGTTTGGAGGCTTGGAGGCTGCTTGGCGTTGTGGGTGTAGGTCGGGGTACAGGGGGCAGCTGTCGGTCTTGCTTCTACTGCGTGGCTTCTCTGGGGCCGGTGCCCCGGGTGGTGGATGGCCCACATATTTGGCTATCTGCGGGTGTTGGCTACATGGATGGACTTTCGGAGCGTGTAGCCGGGTG
Organism: Zeus faber; assembly: GCF_960531495.2. Classification (NCBI taxonomy): domain Eukaryota; kingdom Metazoa; phylum Chordata; class Actinopteri; order Zeiformes; family Zeidae; genus Zeus; species Zeus faber. Next base: position 29,202,961 of record NC_137204.1, on the reverse strand, counting down.
GGGCGTCCTGCCGGTTGCGGTATGGCAGGGCGGTTCGGGCGGGGTGTCGGTCTGTCAGCGTGGGACCTAGCTCCGGGCCTGGCACCCGCAGCCCGATCTCTGCGGCTGCGTCTTGTGCCTGCTCATGGGGGAGGGTTGTATGTGTGCGCCTCAGGGGTGCAGGGTCTCCTCCCGCTCTCTGGGACTGGGTTTTGCTCCGTGGCCTTCTGGCTTCTCTGGGGGTTGGGGGGTCTTTTGTGGCTGCAGTGCTGGGTGCTCGGGGCTTTCCTGTGGTCGTGGGGTGTCTGTACAGCTGCAGGACTCAGGGGTGGCTTCAGGGCCTTTTCTGCTGCTTGGAGGCGCCACAATAAAATACCGACCTCATACAACAGAACCAATTGGGACAAGGGCTGTACACACACACACACACACACACACACACACACACACACACACACACACACACACACACACACACACACACACACACACACACACACACACACACACACACACACACATACACACACCTGCTTCAAGTGCAGCCCAGCAGCCTCCTGGTTGCATCCCTCTCCTTTCCTCCCTCATTTGCTGCCATAACTATGACAGGAAGAGGCCACGTGACCAGTAGTAGTTCCACTTTTCCTGGACCTAATTCACTGTTTTTCAACACATGTTGTTGTCCAATGTTGATGTTTTTGTGTAAATGTTGTTTGTTTCTATGTTTATTTGTCTCGCCCGTGGTGACTCTCCCTCTTGGAGCAGTGATCAGTTGTTTATAGACCCAAACATGAAGAATAGTTCTCCAAAGAGGGGGGTTGGTGCTGGTTCTCTAGAACCAAAAGCTGAGCTGTTGTCATCCCACAGCTCGTCCACAGGACAGAGTTACTGCAGCAGTTGTTGATGATTAAAGAATGAATGAAGAGTTTCATTGCAGGTTGAGAACTTGAACTCTGTCCTGGATGCAATGGAACAAATACTGTGTGTTGTACGCCCAGCGTGCTGACAGCACGGCTTAAAAAATAATTTCAAAAAAGTATGTACGGTAAGTACACTAGGTTTGAGGATTACTTGACAAATGTTTGTTTTGTTTGGTTTAACCCCCTCTGGGCTGACATGAACAACATTTTCACAGGATGTTTTTTAAATTAAATTCACAGGCCTTCACACCTGTCACACCCGTTTGTATTGTATGGATTCTGGGTAAATATAAAAGGTACATGTAATAACATAATTATCCAAAACCGACAGCGCTTTTTTTTAGGATTTATTTTGCTGTTTTACTAAATGATCACAGTGAAAATGTTGTATTAATTAACTGATTAATCATATAATCATATTGTTTTTTTATTATCAATTTGTCAATATAAATCAATGTATTTTCACACCCCCCAGTCAATGAAATGTTCTATTAAAATGTTTTGTATCATTATAATATTCAGTATTATTATAATGTTGTGTGTTCTTACAATGTTGTGAATTATTATAATGTTCAGTATTATTATTATGCTGTGTATTATTTAAATGTCTCCACCTCCATACGTCTGATGCCTCCAGGTCCTCGTCCTCCGTAGTACGATGCGTCCACCGTCGGCCACCGGTGTCTGGGGAGGGAATCCTCCTCCGGCTCCTAGGAACATCACATGGACAGGATTTTAATTAATTCATGCTTTATTAATAATAATAATAATAATAATAATAATAATAATAATCATAATAAATATAGCTGCAGGCAGCTATGCACGGGTTAATACACAGGTCTCCAAATTTGAATGAGCACCCAAAGAGGAAGCCTGGACTTATACTATAAATGATTCATGATGTGCCTCGCTCCACAAACGGATCAAGGTATGCCAACGTTCTTCAACTTCAGGCACTTTCAGCCGGCAAAATGCCTTGGTGAAAGATAATCATACATATATCTGCAGTCAGCAATGCACAGGGTCCAGTATCGACACCAATTATAATTTGGGTTAGTCGCGACAGTCAGAAATTACAGTTTTCCAAGCTCCCATGCAACGCAGCATCACTTCTTAGCGAGCCAAATTAAAATATTCAGAGTTCCAATGGAAGGCAGCATCAGTTCAAACAAATTTGACCGAGCTCCCTTGGAAAGCAGCATTACTTCCTACCAACACAAATTCCAATTTTCCAAGTTCCCTGGAATGCAGCATCTGTTCAAACAGGTTTAACCGAGTTCCCATGGAACACAGCATTACTTCCTACCAACACAAATTCCAATTTTCCGAGTTCCCTGCAACGCAGCATCAGTAGAAAACAGGTTTTACGGCGTTTCCATGGAATGCAGCATTACTTCCTACCAACAGGAATTACAATTTTCAGAGTTCCCATGGAATGTAGCATCAGTTCAAACAGGTTTTACGGAGTTTCCATGGAACGCAGCATTACTTCCTACCCACACAAATTACAATTTTCAGAGTCCCGGTGGACTGGGCCCCTAAAAGCAACAACAATAATAATAACAATAACAGCAATAACAACAATAATACCACTACGACTACAACTACTACTACTACTACTACTAATAATAATAATAATAATTATTATTATTATTATAATTATAATAATAAAAGAAAAAATATATATATTTTTTAACATTTATTTTATCTTGCTCCGCTGAAACTCACTTCCTTCACAGTGGAATAGAAGCAACCCACAGTACAAACACATCCCATAATATTTTTATTTCTAATGAAATAACCCTGACATTTTGGAGCTAACGCGTACAATAATATATAATAATAATAAGGAATAAACTGTTATAGTATCTTATCTGATC